>NC_090727.1:132990908-133000908 GCF_036898095.1 Palaemon carinicauda | reverse complement strand
CTCTCCACTTCTGAATAATTTTTGAGGGACTTCGAGTGGATTTGAGAAGTCAGTTTAGTTTTGTTTTTTACTTTTTTGTTTTGTGTTTTTGTTTTGTTTTACTTGTGTTTTTGTGATTGTTTGGTTATGTGTTACATTGGTTTCTTGAGTTTATTCCTTGATATTTCCGATGATCTTTTTTATTACCTCCGCCAACGAAGTTAGAAGGAGGTTTGGTTATGTGTTATATTGGTGTCTTAAGTTTATTTCTTGATATTTCCTTATGATCTTTTTTATTACCTCCGCCAACGAAGTTGGAAGGAGGTTATATTTTTTTCCCTGTTTGTGTGTTTGTTTGTGAACAGCTTCCTGGTCACAATTTTAATTGTAGTGTAATGAAACTTGCAGGGATTAACTGTTATGTATAAAGCTGGATATGATTGCATTTTGGAAGGTCAAGGTAAAAAGGTCAATTATAGCCTCCGCCAACGAAATTGGATGGAAGTTATGTTTTTTTAACCCTTGTTTTTGTGTTTGTTTGTTTTGTGAACAGCTTCCTTGCCACAATTTTAATTGTAGTGTAATGAAACTTGCAGGGATTAACTGTTATGTAAAAAGCTGGAAATGATTAAATTTTGGGAAGATCAAGGTCAAAGGTCAAGTTCACGGTCAAGTAAAATGTCACAGACTTCAAACTTGGTTCATATGAAAATCCACTCCAATTAATACATGTTAAGGTCAAAGGTCAAGGTCACGGTCAAGCAAAATATCGCAGAGACTTCAAACTACGTTCAGATTTGAGTGTATAAAAAATCCACGCCAATTAATACATGTTAAGGTCAAAGTTCAAGGTAAGGGTCAAGCAAAGGGTCGAGAAATAAGCTGCGGTGGCGGAGGTCGATTTGGTTTCTTTATTCATTTTGTATAGGATATTGTAAACATTACGATTATATTCTTAATATATTTTAATCTTATTATTATTATTATTATTATTATTATTATTATTATTATTATTAAAAACGTTTGGTGAACAAACAGTAACATCCTTGAAATTTCTTTCATAACTTATATTATACAGTATATATATATATATATATATATGCGTATTTTTTTATTAGACCTAACAAGCAAAAGAACTTGTAACAGAGACGGAGTTTGTATGTGAGTGTATATGAGTGTGTGTGTGTGTATGTGTATGTGTGCGCGTTCGCGCGCGCCCACATGATGGACACACCAAGGTCTCTCCGGACCCAGTAAGAATGGCAGACGCATTCTGATGTGTCCAAATTATTTATACTTATTTTTTCGGGGACGCAGGAAAAGCAACTCTCTCTCAAGTATATTGTTCTATTTATTTATGCATGCTTCCTGTAAGAGGGGCTATAGTGGTGTTACCTTTTTTTTTTTTTTTTTTTTTTTTTTTTTTTGAGGGGGAGGGGGGGGAATTGGGGGGGGGGACTTTGTAGAGTCTGCGTAAGCTTCTTCATTAATTTTTAATGCTGTTTGTTTTTAACGTATGATAAAACGCTTCGCTTTTTTCTTTTGCAATTTGAATTAGACATTTTTATCTGTTTCTTGCTTATGGTTAAACGGTTTTCAGGTTTTTCTATTTAATTTGAACCAATGTTTTGCCCTTTTTTATAATATATAGTAATTATTTTCTAATTTATAGTGCATGTTTTCCTTTTTCGTTTGCAATTATGACAAACCTTTGGCTTTTGTTTTTAATTTATGATAAACGTTATACTTTTTTTTTCAATTATAGCAAATGTTTGGCTTTTCTTTATAATTTATAGTGAACGTTTTCCTTTTTGTTTGCAATTATAGCTAACGTTTGACTATTCTTTGTAATTTATAGTAAACTTTTTTTATACAATTTTTAGTAAACCTTTTCCTTTTTATTTTATAATTATAGCAAACGCTTAACTTTTGTTAGTAATTTGTAGTAGACGTTTTCCTTTTTTATTTGCAATTATAGAAAACGTTTGACTTGTCTTTGTAATTTATAAAAAAGCTTCTCCTTTTTTTTTTTTTTGCAATTATAGCAAACGCTTAACTTTTGTTTGTAATTTATATTAGACTTTTTTCTTTTTTTACAATTATTGGTAAACTTTTCCCTTTTTTCATTGTAACTTAGTGAATTATTTCCCTTATGTTTGTAACATAGAAAAACGTTTTGCTTTTTTCCTTGCAATTTATATCAAACATTTGGCTTTTGTTTTGCATTTTATAGCAAACGTTTGGCTTATTTGCATTTTATAGCAAACGTTTGGCTTATTTGCATTTTATAGCAAACGTTTGGCTTTTGTTTTGTATTTTATAGCAAACGATTAGCTTTTGTTTTGCATTTTATAGCAAACGTTTGACTTTTGTTTTGCATTTTATAGCAAACGTTTGGCTTTTGTTTGGCATTTTATTGCAAACGTTTGACTTTTATTTTGCATTTTATAGCAAACGCTTGAATGTTGTTGTAATATATTGTAAATGTTTTGCTTTTTTATTTGTAACTCTTCGTAAATATGTTTCTTTTTTTTACCTTCTTGTTAATAACTTACAGTAAAGTTTTTCCTGTATTCGTTTGTAACTTATATGGATGTTTTGTAACGTTTGATACATTTTTGCTCTGTGTTTTGGTGAGGGGGAGTGCGTGTGTGTGCGCATACTTAACTAAATATATAGTGGCGTACACTAGTGTAAGTGTGTGTGTATATATATATATAATATATATATATATAATATATAATATATATATATATATATATATATATACTTATATATATAAATATATATATATATATATATATATTATATATTTATATATATATAAATATATATATATATATATATATATACATACATACATACATATACATATACATGGTTGGCATTACGCCCTCTGAACCCTAAATAGTATATTAGATTCTGTATGAAGAAATACTTGCGTTTACATTTACTAATTAAATTTATACGTGTGTATATATGAATATGCATATGTATACGAAAGCAGATATTCTTTTAGATACATAATATGAGTGAAGGGTTCAGTCTGAGCACCGAACAAAAGAGCATATTCACGTCTTGTTACTGTAGTACACTTAGAAGAAACAGTGTAGTACACAAAAAAGAATGGAGTGTACTACACACAAAAAAGAATTGAGATTTACCAGGCTACGAATAGGTATAATACGATGTACATTCGCTATAGTGTCATGTTAGTGTCAAGTAGTTAGTGAATTGGACGAATTAACTGTTCTTTATGCCATAGGTATTTAAGGTTGGTTTTTTCAAGTCTCCTTCCAAACCGCTCTTCTCCGCCATGGCGTGTCAGTCCCATCCCGACTTAAGATGTAATTTGATAGGATCTATTATGATTAGTGACACGGATAATACCACGCAGGGTAGCCCAGGTTTCATAGAAAATGCCAACTTCTAATCAATAGTAGCTTTAAAAGGCCAACCCGTTAGTAGAAAAAAGGCCAAATATATAGTATTTAAGGCCCGCCTTTTTTCATATTACTAAAGGGCAACCAATTTAAAAAAAGGCCAACTTTGAGTTTTTTTTTGCACTGAGAAAAGGCCAAACTGGCAACTCTGATACCAAGTTACCTGGCAGTGTTACCAACTGGAACGGGAATCTTATATGGGATTTTTATACCCTAAATTTAGGTAAAATGACTTCTACAGTTGGCAACGCTGTTGTATGTCCTTTAATGTGTAGATGAGCACCCGCAAGTGCAGGCAGTGTTACCAACTGGAACGTGAATCTTATAAGGGGTTTCATACCCTAAATTTAGGTAAAACGACTTTATGTGTTGGTAACGCTGTTATATGTCCTTTACCATTACCATAAGGATGAGCTCGCGCAAGTGTAGGCAGTGTTACCAACTGGAACGCGATCGTATAGGATTTTTATACCCTTATTACGATAGGTAAAACGACTTTTTAGGTTGGCAACGCTGCTGTATATCCTTTACCATGTAGATAAGCACGCGCAAGATGTAGTCTTGTTTTCTTTTGACGTCTCAAAGATGAAGGTTTTATAAAGGAGACCCTTAACTCAGTGTCATGTTTGTAAAGCTGCTGTTGCATTTTTAGACGAATGTTGTATGGGGTGTGTTACAATTTGTTTCATTTAATATTTGCTTATCTTTTTTTTTTTTTTTAATATTATTATTATTATTATAATTATTATTATTATTATTATTATTATTATTATTTTTTAATATTATTATTGTTATTATTATTATTATTATTTTTATTAATATTGTTATTATTAAAATTATCATTATTATTATTATTACCATCATTATTATCATTATTATTATTATTATTAATATTATGATGATGATGATGATGAATTGGACTTATATTATGATATTATTCTATGATGAAATATTTAGACCAAAAGGATTTTTTTATATGAAATATTTTATTTATGTTTCTATTCATTGATAATAAATTTAATCTGTATACGAATATTGTTCTTATTTTTTTAGCAAATTTTTCTTATATTAAATTATTTAAAGCATACGAGGTAAATTGGGTCTTTGAAGGTAATTTTTTTTAAATTATGACCTTTGTGCATAGGGCTAAAGGGCCTGCCGGCCCGGACACCAAGCGCTTGAATTCCATACACATCTATTGATCCGATTTTTTGTGCTTGTAATTATGTGCTTGATTTTATTACGGCAAAAAACGACACTTTCTTTCTGTGGTAACAACTAAAATCCTGTGTTTTTTTTGCTTAGGTGATTTTCATGTGTAATAACAACGAAAGTACTGTTTATTTGTTGGTCTATTTTAGTGCAATAACAAACGAACCCTCGTGTTTTTTATTTCAACAAAAAACGACACTGATTTTTCTGTAATAACAACTAAAATCCTGTGTTTGTTTGCCTAGCTGGTTTTCATGTGTAATAACAACGAAACTACTGTTTATTTCTTTGTCTATTTTAGTGCAATAACAAATCTTTCTCCATCCTTCATCTATTTATTACAATAGTGACTTAACTTTTTTTTTCTGTGGTAACAACTAAAATACTGTGTTTGTTTTTTAGCTTATTTTCATGTGTAATAACAACTAAAATACTGTTTATTTGTTGGTCTATTTTAGTGCCATAACAAACAAACCCCTCGTGTTTTTTTTTATCACAACAACAGCGACACTGAATTTTCTGTAATAACAACTAAAATCCTGTGTTTGTTTGCTTAGCTGGTTTTCATGTGTAATAACGCCGAAGCTATTGTTTATTTGTTTGTCTAATTTTATTAAAATAACAAACAGACTTTATTATTTTTATCTTATTTTTATGTATAGTAATAACAACAATCCTGTAATTCTGAGCTTTTTTTTTTTTTTTTTTTTTTTTTTTTTTTGATTCTTCTAATATTTATGACAAAATGGATTAGAATCATTAAAATAAAAACTCAGTCATGATAAATAGCTTTCTATATTCAACCATAATCAGCCCATTGAAAAATAACTCTTTTTTCATATTTCATGGTCTTGTAACTTGCAGGGATTAACTGTTATGTAAGAGCTGGAAAAGGATTACATTTTGGAAGGTCTAGGTCAAAGGTTAAGGTCACGGTTCATGCAAAATGTCCAATTTCACGTAATCGGCCATAAGTTTGGACATCAATTGTCACAGAGACTTCAAACTTGGTTCGTATTTGAGTGTATGAAAACCACGCCCCTAGTTACATATTGAGATCAAATGTCAAGGTCACGGCCAAGTAAAATGTCTAATTCACTTAATCGGCCATAAGTTTGGACATCGTTGTCACCAGACTTCTAACTTGGTTCATTTTATAGTGTCTGAAAACCACACCAATTAACACATGTTAAGGTCAAAGGTCGAGGTCACGGTGAAGTAAAATGTCCAATTCACGTAATCGGCCATAAGTTTGGACATCATTGTCATAGACTTCAAACCTGTTTATATTTTAGTGTCTGAAAGCCATGCCAATTAATTTATAAAGTCAAAGGTCAAGGTCATGGTTGAGCAAAAGGTCGAGAAATAGGCTGCCGCAACGGAGGTCTGCACTCTACTGAGAGCCCCTATCTACAGGTTATTTATGTATAGCAAGTTGTACCAACCGTGTGTCACACGATCGTACATAGTTCATTTTGTGTATACATTATGCTTGTATCTTCGCTCTCACCTCGCACTAAAAAGAACATAAAACACATGTCTGTTTTTCTCATCGGTAACGTTGTTAATTTTGAACAGGAAATTTCCTGTTGCATTGGGCTTTTGTATATAAAGGAGAGTGTTCTATAATAAATTCACTCAGTTGCTTTCATCCTGTCTTTGAGTCACAACCTTCTCTCGGCCCGTCACAAAGTCTTATTTTAGGTTTCTCGTGAGTTGAATATCTTTTCTATTTTATAGAACAATCACTTGATTGAAAATGTCACTCGCAATTATTGAAGGTCTGTGAGGTATGCTTTCATTTATTCAAGGCATTGGATATTGGGTTTTTTTTATTATTTACGTTTTCGTGTGGCATTTTAGAACGAGTCTACTCTGACACCAGAAATGATCGCTAGCTTGTCACCGGTTTGAGTCTGCTGGAGTCGGATTTTTTTTTTCTTTAAGGGGAATTTATATTTCTTTTTTATCTTTTGTTATTTTTTTTTTTTTCAAATTTGCATGAATGTTGCTGCGTGGATACCCCTTACAATACTTGCTAAATATAAATGGAAAACACTGCAATTAAATACATACATGCATATAAATGTGTATACGTATATGTGTATATATATACATGTAGTGTGTTCAAAGGACATGTCTGAGGCCTTTGTCCTGCTTTTGAATAGTAACAGCTGATGATGTATATATATATATATATATATATAACGTAGAGAGGAGAGGTCCCCTTTTCTGTTTCATTTGTTTGATGTCGGCTATCCCCCAAAATTGGGGGAAGTGCCTTGGTATGTGTATGTATGTATATGTATATATATATATATTATATATATATATATATATATATGTGTGTGTGTGTGTGTGTGTGTATATATATATGTGTGTGTGTGTCGCTCTATACTTTAATACATAAGAATAAGTACCAACTATACTGATGACCACGCAATATATAGAAAATTCATTTTTCCTGCAAAAAAAAAAAAAAAATTCAAATCCACATTATTAATATTGCTCAACAATTACACATTTCCAAGCACCTCTTCTCTATTTTGCCTGTAAGAAACCCGACCAATATCCGAATCTGGTTATCATTTCAATTCCCCTAAATTTCGCGAAAGGACCCACCCATCCATTGCGTCGGTCTGTCGGAGGAGCGAATCGGACACGTCCCCTCGACTTCAAAAACAGATTAATCAGAAAGTCCTCTGCGACTGGAATAACCTTCCCCTTCTATCCCCTCCCCCTCCCCCTCTACCCCCTCCCCCTCTACCCCTTCTACCCCCTCCCCTTCTTCTATTCCTCTCTGCTCAAAATTCGTCTTTTTTCAGGTACCTCTCTCTCTCTCTCTCTCTCTCTCTCTCTCTCTCTCTCTCTTATTTTCCTTTAACCTCATATATCGTCTTTGCTTCTTTGAGGTCTCTCTCTCTCTCTCTCTCTCTCTCTCTCTCTCATTATTTTCCTTTAACCTTATACATCGTCTTTTTTTCTTTGAGGTCTCTCTCTCTCTCTCTCTCTCTCTCTCTCTCTCCTTCTTATCTTCCTTTAACCTTATACATCGTCTTTTCTTCTTTGAGGTCTCTCTCTCTCTCTCTCTCTCTCTCTCTCTCTCTCTCCTTATTTTCCTTTAACCTTATACATCGTCTTTTCTTCTTTGAGGTCTCTCTCTCTCTCTCTCTCTCTCTCTCTCTCTCTTATTTTCTTCTAACCTCATACGTCGTCTCTCTCTCTCTCTCTCTCTCTCTCTCTCTCTCTCTATATATATATATATATATATATATTATCCTCCATTCTCCATTCATTTAGGCTGTCATTTCTTCCTCTTCATACCCTTATCTATTTTCCTATTCCTCATCTTCATTCTCTTCCTCTCCCCTTCATTCTCTTCATGTTCCCCCTTCTCTCCCTCATCCATATTCCTCACTCTTTCCTCTTTCTCTTCTCCCTCTTCATTTGTATATCAGAGTTCGTTATATATAATATTAAGTCGTTGTTTCAGCAAGAGATTTATTGTAAGCAACTGCATTAGATTTAAAGGCCGGAGGGTACGAGGGAATTAACATTGCAGCTGTGTGCTTCTCCAGGCTGTCATTACTGGAAGAGTAAGCGGAGAGGGAGGAGGAGGAGGAGGAGGAAGAAGGAGCAGGAGGAGGAGTAGGAGCAAGAGGAAGAGAAGGAGGAGTAGGAGCAAGAGGAAGAGAAGGAGGAGTAGGAGCAGGAGGAGGAAGAAGGGAGAAGAAGAGGAAGGAGGAGGAGGAGGAGGAGGAGGAGGAGGAGGAGGAGGAGGAGGAGGAGGAGGATTAGCAGAAGAAGAAGAAGAAGAAGAAGATGGAAGAGGAGGAGGAGGAGGAGGAAGAGAAGGAGGAGCAGGAGCAGGAGGAGGAAGAAGGGAGAGGAGGAGGAGGAGGAGAAGAAGAAGAAGATGATGGAAAAGGAGGAGGAGAAGAAGAAGAAGAAGAAGAAGAAGAAGAAGAAGAAGAAGAAGAAGAAGAAGAAGATGGAGGAAAATGAGGAAGAGGAAATGGAGGAGGAAGGGAGAAGAAGAGGAAGGAGGAGCAGGAGCAGGAGGAAGAGGATTAACAGAAGAAGAAGAAGAAAAGGAATATTCCAGAGATGAGCTCGTGGATTTTAGATACTTAGGTATCTCTCTCATCGCCTTCCAGTCTTTTTATTTAGTTTTTCTTTGGAGGCCAATAGAATTGGAAAATGCTTGTTGTTGGGTATAAAATGTTCAGAGATAAAAAGAAAGAAAAATTGTATTATTCGTGTCTGAAATATCTTCATTCCTTGCACATATTTGTAGTTAAAACCTTTGTATTTTGTTTCTAGATTCCCTTTTATGTGTTTTTATTTATATGTTTATGTGAAATTCACAAACAAACATACAGTATATATATATATATATATATATATATTATATATTACTGTTTTTAGAATGATATATTGTTCATTTATTCTCATCATTTATTTATTTTCTTATTTCCTTTCTTTACTGGGCTATTTTTCCCTGTTGGAGCACTTGGGCTTATAGCATCTTGCTTTTCCAACCAGGGTTGTAACTTGGCTAGTAATAATAATAATGATAATAATAATAATAATATATATATATATATATATATATATATACATATACACATACATACACATACAGACATACATACATACAATAGTGCAGATAATTACAATACTGTACTTCCTTGTTATGCTAAAAAGGTTGCTCAACTATATAAGGCGTGTATAAAACAACCTGATTTTTTTGTTGTAGTTTACACAGCGAACATCAGACTGGGTCACTAAAAGATGATTGCACGTAAACTGGAAAGTTCTCTTGCTTGAGGGTACACTCTGGCACACTATTCACTCCTATTTCTCTTCCTCTTTTTTTGTTAAAGTTTTCATAGTTTATATTGGAGATGTTTTTTTAGTGTTACTGGTCTTTAAGTATTTTATTTTTCCTTGTTTCCTTTCCTCACTGGGCTATTTTCCCTGTTGGAGCCCCTGGGCTTATAGCATTCTGCTTTTCCAACTAGGGTTGTAGCTTAGCAATTAATAATAATAATAATAATCTGTGATCTACAAAAATACACAGTTTTATACACGCCTTGTATCATTCTGGAAATCTTTCGGCATATGTATATATATATATATATATATATATATTTCAAATAAGCCATATATATTAATACATTAAAGTCTGGATTCTCTTAACGACCTCGGGATCAGAGCCCCAGGCGGAATCACCCAAAGACTATAGTATCAGACCGGCCGGGATTTGAACCCTCGTCCAGGATATCTGTATGCTGGACGAGGGTTCAAATCCCGGCCGGTCTGATATTAGTCTTTGGGTGATTCCGCCTGGGGCTCTAATCCCG
>NC_090727.1:132980908-132983408 GCF_036898095.1 Palaemon carinicauda | reverse complement strand
ATGTAAGTCTTGCATCAAATCTACAAAATCTGTTGGATATTTTTTCATCGTCATACCACAACACATGTCCATACAGTAAGACCGATCTCACTAAACTGATATATAGCCTGATTTTTATATAAAAATTCATGCGAAATGGCGAAATTTAACCGAGGCCCTTTGCATCAATACGCGTAGTAGATGCTGCTGATGATACTGACGAAGTCTTGCTTCACAGGTCGCCAAATTTACGTAGGCCTACCAGTGCCAGTAACAGCCCAGCCAGGAATAGTCCTGAGCTATTCCTTATCGGATTAAAATCTTAATTAGAGTGACGTGTTGATGAGGGTTGCAATTTCGCCTGATGTCTGATGTTCGATATTGCAGAGTTTTTGACCCCGATGGCGTGATAGTTTTTTTTTTCTGCAATAAAAACTTTTAGCAAGACAGTTTTTTTTTTTTTCTTTTTTTTAACTTTGTGTGTTTTGCAAAATGTTTTAATGCTTGTTAGTTTTGTAGACTAAAGACTTTTGGGAGGCAGTTTTTTTTACCTTTGTATGTTGTGTTTTTTGACCCCTATGGAGTGATAAATTTTTTTTCTGCAATAAAAATTTTTAGCAAGACAGTTTTTTTTTAAACTTTGTGTGTTTTGTAAAATGTTTTAATGTTTGTTAGTTTTGTAGGCTAAAGACTTTGTGGAGGCAGTTTTTTTTTTACCTTTGTATGTTGTTTTTTTGACCACGATGGCCTGATACATTTCTTTTTTTTCTGCAATAAAGATTTTTAGCAAGACAGTTTTTTTTTTAACTTTGTGTGTTTTGTAAAATGTTTTAATGTTTGTTAGTTTTGTAGGCTAAAGACTTTGTGGAGGCAGTTTTTTTTTACCTTTGTATGTTGTGATTTTGACCACGATGACGTGATACATTTTTCTTTCTGCAATAAAAATTTTTAGCAAGATAGTTTTTTTTTTTAACTTTGTGTGTTTTGTAAAATGTTTTAATGTTTGTTAGTTTTGTTGGCTAAAGACTTTTGGGTGGCAGTTTTTTTTTACCTTTGTATGTTGTGGAAATTTTTTATATCTTGGATATTTTTTAGACAGCTTTTTAAGAGGTTTTTTTAGGAGACATTTTAATAACCGATGTTTCTGGAGGATTTTTATTTTATTCCAGATCGTTTAGACAGTTTTTAACAAAGTTTTTTTTATAGATATTAAATCAGATTGTTTGTAGAACAACATATTTATATTTACAGGCATTGATATAATATATATATATATATATATATATATATACACACTACTTACATACATACATACATACATATACATATATACATACATTGAGAGAGTATGTATATGAATTATGACATTGGATTTGGAAGCCAGAATCCTCAAAAAGAGAATGGAAATGGACCGATCGTATGGGAGCAGAACTGAAAGGGAAATTGGAGGTTTATAGCATTGGACAGAGAACTGACAATAGAGAAGAAATGGGGGAAGTAGGAAGGGAGGGGGTGGGGGGAGGGTGTTTCTCTAAGGAGACATATTGGTGAATGCTTATTCAATGAGAGAAAGGAGGGGGAGGGATAATGTTAGTTCTGGAATTCCTTCAATATCCGGAAGGATAAAGACTCCTTAACTAATCACTTGTTACCTCTTGGTTCCCATTCCTACTCCTACCCCAATTCCCACTCCTACCCCAATTCCTAATCCCCCATTCCTACTCCCCCCCCTCTTCTACTCATTATCCCCCTCCCTCTTTATTCTCCTCCCGAGCTTCTGTCCCCTCCTTTATTCACAGTATTGTATGGGAATTATAGGTATTAAGGGAGAAGCTGGTATTAGGTAGTCAGCCAGGCAATGCATCTGGGAAAAAATGTTAGGTACAATTGGATACAGGCGTCCCTGCCACACCTAAGTACAGTTGGATACCGGAAGCCCTGACGCACCTAGGTACAGGTGGATGCAGGAGTTCCTGAAACACCTAGGTACAGTTGGATACAGGAGTCCTTGACGCACCTAGGTACAGTTGGATACAGGCGTTCCTGCCACACCTAAGTACAGGTGGATACAGGAGTCATTGACATACCTACGTACAGCTGGATTCAGGAGTCCTTGACACACCTGGGTACAGTTGGATACAGGCGTCCCTGCCACACCTAAGTACAGTTGGATACAGGAGTCATTGACACACCTAGGTACAGATGGATACAGGAATCACTGACAAACCTATGTACAGTTGGATACAGGCGTCCCTACCACACCTATGTACAGGTGGAAAAAGGAGTTCCTGACACACCTAGCTACACTTGATACAGGCGTCCCTGCCACACCTAAGTACAGCTGGATACAGGAGTCCCTGACACACCTAGGTATAGATGGATACAGGAGTCCCGAGACACGCCTAGGTACAGTTGGACACAAACTTCCCTGAAACACACCCGTTACAAAGAGGTATAACCTATCACAACCTTACTTCACGGTGAGTAACCAAACATAGTGTAGGGAAAGATGGCTGAGGTT
>NC_090727.1:132958159-132972908 GCF_036898095.1 Palaemon carinicauda | reverse complement strand
CAAACACTTTTCTTAGTAATCAAGACGAAGGGATAAAACATGTTATTTTGGACATCAGCCACCCGCTGAGATACTACCCCTAGAGAGTTTATTATTATTATTATTATTATTATTATTATTATTATTATTATTATTACTTGCTTAGCTACAACCCTAGTTGGAAAAGCAGGATGCTATAAGCCCAGGGGCTCCAACAGGGAAAATAGCTCAGTGAGGAAAGGAAACCAGGAAAAATGAAATGTTTCAAGAGCAACAACATTAAAATAAATATTTCCTATATAAACTATAAAAACTTTAACAAAAGAAGAGGAGTAAGGTATAAGATAGAACAGTGTGCCCGAGTGTACCCTCAAGCAAGAGAATTCTAATCCAAGACAGTGGAAGACCATGGTACAGAGGCTATGGCACTACCCAAGACTTAAGAACGATGCTTTGATTTTGGAGTGTCCTTCTCCTAGAAGAGCTGCTTACCAAAGCTAGAGATTCTCTTCTACCCTTACCAAGAGGAAAGTGGCCACTAAACAATTACAGTGCAGTAAGAAGAATTGTTTGGTAATCCCAGTGTTGTCAGGTGTACGAGGACAGAGGAGAATATGTAAAGAATAGGCCAGATTATTTAGTGTGTGTGTATGTAGGCAAAGGGAAAATGAACCATAACCAGAGAGAAGGATCAAATGTAGTACTGACCGGCCAGTCAAAAGACCCCATAACTCTATAGTGGTAGTATCTCAACGGGTGGCTGGTGCCCTGGCCAACCTACTACTGGCTAGAGCCGCTAGACAGTACTACATTGGATCCTTCTCTCTGGTTACAGTTCTTTTTCCCTTTGCCTACACATACACCGAATAGTCTGACCTATTATTTACATATTCTCCTCTGTCCTCATATACCTGACAACACTGAGATTACCAAACAATTCTTTTTCACCCAAGGGGTTAACTACTGCACTGTAATTGTTCTGTGGCCACTTTCCTCTTAGTAAGGGTAGAAGAGACTCTTTAGCTTTGGTATGCAGCTCTTCTAGGAGAAGGACCCTCCCAAAATTAAACCATTGTTCTCTGGCCTTGGGTAGTGCCATGGCCTCTGTACCATGGTCTTCCACTGTCTTGGGTTAGAGTTCTCGTTCTTGAGAGTACACTCAGGCACACTATTCTATCTTACTTTTCTTACTAGCATTCCTGTATATATATATATATATATATATATATATATATATATATATATATATATATATAACCAAAAATACACTGCCTAGCACACCAGTAGCACCAAACATATAATCACCTCGGAAACAAATCAACGAATAACAAAAAATAAAATAAAATATCATTCCTGAAAATTAGCAATCACAGCAAAAAGGTAGAGAGCCATTTCGTGACAATAAAGCTCCTAAATAAAGGGTAAAGTACCCAGTCTAGAAGTGATGGGGGGCGGAATCCCCCAGACCCATGGGGAGTGGGGTAGTCTAGGGGCTAGTCTCCCCCCCCCCCCCGGGCGCTAATCCATAAACTTATACTACGTTCAGGCGTCAGAGTACAGCGCACACTTTCCGCACATTTGGGCGGAACACGTCTTAATAGGACCCACAGCCTTTGCAATTTACGGCGAAATATATTTTCTCTAATTCTACGCATAGGATGACGGGAATCTCTCGTCGCTCATAGATAATGAGGAAATTTCTCCATTCAGGTGAGATGACGGATGGAGGTACGTCTGCGTACTGGAGCATTTATGTTTCATTTGTACTTCTTGGGAGAGAGAGAGAGAGAGAGAGAGAGAGAGAGAGAGAGAGAGAGAGGGGGGGGGAAACGGTGGGAGGAAGTAGGGGGGAAGAAGGCGGGGGGAGGAAGGTGGGGGGTGGAAAACATTGCCTGAGAATTAGGAAGGATGAATCCTGGGACGTATGAAATAAAGAGCAAAGCTATATATATGTGTATATACAGTATATATATATATATATATATATATATATATATATATATATATATATATATATATATATATATATATATACATATATATATATATATATCATATATATATATATTTATATATATACATGTATATATATATATATATATATATATATATATATATATATATATATATATATATATATTACTTATTAGTCACAAAATTGCACGTGGCAGATATTAAAGTGTAAAATCCACAGGAAACAGGAAAGTAAAAGAACAGATACCAAGCGCTTTCGTGTATTACGTACACTTCTTCAGGGTACCTTGAAAAAGTGTACCCTGAAGAGTACGTAATACACGAAAGCGCTTGGTACCTGGTCTTTTAGTTTCCTGTGGATTTTACACTATACACACACACATACATATATATATATATATATATATATATATATATATATATATATATATATATATATATATATATATGCGGATGAACCACGTGGAAAATTGGAAAATTAATAGTGAATTCTGACTAGTTTCGTCTTACTTCTTCAAGAGGACTCTTGAAGAAGTCAGACGAGTCTGAAACTAGTCAGGATTCACACTTATATTCTCATTTTCCTTGTGGTTCTTTTGCATCTAAACATCACGTTTCCCTGTGAGTTTTACACATATCTATCTATCTATCTACCTATCTATCTATCCTAGAAATACAAAAATACATATAAAAATTTTAAAACCTGAAAATAAAAATTCCAACCTCGCGAAAGAGGTTGAACCTCCCAGCGGGCAATGTAAAACACAGGAGTCTATCCATCTATCTATCTATCTATCTATCTATCTATCTATCTATCTACCTATCTATCTATCCTAAAAATATAAAAATACATATAAAAATTTTAAAAACCTGAAAATAAAAATTCAAAACCTTGAAAGAAGCTGAACCTCCCAGCGGGCAATGTAAAACACCAGAGTCTCGGTGGCCTGATGCAGGGATGATCGCTGCCAACAGTAAATTCTTATTAAGCCCTACAACGCCAGAGATAAATTCCTTCGCAAGAGGAGGAAGAAGAGGAAGAAGAATAAGAAGAAGAAAGAAGACGAGGATGAGGAGAAGGAAGAGGAGGAGAAGGAGGATGAACGCCAGAGATAAATTCCTTCGCGAGAGGAGGAAGAATAAGAAGAAGGAAGAAGAAGAAGAATAAGAACAAAGAAGAAGAGGAGGAGGAGGAGGAATGGGAGGAGAAGGAAGAGGAGAAGGAGGATGAACGCCAGAGATAAATTCCTTCGCGAGAGGAGGAAGAAGAAGAAGAAAAATAAGAAGAAGAAAGAAGAGGGGGAGGAGGAATGGGAGGAGAAGGAAGAGGAGAAGGAGGATGAACGCCAGAGATAAATTCCTTCGCGAGAGGAGGAAGAAGAAGAGGAAGAAGAAGAAGAAGAATAAGAAGAAGAAAGAAGAAGGGGAGGAGGAGGAAGGAAGAGGAGAAGGAAGAGGAGAAGGAGCATGAACGCAAAAGATAAATTCCTTCGCGAGAGGAGGAAGAATAATAAGAAGAAAGAAGAAGAGGAGGAGGAGGAGGAAGAGGAGGAGAAGGAGGATGAAAAAAATTACCATTTCTCTTTCGTACTGAGGCTGATAACATTCTCCGGCTGGCCTCATTACCAAGACCACCTTTTTAAAGCGAACGACTGAGTATAGCGAATTATAATCGTTTCTTCTTTCCTGCTTTCTGGGTCTCTTGTTCTTTTCATATTAGGATTTAAAACGAAATTATACCCTTATAAAACATATACATAAAGATCTTCAATTTAAGTTCGAAATATCAACCGTTAAAAATACATATATAACTGATATTACAATTAAAACGAAATTATATCGACTTAAAATATATACTTCAAAATTGAAATTTTCAATTCAAATTCGAAATATCAAACGTTAAAAATACATATAAAACTGGTATTAGAATTACAACGAAATTACATCAACATAAAATATATACTTCAAAATTGAAATTTTCAATTAATGATTCAAATTAATTAACGTTAAAAATACACATGAAACTGATATTAGAATTAAAACGAAATTAAATCAACATAAAATAAATACACGTACATCAAAATTTTCAATTGAAGTTCAAAATAATTAATGTTAAAAATACATATAAAACTGATATTAGTATTAGAAAAACTTAAATACACATAAAATATATGCATCCAAATTTTTCAATACATGGTTCAAAATAATTAACGTTAAAAATACATATATAAAACTGATGTTGGAATAAACGAAATCAAACCCACATAAAATATATACATCAAAATCAAAATTTTCAATACATGGTTCAAAATAATCAACGTTAAAAATTCATATGAAACTGATGTTGGAATAAACGAAATCAAACCCACATAAAATATATAGATCAAAATCAAAATTTTCAATTCAAGTTCGAAATATCAAACGTTAAAAATACATATAAAACTGATATTACAATTAAAACGAAATTATATCCACATAAAATATATACATCAATTAAAAATAAAACTAAAAACCGAGATAAACATTCGGCATAAAAGAGACAAAACAGCTTTAAGAGTTATTCCAAATATATTTCTAAATAATCCTTCGCATCAAATTTGCCTGGAAATTCAACATATTTCTCGCATTCTTTCCATAGAGAATTTGAATCTGGAAAAGACCGATTACGTCCAAAACGTGGGAACGAGCGCAAGTTGGAACAAAAGCTACAAAAGTTGATATTTTGATATTTTGAAAACGTGAAACAAAATAAAAAATTGGAAAAAAATGGACGATGACTTTATCGAAGTGTGAACGGGAGTTTTAATCCACTGCGATAAAGTTAGGGAAAATAATGGTAAAAATAATATAGATTATATTCTGTTATTCTTAGTGATGAAAATGCCTGGTGAAATGATGAGAGAGAGAGAGAGAGAGAGAGAGAGAGAGAGAGAGAGAGAGAGAGAGAGAGAGAGAGAGAGAGAGAGAGAGAGAGAGAGAGAGTACTTTTCTACATGTTGGGGACGAAAATTCTATGTATAATACAAAAATTTGAGAGAGAGAGAGAGAGAGAGAGAGAGAGAGAGAGAGAGAGAGAGAGAGAGAGAGAGAGAGAGAGAGAGAGAGAGTACATTTTCACATGTTGGGGACGAAAATTCAATGTATAATAAAAAAATTGAGAGAGAGAGAGAGAGAGAGAGAGAGAGAGAGAGAGAGAGAGAGAGAGAGAGAGAGAGAGAGAGAGAGTACATTTTCACATGTTGGGGACGAAAATTCTATGGAAAATAAGAGAGAGAGAGAGAGAGAGAGAGAGAGAGAGAGAGAGAGTACATTTTCACATGTTGGGGACGAAAATTCTATGGAAAATAAGAGAGAGAGAGAGAGAGAGAGAGAGAGAGAGAGAGAGAGAGAGAGAGAGAGAGTACATTTTTACATGTTGGGGACGAAAATTCTATGAAAAATAAGAGAGAGAGAGAGAGAGAGAGAGAGAGAGAGAGAGAGAGAGAGAGAGAGAGAGGGAGAGAGAGTCCATTTTTACATGTTGGGGACGAAAATTCTATGAAAAATAAGAGAGAGAGAGAGAGAGAGAGAGAGAGAGAGAGAGAGAGAGAGAGAGAGAGAGAGAGAGAGAGGAGAGAGAGAGAGAGAGAGAATTTAATACCAGCAAGTATAAAATTCTTTCACAAAAAGCCTTATATCCGCGTATTCCTTTATACTTCCAGACCATATTATGCAAATAATAATCAACACAAAGACTGGTAAAGAAGACTTACCGGAAGGAGAGCATTTTACAGAACGGGAAAATACTACGAGATAATTCCACTATGGAATTCATTAGGTTCTGCCTTCCACTTATTAAATTTTTATTAAAGTAGACACAAGTGCGTAACTGTAACCATACTTCTCTTTTTAAAATATTCTATTTTACCTTGTTTCCTTTCCTCCCTGGGCTATTTTCTCTGTTGTTTTTGAAATATTTTATTTTACCTTGTTTCCTTTCCTCACTGGGCTATTTTCTCTGTTGTTTTTAAAATATTTTATTTTACCTTGTTTCCTTTCCTCCCCTTGGCTATTTTCTCTGTTGTTTTTAAAATATTTTATTTTACCTTGTTTCCTTTCCTCCCTGGGCTATTTTCTCTGTTGTTTTTAAAATATTTTATTTTTCATTGTTTCCTTTCCTCACTGGGCTATTTTCTCTGTTGTTTTTAAAATATTTTATTTTACCTTGTTTCTTTTCCTCACTGGGCTATTTTCTCTGTTGGGGCCCCTGGGGCTTATAGTATCCTGCTTTTCCAACTAGGGTTGTAGATTAGCAAGTAATAATAATAATAATAATAATAATAATAATAATAATAATAATAATACTGGTTTGTTGGTGCATACTGCCGTTACAAACTTAATTCTAATAATTCTAATAATAATAATAAAAATTTTAATAATAATAATAATAATAATAATTATAATAATAATAATTCCATTAGTCTTAATAATAATAATCTTAATCATTTTAATGAGTACAGTTGGAGACAGAAATCCTTGACACACCTCGCACCGAAAAATTGCACTCTGTCACACCCTTGCTTTGCGGCGTGTAACCAAACAGGTTGTGGCAGGGTAGACTTTCTCAGAGAAAGGTGTACATAGAATTCCCATGTCCAACTGTACATTTGTAATTTATGGAATTAAATCAGTCTAGTTCCTATACGACTCCCCCAGTAATGATATATTTTACCTGATACATCATTTTGAGATTAATTTCATATGGTTGTGGCTCCATTGGGGTTGATATTGTAGCTATATTGATTTGACTCGACACAGCTTGCACCAAATCGCTTAGGTTTACTAGACAGGTGAGCTAATTTTGTATTCCCCTCTTTTATAAAGTTGAAAATAACTAAATTTGGTTTGAAATAAGGTTAGAAATAATTAAATTTGGTTTGAAATAATGTTGGAAATAATCTAAAATTGTATTGAAATAAGGTTGGAAATAACTAAATTTTGTTTGGAATAAAGTTTAAAATAACTAAATTTTGTTTGGTATGAAGTTTAAAATAACTAAATTTTGTTTGGAATAAAGTTTAAAATAACTAAATTCTGTTTGAAATAAATTTGGAAATAATTAAATTCTGTTTGAAATAAATTTGGAAATAATTAAATTAAGTTTGAAATAATGTTGGGAATAAGTAAATTTGTTTTGAAATAACTAAACTTAAACAGAAATTCCCCGTAAGAAAGAATCTAAATACATAAGCAAGACCTTCTGTAACAATGCTCCGAACATTGCATCATAAACTGAAGAAAAATTAAATGAAACAAAGACATAAACCTGAACAAAAAAAAAAAAAAAAAAAAAACAAGAACAAAAACAGAGGCGCAACAATTTACCACCGTCGTTTAAACCGTATTTGCAAAATATTCTCCGCCGCCATAAATTCGCACGTCCGTTAAACGTAGTATCCCTAAAACTAAGCGTCCGTAAATTTACGGCCACCTTCGAAGGATTGATGAGGAGTAAATGGCGTTTAGTTCAGATGTCGAGGAGTTTTTTCCAGGACTCTACGTCGAGGTTCTACATCGAGGGTCTCTTTCCAGGATTTTACGTAGAGGGTCTCTTTCCAGGAGTCTATGTCGAGGATCTCTTTCCAGGACTCTACGCCGAAGGTCTATTTCCAGGACTCTACGTTGAGGGTCTATTTCCAGGACTCTACGTCAAGGGTTTCTTTCCAGGACTCTACGTCGAGGGTCTCTTTCCAGGCCTCTACGTCGAGAGTCTCTTTCCAGGACTCTACGTTGAGGGTCTCTTTCCAAAACTCTACGTGCAGGGTCTCTTTCCAGGATTTTACGTAGAGGGTCTCTTTCCAGGAGTCTATTTCGAGGATCTCTTTCCAGGACTCTACGTCGAGGGTCTCTTTCAAGTATTCTACATAGAGGGTCTCTTTCCAGGACTATGTCGAGGGTCTCTTTCCAGGACTGTATGTCGAGGGTCTCTTTTCAGGACTGTACGTCGAAGGTATCTTTCCAGGAATCTACGTCGAGGGTCTTTTTCAAGTATCCTACATCGAGGGTCTCTTTCCAGACTGTACGTCAAGGGTATCTTTCCAGGACTCTACGTCGAGGTTCTACATCGAGGGTCTCTTTCTAGGATTTTACGTAGAGGGTCTCTTTCCAGGAGTCTATGTCGAGGATCTCTTTCCAGGCCTCTACGTCGAGGGTCTCTTTCCAGGACTCTACGTTGAGGGTCTCTTTCCAAGACTCTACGTGCAGGGTCTCTTTCCAGGACTCTACATCGTAGGTCTTTTTATGGGGACTCTTCGTCGAGGGTCTCTTTTCAGGCCTCTATGTCGAGGGTCTCTTTCCAGGACTCTACATCGAGGGTCTCTTTCCAAGACTCAACGTCTAGGGTCTCTTTCCAGGACTCTATGTCGAGGGTCTCTTTCCAGGATTCTAGGTCAAGGGTCTCTTTCCAGGATTCTACGTCAAAGGTCTCTTTCCAGGACTCTACGTCGAGGGTCTCTTTCCAGGAAACTACATCGAGGGTCTTTCCAGGACACTACGTCGAGGGTCTCTTTCCAGGACTCTACATCGAGAGTGTCTTTCCAGGACTCTACATTGCCAGAATTACTATCTCTGGACGTTCGCTAAACATGGCAATTTCATGGATTACCAATATGAAGTACTCAAATATATTTGTGAAATATACTTATGTATCTGAGGGTACACTCAGGTGCATAATTCTATCTGTTCCTTTATCTCCTTTCCTCACTGGGGTATTTTTCCCTGTTGGAGCCTGTGGTTTTGTAACATCCTCCACTTCCAACTAAGGTTCTGGGTTTAATAATAATAATAATAATAATAATAATAATAATAATAATCCTCAACCATGTAGGCCTGGGTCTTCCACCTCTTCTAGTGCCTTGCGGAGCCCCGATAAATGTTTTGTAAACTAATCTCTCTTGGGGAGTGCGAAGAGCATTCCCAAACAATTTTCCATCTACCTATCATCATGATCTCATCCACATATGGCACTCGAGTAATCACTCATATAGTTTCATTTCTAATCCTGTCCTGCCATTTAACTCCCAATATTCTTCTGGGGTGTTTATTCTCATGTCTACAAAATCTGATGGATATTTTTTCATTTTCGTACCACGACTCATATCATATCACAACATATATATTGCATTAAGTGTTAACATACATATACCTTAACATTTTACAGAAATAGAAAATTAATTAAAAAAAAAAAAACATTTCCTACTGCTGCAAAACAAAAGTTTGACAATTTAAAAGGACGTTAGAAACAATGTTTTCCGAATATTCTCGACAAAGATGAAATAAATTCAACTGTAGCCAAAAAAAAAAAAAAGGAAAAAAGTAAATGGTCTCTTCATTCTTCTATATTGACAAACAGCCAATACTTACTTCATGGTAGAGCAACCATGTCAACAATTAAAAGAAACATACCAAAAAAAAAAAAAAAAAAAAGTAACAATATTATATTGGGAAAAATACAAAATACAAAATACAACCGTTTGAAAGATGAATTGTATCAAGCATGGCATGGATACTAAATTTATTGCACGGAAGAGCAGCCATGTCAGCAATTAAAAAAAAAAAAAAAAAAACTATATTGGGAAAGATAAAATACAACTATTAGAGCTCTCTTGCTTGATGGTACACTCGGTCACACTATTCTATCTTATTTCTCTTCTTCTTGTGTTGTTAAAGTTTGTTATAGTTTATATAAGATATATTTATTTAAATGTTGTTACTGTTATTAAAGTATTTTATTTTTTCTTGTTTTCTTTCCTCACTGGACTATGTTCCCTCTTGGAGCCCCTACGCTTATAGCATCCTGCTTCTCCAACTAGAGTCGTAGTTTAGCAAGAAATAATAATAATAATTCCAAAGATGATTTTTTTTTTTTCAGATTGGTTGTCCCTTTCGCCCAAGCACGGGCTCTTGCAATAAAGCAGCCCGAAGGCAAAGGGTTCGTTTAGGTTTGTGAGTGATTAAGGAAAGGAAATTCTACACCGATTATTTACTTTGTAGGTTTTTAAAGGTTTAAAGGCCGTTCATGAATGGCAGGGGCAAGGGACAGTGCCATTGCCTTATCAAGCAGAACAATGCCCTAGAGACTGACCCCTGAAGAATTATTATTATTATTATTATTATTATTATTATTATTAAATGCTAAACTACAACCCTAGTTGGAAAAGCATGATGCTATAAGCCCAGGGGCCCCAACAGGGAAAATAGCCCAGTGAAGAAAGGAAATAAGGAAAAATAAACTATTTTAGGAATAGTAACAATATTAAAATAAATATTTCCTACACCAAGAAGAACAATTTATAGAAAAAACTTTAACAAACAAACAAATCTACAGTCTCGAGATATATTTCTCCCGAAGAATTTTTCTCCACCAAGGAGTACATAACCATAAATTGAATTCTGAAGCTTTAACGACAAATTGACGATAGACAATTCTCTTGCAAAGGATGTCAACCCGATCCTTTGGGGAAGGAACAGGGAAGGGGAAGAAAAGATATGGGGAAAAGGCACAAACACACAAACATGAATACGCGATTATAATAAGTTTAAAGGTGTTTAAAATCAGTAATTATTCAGCTAAAATACGACAAAAGAGAAAAATAGATATGCAAGTCTAATTCTTCATTCAATAATAATGTAAAGAGGGCATTAAGATAAAACCAGGACTAAAACACATCATTCATATATATATATATATATATATATATATATATATATATATATATATATATATATATGTGTGTACATATATATATACATTAGTGTTCGCCACCCGTCAAAATGTCGACTAAATATACAGACACGTATGCTTACACACGCACCCCTTCTCAAAAGGGTATGACTACTCTCTCTGCACCCAACCCGAGGGACGGGGAGAGCTGAGCGAAACCGACAAAAAATATAAATTTATATATAATCGGACACTTTCTTTTGATTTTATATATATATACATACATACATACATACATACATATATATATATATATATATATATATATATATATATATATATATATATATATATATATGTATACACACACACACATATATATATATATATGTGTGTGTGTGTGTATGTGCATGTGCGTGAGTGTACTATGACCAACCCCGTCCATTCCTCCTGACCTACCGAAAATAAATTACACTCCTCTACAATATTAGCAATAATGAATAATGTATTATTAATACACTCATTCATTCGATCATTGAGCCTCATAAAACGAACGCAGGTTTCACACTGTAGCTTTTTTTTTTACAGCCAACGAATTTAAACATTTCATTGTATAATTGTTGCTGAAATGACACTGAACTCAATTTCAGGCGACCCAGTTTCCGCCCCCCCCCCATATAGATAATGATGAAAATATTAAATAAAATGTAGTCAGGTTACGTTTAATTCTATATAGCATGCTTCATGAATTCGGAATTGGCTGGATAGTGAGCTGGCGACCGTGATAAATCTATCTCGACTGTAGTCTGGTGGCTGACTGGTGCTGACGTCAGTTTGTAAGCTCAAGTTTAAAGGTTTAAAGGCCACTCATGAATGGCAGAGGCAAGGGACAGTAACATTGTCCTAGCAAGCAGGACATTGCACTAGAGGCTGACCATATATATATATATATATATATATATATATATATATATATATATATATATATATATATATATATATATGTATATATATATAATATAATATAAATATATATATATATGTATATATATACATATATATATATGTATATATATATATATATATATATATATATATATATATATATATATATATATGTACATAAATCATATATATATATATATGTATATATATATATATATATATATATATATATATGTATATATATGTATATAAATTATATACATATACATATATATATATATATATATATATATATATATATATATATATACATACACATATATATATATATATATATATATATATATATATATATATATATATATATCCCAAGCCCCTTTCCACCCAAGCTAGGACTCGCAAGGGGCCAGACAATGGCTGCTGATATCTCAGCAGATAGTCCTAAAGGCTGGCTCCCCCAAACCTCCCTTCCTTAGCTCACAAGGATGGTGAGATCACAGCGACCAAAGGAACTAACGAGTTTGAGTGGGATCCGAACCCCAATCTGGCGATCACCAGGCAAGGACGTTACCAACAGGCCACCACAAAGTAATAGCTCCACCAAACCCCGCATCCTTAGCTCACAAGGATGGTGAGGTCGTAGCAACCAAAGGAAGTAACGAGTTTGAGCTCTCGAACCCCAGTCTGGCGATCACCAGGCAAGGACGTTACCAACAGGCCACCACAAAGTAATAGCTCCACCAAACCCCGCATCCTTAGCTCACATGGATGGTGAGGTCGCAGCAACCAAAGGAACTAACGAGTTTGAGCGGTACTCGAACCCCAGTATGGCGATCGCCAGGCAAGGACGTTACCAACAGGCCACCACAAAGTAATAGCTCCACCAAACCCCGCATCCTCAGCTCACAAGGATGGTGAGGTCCCAGCGACCAAAGGAACTAACGATTATGAGCGGGACTCGAACCCCAGTATGGCGATCACCAGGATCGGGCGTTACTAATAGGCCACCACAAAGTAATATCTAGCGTAGTCACAAACGTTGTCCACCCAGAAATACTACAGACACCATGAAAGATCCTATCCTGATCCTACAACTGAAGTTAGATGCTGCTCTCCCCAACCTTCACAGTATCATAATCCAGCCTGAATTACCTGTGCTTCGTTAGTCCCATTTACTTAGTCTACTATTCTACGGAAGTGTTACTCTACTTTGCTGTATTTCAAATGACTGCTGGTAAACAGTACATATTATTATTATTATTATTATTATTATTATTATTATTATTACTAGCCAAGCTACAACCCTAATTGGAAAAGCAAGATGCTATAAGCCCAAGGGCTCCAACAGAGAAAAATAGCCCAGTGAGGAAAGGAAATAAGGAAATGAATAAACGATGAGAAAAAATTAACAATAAATTATTTTAAGAATAGTATCATCAAAAACAGATATGTCATATATAAACTATAAAAAGACTTAAGTCAGCCTGTTCATTATAAAAACATTTTATTATTATTATTACTAGCCAAGCCACAACCCTAATTGGAAAAGCAAGATGCTATAAGCCCAAGGGCTCTAACAGAGAAAAATAGCCCAGTGAGGAAAGGAAATAAGGAAATGAATAAACGATGAGAATAAATTAACAATAAATTATTTTAAAAATAGTAACATCAAAAACAGATGTCATATGTAAACTATAAAAGACTTAAGTAAGCCTGTTCATTACAAAAACATTTGCTGCAAGTTTGAAGTTTTCAAGTTCTACTGATTAAACTACTCGATTAGGAAGATCATTCCACAACTTAGTCACAGCTGGAATAAAATTTCCAGAATACTGTGTAGTATTGAGCCTCATAATGGTGAAGGCCTGACTATTAGAATTAACTGCAAGTCTAGTATTATGAACAGGATGGAACTGTCCAGAAAGATCTAAACGCAAAGGATGGTCAGAATTATGAAAATTCTTATGTAATAATCGAATATATTAGTTCATGAATTTCAAGATGTTCTTATGATGACTACCACTCTTTTAGGCGTCTTCAATATATTGGATCCATCTCGATTTGACATTATTGTAACTCGATTCAACATTTTGTATCCAATGCTGATGTCATTGTAACTCGATCTAAGAATTTTATCCAATTCTGATGTCATTGTAACTCGATCTAAGAATTGTTATCCAATTCTGATGTCATTGTAACTCGATTCAATACTTTGTATCCAATTCTGATGTCATTGTAATTCGATCTAAGAATTTTTATCCAATTCTGATGTCATTGTAACTCGATCTAAGAATTTGTATCCAATTCTGATGTTATTGTAACTTGATTTAAGAATTTTTATCCAATTCTGATGTCAGATCTAACATCATTTTAACCCACTGTTACAAACAATGTCCACATTCACACAGGACATCAGTGATGTAATCAACGTGGGACGAGGAGGGGGGAACCAATCTACAGGTCAATTAATCTCTCTCTCTCTCTCTCTCTCTCTCTCTCTCTCTCTCTCTCTCTCTCTCTCTCTCTCTCTCTCATTGCGCAAGTATGATTTAAGGAGTATTATCAATCATTTGGAATAAGCTCTGGTACTTAAATAAAAATATCATCCCTCTTAAAAATCATGATCCTAAATCATGCAAATCTAAAAACATCTAGTCTATTCCATTATTATTATTATTATCATTATTATTATTATCATTATCATTATTAATTTCTAAGCTACTACCCTAGTTGGGAAAGCAGAATGCTATAAGCCTAAGCTCCAACAGGGAAAGTAGCCCATTGAGGAAAGGAAACAAGGAAAAATAAAATATTTTAAGAAGAGTAACAGCATTACAATAAATATCGCCTGTATAAACTATAAAAACTTTAACAAAACAAGAGGAAGAGAAACAAGATAGAACAGCGTGCCCGAGTGTACCCTCAAGCAAGAGAACTCTAACCCAAGACAGTGGAAACCATGGTACAGAGGCTATGACACTACCCAAGACTAGAGAACAATGGTTTGATTTTAGAGTGTCCTCCTAGAAGAGCTCATGACCATAGCTAAAGAGTCTCTTTCTACCCTTACCAAGAGTAAGGGTGATTATGATATTAAGAAATATCTAAGAGGTATTATCATTCATTTAGAACAAGCCCTGATACTTAAAT
>NC_090727.1:132943159-132948159 GCF_036898095.1 Palaemon carinicauda | reverse complement strand
TAATAATAACTACAGCAAAAATTGTGGCCAGGAAGCTTTTCAAAAATACACACACGCACAAATACAAACATGGGGTTAAAACATAACCTCCTTCAAACTTCGTTGGCGGAGGTAATAATAACTACAGCAAAAAATGTGGCCAGGAAGCTTTTCAAAAATACACACACGCACAAATAACAAACATGGGGTTAAAAACCTAACCGCCTTCAAACTTCGTTGGCGGAGGTAATAATAACTACAGCAAAAATTGTGGCCAGGAAGCTTTTCAAAAATACACACACGCACATATAACAAACATGGGGTTAAAACATAACCGCCTTCAAACTTCGATGGCGGAGGTAATAATAACTACAGCAAAAATTGTGGCCAGGAAGCTTTTCAAAAATACACACACGCACAAATAACAAAACATGGGGTTAAAACATAACCTCCTTCAAACTTCGTTGGCGGAGGTAATAATAACTACAGCAAAAATTGTGGCCAGGAAGCTTTTCAAAAACACACACACGCACAAATAACAAACATGGGGTTAAAACATAACCTCCTTCAAACTTCGTTGGCGGAGGTAATAATAACTACAGCAAAAAATTGTGGCCAGGAAGCTTTTCAAAAATACACACACGCACAAATAACAAACATGGGGTTAAAACATAACCGCCTTCAAACTTCGTTGGCGGAGGTAATAATAACTACAGCAAAAATTGTGGCCAGGAAGCTTTTCAAAAATACACACACGCACAAATAACAAACATGGGGTTAAAAACATAACCGCCTTCAAACTTCGTTGGCGGAGGTAATAATAACTACAGCAAAAATTGTGGCCAGGAAGCTTTTCAAAAATACACACACGCACAAATAACAAACATGGGGTATAAAACATAACCGCCTTCAAACTTCGTTGGCGGAGGTAATAATAACTACAGCAAAAAATGTGGCCAGGAAGCTTTTCAAAAATACACACACGCACAAATAACAAACATGGGGTTAAAACATAACCGCCTTCAAACTTCGTTGGCGGAGGTAATAATAACTACAGCAAAAATTGTGGCCAGGAAGCTTTTCACAAACACACACACGCACAAATAACAAACACACAAATAGAGGGTTAAAACATAACCTCCTTCAAACTTCGTTGGCGGAGGTAATAATAACTACAGCAAAAAAATGTGGCCAGGAAGCTTTTCAAAAATACACACACGCACAAATAACAAACATGGGGTTAAAACATAACCGCCTTCAAACTTCGTTGGCGGAGGTAATAATAACTACAGCAAAAATTGTGGCCAGGAAGCTTTTCAAAAATACACACACGCACAAATAACAAACATGGGGTTAAAACATAACCGCCTTCAAACTTCGTTGGCGGAGGTAATAATAACTACAGCAAAAAATGTGGCCAGGAAGCTTTTCAAAAATACACACACGCACAAATAACAAACATGGGGTTAAAACATAACCGCCTTCAAACTTCGTTGGCGGAGGTAATAATAACTACAGCAAAAATTGTGGCCAGGAAGCTTTTCACAAACACACACACGCACAAATAACAAACACACAAATAGAGGGTTAAAACATAACCTCCTTCAAACTTCGTTGGCGGAGGTAATAATAACTACAGCAAAAAATGTGGCCAGGAAGCTTTTCAAAAATACACACACGCACAAATAACAAACATGGGGTTAAAACATAACCGCCTTCAAACTTCGTTGGCGGAGGTAATAATAACTACAAGCAAAAATTGTGGCCAGGAAGCTTTTCAAAAATACACACACGCACAAATAACAAACATGGGGTTAAAACATAACCGCCTTCAAACTTCGTTGGCGGAGGTAATAATAACTACAGCAAAAATTGTGGCCAGGAAGCTTTTCAAAAATACACACACGCACAAATAACAAACATGGGGTTAAAACATAACCGCCTTCAAACTTCGTTGGCGGAGGTAATAATAACTACAGCAAAAATTGTGGCCAGGAAGCTTTTCAAAAATACACACACGCACAAATAACAAACATGGGGTTAAAACATAACCGCCTTCAAACTTCGTTGGCGGAGGTAATAATAACTACAGCAAAAAATGTGGCCAGGAAGCTTTTCAAAAATACACACACGCACAAATAACAAACATGGGGTTAAAAACATAACCGCCTTCAAACTTCGTTGGGCGGAGGTAATAATAACTACAGCAAAAAATGTGGCCAGGAAGCTTTTCAAAAATACACACACGCACAAATAACAAACATGGGGTTAAAACATAACCGCCTTCAAACTTCGTTGGCGGAGGTAATAATAACTACAGCAAAAAAATGTGGCCAGGAAGCTTTTCAAAAATACACACACGCACAAATAACAAAACATGGGGGTTAAAACATAACCGCCTTCAAACTTCGTTGGCGGAGGTAATAATAACTACAGCAAAAAATTGTGGCCAGGAAGCTTTTCACAAACACACACACGCACAAATAACAAACACACAAATAGAGGGTTAAAACATAACCTCCTTCAAACTTCGTTGGCGGAGGTAATAATAACTACAGCAAAAATTGTGGCCAGGAAGCTTTTCAAAAATACACACACGCACAAATAACAAACATGGGGTTAAAACATAACCGCCTTCAAACTTCGTTGGCGGAGGTAATAATAACTACAGCAAAAAATGTGGCCAGGAAGCTTTTCAAAAATACACACACGCACAAATAACAAACATGGGGTTAAAACATAACCGCCTTCAAACTTCGTTGGCGGAGGTAATAATAACTACAGCAAAAATTGTGGCCAGGAAGCTTTTCAAAAATACACACACGCAAAAATAACAAACATGGGGTTAAAACATAACCTCCTTCAAACTTCGTTGACGGAGGTAATAATAACTACAGCAAAAAATGTGGCCAGGAAGCTTTTCAAAAATACACACACGCACAAATAACAAACACACAAACATGGGGGTTAAAACATAACCGCCTTCAAACTTCGTTGGCGGAGGTAATAATAACTACAGCAAAAATTGTGGCCAGGAAGCTTTTCAAAAATACACACACGCACAAATAACAAACATGGGGTTAAAACATAACCGCCTTCAAACTTCGTTGGCGGAGGTAATAATAACTACAGCAAAAATTGTGGCCAGGAAGCTTTTCAAAAACACACACACGCACAAACACACAAACATGGGGTTAAAACATAACCTCCTTCAAACATCGTTGGCGGAGGTAATAATAACTACAGCAAAAATTGTGGCCAGGAAGCTTTTCAAAAATACACACACGCACAAATAACAAACATGGGGTTAAAACATAACCTCCTTCAAACATCGTTGGCGGAGGTAATAATAACTACAGCAAAAATTGTGGCCAGGAAGCTTTTCACAAACACACACACGCACAAACACACAAACATGGGGTTAAAACATAACCTCCTTCAAACATCGTTGGCGGAGGTAATAATAACTACAGCAAAAATTGTGGCCAGGAAGCTTTTCAAAAATACACACACGCACAAATAACAAACATGGGGTTAAAACATAACCTCCTTCAAACATCGTTGGCGGAGGTAATAATAACTACAGCAAAAATTGTGGCCAGGAAGCTTTTCACAAACACACACACGCACAAACACACAAACATGGGGTTAAAACATAACCTCCTTCAAACATCGTTGGCGGAGGTAATAATAACTACAGCAAAAATTGTGGCCAGGAAGCTTTTCAAAAATACACACACGCACAAATAACAAACATGGGGTTAAAACATAACCTCCTTCAAACATCGTTGGCGGAGGTAATAATAACTACAGCAAAAATTGTGGCCAGGAAGCTTTTCAAAAATACACACACGCACAAATAACAAACATGGGGTTAAAACATAACCTCCTTCAAACATCGTTGGCGGAGGTAATAATAACTACAGCAAAAATTGTGGCCAGGAAGCTTTTCAAAAATACACACACGCACAAATAACAAACATGGGGTTAAAACATAACCTCCTTCAAACATCGTTGGCGGAGGTAATAATAACTACAGCAAAAATTGTGGCCAGGAAGCTTTTCAAAAATACACACACGCACAAATAACAAACATGGGGTTAAAACATAACCTCCTTCAAACTTCGTTGGCGGAGGTAATAATAACTACAGCAAAAATTGTGGCCAGGAAGCTTTTCAAAAATACACACACGCACAAATAACAAACATGGGGTTAAAACATAACCTCCTTCAAATTTCGTTGGCGGAGGTAATAATAACTACAGCAAAAATTGTGGCCAGGAAGCTTTTCAAAAAATACACACACGCACAAATAACAAACATGGGGTTAAAACATAACCTCCTTCAAACTTCGTTGGCGGAGGGTAATAATAACTACAGCAAAAATTGTGGCCAGGAAGCTTTTCAAAAATACACACACGCACAAATAACAAACATGGGGTTAAAACATAACCTCCTTCAAACTTCGTTGGCGGAGGTAATAATAACTACAGCAAAAATTGTGGCCAGGAAGCTTTTCAAAAATACACACACGCACAAATAACAAACATGGGGTTAAAACATAACCTCCTTCAAACTTCGTTGGCGGAGGTAATAATAACTACAGCAAAAATTGTGGCCAGGAAGCTTTTCAAAAACACACACACGCACAAACACACAAACATGGGGTTAAAACATAACCTCCTTCAAACATCGTTGGCGGAGGTAATAATAACTACAGCAAAAATTGTGGCCAGGAAGCTTTTCAAAAATACACACACGCACAAATAACAAACACACAAACATGGGGTTAAAACATAACCTCCTTCAAACATCGTTGGCGGAGGTAATAATAACTACAGCAAAAATTGTGGCCAGGAAGCTTTTCAAAAATACACACACGCACAAATAACAAACATGGGGTTAAAACATAACCTCCTTCAAACTTACGTTGGCGGAGGTAATAATAACTACAGCAAAAATTGTGGCCAGGAAGCTTTTCAAAAATACACACACGCACAAATAACAAACATGGGGTTAAA
>NC_090727.1:132931756-132942659 GCF_036898095.1 Palaemon carinicauda | reverse complement strand
CAATGAACAATTAATATAAAACATTTTACGAACATTAACAACATTACAGTTACCTATAATGTTAATCTAGAAAGTGTAAGATCTTAATTAAGTATTCAAAACCAAAGTCATCCTTGGGTCATACCTTATTACATGACTACTGAGTTTAGTCAAACTCGGTTCAGTAGTTTTTGAGAAAAGTTATCCACTAAAAAAAAAAAAAAAAAAAAAAAAGAAAAAAAAAAGACCAATTTATACATCCGATTTGAGAGTGATCATTATTTGTTTTTCTTTTTTTTATACATATAGAAGATATAATAGAGTTGTGATGGCCTACTGGTAACACCCCTGCATGGTGATAGCCAAACTGGGGTTCTAATCCCGCTGAAACTCGCTAGTTCCTTTAGTGGCTGCAACCTAACAATCCTTGTGAGCTAAGAATGGGGTGTTTGGGAGCGCCTACGGGTCTACCTGCTTAGACATCAGCAGCCATTACCTGGCCCTCCCTGGTCCTAGCTTGGGTGGAGAGGGGTCTAGAGTCGAGACCAGTGGTTCCCAAACTATCTTACCTGACGCTCCCTTTTTGCTTCTAGTAGACTCGTACGCCCCCACTCCTCTTTTCTTTTTTATATGAAATGATTCTTACATTTATTTCTTAGCATTGTACAGGAAAACAGAATTCTTTTTGTATTACATTTTAATAATGAAAGCCACTCAAACAAATAATAGTACATTCCAGTGTCTAAAAACGAAACATTTGGTTCAAAGTGAGCGAAAAAAAGGTTTGAACATTAGCAAATTGGCAAAATTGAGTTGCAATTTTAAGAATAGAAAAATTGAAAACATGGCATATAATATTTGGAAATACTTATGAGACTAAGGCACAATTTCTGGTCAATTTTTTTGAGAAGGATGCCGCTGTTCTTTTAATGATTTTATTATGCTATTAAACAAGTAATGTTGAGCAGATGCCTTCATGCCCCCCTTGTATCATCCTCACACCCCCCTAGTGGGGCGCGCCCCCCAGTTTGGGGAACCACTGGTCTAGACCATGTCACTGGCCCTTTTGCCTCTGCCATTCACGAGCGACCTTTAAAACTTGAATGAGAAAAAGCGGTTTCGAATTAGCATTGACACCGCGGGACATTTTGACGTTTGAAATGAAATCCACATAACATTAATATTTGAAATTGTAATTAGTGGTTTTTTTTTTTTTTTTTTTTTTTGTAATTAATTCAGTCTTTCAGAATTAACGTTACGTATTTATGAAATGTTTAAAGTTTTTTATTTTGATAATTATTTAATTACTTTTGGGTTCAGATGAATTGATAATGAGTTATGCTTATGATATGCGTTTTACATTTAATTATTGGGATGTTATTTGTGTTTGATAATATAAGGTATGGTTGAAATATATTTCTTATTTGTTAGAAGTAATTTACAAGAGCTTAATTATTATTATTATTATTATTATTATTATTATTATTATTATTATTATTACTATTATTATCATTATTACTATTACTATTATTATTATTATTATTATCATAGTCATTACTATTATTATTATTATTGTCATCATTATTATTATTACTATTAATAATAATATCAACATTGTTAGCATTACTATATTATTATCATTATCAGTAATATTATTATTATTATTATTATCATTATTATTATTATTATTATTATTATTATTATTATCATCATCATCAGAATAAATATTATTACTCTTATTATTATCATCATCTTCATCATCATCATCATCATCATCACCACCATCATCATTTATTATTATTATTATTATTATTATTATTATTATTATTATTATTATTATTATTATTATTATTATTATTATCAGACAAGCAGCAATCCCAGCTAGAAAACCGAGACGCCAGCAGCCAAAAAAAAAAAAAAAAAAAAAAAAAAAAAAAAAAAAAAAAATTGCATCTTTCATTCTTCATCTTTTGAAAACTTTTCAAACATTTTTTCGCCTTTTGTCGTCGTCTTGAGAACGGGAAAGAAGTCAGTCCAAATAACTAGTATTTGCTTTCCGAGAACATGTTATTCTACCCACGCGTTAGGTTGTATAACCTTGGCTCACATACGAGGTGTGGAGAGTGATGAGTGTGCTGTGTACATGAATAAATGACTGGCACATACATGTACATACAACATTCTCATATGTATATAATATATATATATATATATATATATATATATACTGTATATATATATATATATATATATAAATATCTATATACATGCGTGTATATATAATATAAATATAAATATATATAATATATATATATATATATATTAAAACCTCCCCTATTTAATAAAGAGTAATTGTCTGGCGATATATATATATATATATATCCAGTCACACTCAAGGTAGAGAGGGAGTAGTCATACCCTGGTGAAAGGGGGGCTACCCTGAGAGGTACACTCGGAAACAACTCTAATACAAATTGACGAACCAGAGGGTTGCAGTTAAGAAAAAAGGATGAGATTGAAGGATTGAAACTGTGTGGATGTGTGCCTATACATTAAAAGTGTCATGTTTGATGGCTTGGGTACACTAGTGCGTGTGTATGTGTGTGCGTGTGTATATATATATATATATATATATAATACATATATATATTTATATATACAGACACACAGTAAGCGTTTAAAGTTTAGAAAATTTCCTTCACTTAAGTTAGGACATTCTCACACATCCAAAACCAATTTTTATATTTAACATAAATTACCCAGATCAAATTGATGAGTTACCAACGAGCATTGCTTTTAAAAGCACGTAAAAACACATTTAGTATATTGTACGAGGTGCCAGATAGGTAATAACTGAGAGGCGAGTTGAATACAACTACCTTTATTTCAATGAGTCGTGAGTTTATGTAGAAGCCGTTCCAAGCAAGAATGGCACAAAAAATAAAAAAAATTCTAATGCTTGATAAAATATGCCTATTACGTGATAACTGAGAGACGATGTGAATGCAACTACCTTTATTTCAATGAGTCGTGAGTTTATGTACAAGCCGTTCCAAGCAAGAAGGCCACAAAAAAAAAAATTCTAAGGCTTGATAATAAGCCTATTACGTGATAATTGAGAGACGAGGTGAATGCAACTAGCTTTCTTTCAATAAGTCGTGAGTTTATGTACAAGCCGTTCCAAGCAAGAAGGGCACAATAATTCAAACATGATAACGTTATGATAATACAGGTTGGTCTATTAAAAGTGCAGGGAAGAAAGATAAGATAAAAAATCAACCGTTACAGTGCACGACTACCTTTATTTAAACCAGCCATGAGTTTATGTAGAAGCCGTTCCAAGCGAGAAGGGCACAACAATTCAAACATGATAGCGTATGATAATACGGGTTGGTCCATTAACAATGCAGGGGAAGAGCGAGTGAATAAGATAAAAGAGTGGCGAGGTGAATACAACTACCTTTACTTCAATGAGTCGTGAGTTTATGTACAAGCCGTTCCAAGCAAGAAGGGCACAAAAATTCAAACATGATAACGTATGATTACATAGGTTGGTCTATTAACAATGCAGGGAAAAGTGATAAGATAAAAAAAAATCAGAACTGATACAGTGCACGACTACCTTTATTTAAACCAGCCATGAGTTTATGTAGAAGCCGTTCCAAGCAAGAAGGACACAAAAATTCAAACATGATAACGTATGATTACATAGGTTGGTCTATTAACAATGCAGGGAAAAGTGATAAGATAAAAAAAATCAAAACTGATACAGTGCACGACTACCTTTATTCAAACCAGCCATGAGTTTATGTACAAGCAGTTCCAAGCAAGAAGGGCACAACAATTCAAACATGATAGCGTATGATTACATAGGTTGGTCTATTAACAATGCAGGGAAAAGTGATAAGATAAAAAAAATCAAAACTGATACAGTGCACGACTACCTTTATTCAAACCAGCCATGAGTTTATGTACAAGCAGTTCCAAGCAAGAAGGGCACAACAATTCAAACATGATAACGTATGATTACATAGGTTGGTCTATTAACAATGCAGGGAAAAGTGATAAGATAAAAAAAATCAGAACTGATACAGTGCACGACTACCTTTATTTAAACCAGCCATGAGTTTATGTAGAAGCCGTTCCAAGCAAGAAGGACACAAAAATTCAAACATGATAACGTATGATTACATAGGTTGGTCTATTAACAATGCAGGGAAAAGTGATAAGATAAAAAAAATCAAAACTGATACAGTGCACGACTACCTTTATTCAAACCAGCCATGAGTTTATGTACAAGCAGTTCCAAGCAAGAAGGGCACAACAATTCAAACATGATAGCGTATGATAATACAGGTTGGTCTATTAACAGTGCAGGGAAGAGCGAGTGAATAAGATAAAAAATAAAAACCGTTACAGTGCACGAGCGTGTATAAAACACGTACGGTACAGTATTTACGTACAGCCGTACCGCAGAATCAACCACACAATGACGAATACAAACCGCATTTCCTATCTGTAATCCAGCTGTAATGTACCGAATTCAGTTACAGCTGCATTCACCGGGTCAGTCCTATAAAGCCTGGGATGATAGTGCCACATCTATGGCACATTAATGGCCTCGAATTGCTCTTAAATACCGGGCCCCCGAATGGTCGCTTTTATTAAAAAGATATCGTTTTGAAACGAGCGCTAATCACATAAGACTACGTTGTTATTGTGTCTTTCTTTTTTTTCTATTCTCCCTCCCCCCAAAAAAAAAGAAAAAAAAAGAAAAAGGTTTTGTTTTGATTTTCTTTGGAATGTGTAAAAAAAATTGCGTTATTATGGAATGTATGCAAATTTTGTTTAAATATGATTAAAAACCTTGGCAATTTTTGTTTAATTATGATTAAAAACCTTGGCAAATTTTAAAAATTATTAAAAACTTTGCCAAATTTTATTTAGATATAATTAAAACATTGGCAAATTGTTTAGATATAATTAAAACCTTGGCGAATTTTGCTTAGATATAATTAAGATCTTGGCAAATTTCGCTTAGATGTAATTAAAACCTTGGCTAATTCCGTTTAGATATAATTGAAACCTTGGCAAATTTTGTTTAGATATATTCAAAACCTTGGCAAATTGTCTTTTAATATAATTAAAACCTTGGCGCATTTTGTTTATATATTTAAAACCTTGGCATATTTTGTTTAGATATAATAAAAAACCTGACGAATTTCGTTTGGATATAATTAAAACCTTGGCAAATTTTGTTTAGATATAATTAAAACCTTAGAGAATTTCGGTAAGACATAATAAAAAACCTTGGCAAATTTTGTTTAGATATAATTAAAACCTCGGAATATTTTTAAAAAATAATAAATATTTTGGCTAAATTCGTTTATATATAATTAAAACCTTGGCAATTTTTATTTAAACATAAATAAAACCCTGGCAATTTTGTTTAGATATAATTAAAACCTTGGCGGATTTTGTTTGGATATAATTAAAACCTTGGCAAATTTTGTTTAATTATAATTAATAACTTAGCAAATTTCGTTTATATATAATTAAAAACTTGGCAAATTTCGTTTAAATATAATTAAAACCTTGGTGAATTTTTAGATATAATTAAAAACTTGGCGAATTTTTAGATATAATTAAAACCTTGGCGAATTTTTAGATATAATTTAAACCTTGGCGAATTTTTAGATATAATTAAAACCTCTGCGAATTTTTAGCTATAATAAAAACCTTGGCGAATTTTTAGATATAATTAAAACCTTAGCGAATTTTTAGATATAATTTAAACTTTGGGGAATTTTTAGATATAATTAAAACCTTGGCGAATTTTAAGATATAATTAAAACCTTGTCGAATTTTTAGATATAATTAAAACCTTGGCGAATTTTTAGATATAATTAAAACTTGGAATACGCACCAAATGTTGCTCCTTTGTATAAGAATTGTCGAAAAATAAATCGTTTCCACAATTTTGCAAAGTTCAAACGTAAGCCAATTCGTAACATCAGTTTTCAGTGTTGCCACTAAATGGTCCATAATAAACCTTAAATAGCAATTGTCCTTTTATTTATGACAATCCAGAGTTCATTGGTAATAGATGGCGGTATGATTTTGTTTATTATTATCATTATTATTATTATTATTATTATTATTATTATTATTATTGTTGTTGTTGTTGTTGTTACTTGCTAAGGTAAAACCCTAGTGGGAAAAGCAGTATGCTAGAAGCCTGAGGGCACCATCAGGGAAAATAGCCCAGTGAGGAAAGGAAATAAGGAAACAAATTAACTATATATATATATATATATATATATATATTGAATAACAATATAGAATATCTTAAGATCAGTAACAACATTAAATTAGACCTGTCATAGATAGACAATGAAGAGAGAATAGTGTGCCTGAGTGTACCCTCAAGCAAGAGAACTCTAATCCAAGATAGTGGAAGGCCATGGCACAGAGGCTATGGCACTACCCAAGTGTTGCTGTTTTTCCGCTGTTTCGTGTTCCCTTCAGATATTTAGATATTTGGACTGAACATTTTTTACTAAAGAAGCACTTAACAGGAAATATTACCTGATTATTTAAGTAAATAATTACTTTGAAGAATATATAACGAAAGATATATATATATATATATATATATGTATATATATATGTGTGTATATATATATATATATATATATATAATGTATATATATATATATATATATATATATAAATATATATATATATATAATAAAAAAGAAACATAAACTGATTACTTTAATGCACATTTAAGGAAATATACACCACTTCATAGATGTAAAAATCCTAACGAATGAATAAAGGAAAATCATATGAAATAAAAAAAACTGGTAATGATTGCATATAGATTAATTAATCAATAAACATTATGATCAAAGAGACTTCGAGAGTCCTTTCCATTACTGAAGGAACCGAAATTATTTGCAAAAAAAAAAAAAAAAAAAAAAAAAAAAAAAAAAATGTGAAAAAGTAAATAATGTTGCATTTAGAAACATGACGTGTTTACCCTTGAAGGAATTCCCTCTTTTCGTTTAGTCTCCCCTCGTAAGAATTTTTCCTCTTTTTTTTCATGTTCCTCTCTTCCCTCAGTCTCGGTATCTCAAATAGCATTCATTCTCTCCTCTCTCTCTCTCTCTCTCTCTCTCTCTCTCTCTTTAACACACAATGTAGATCGTAATTTCCCCTTTTATAGTTCCGGTCTCCAGTTCAATTATCCTCCTCATGCAACAGTTAACTCTCTCTCTCTCTCTCTCTCTCTCTCTCTCTCTCTCTCTCTCTCGCTTGATACACTCGAGCACACACTCCTATCTTATTTCTCTTCCTCTTGTTTTGTTAAAGTTTTTATAGTTTATATAGGAGATATTTATTGTTGTTACTCTTCTTAGAATATTTTATTTTCCTTTTTTCCTTTCCGTACTGAGCTATTTTCCCTGTTGGAGCCCCTGGGCTTATAGCATACTGCTTTTCCAACTAGGGTTGTAGCTTAGTAAGTAATAATAATAATAATAATAATATCTCTAAACAAATTCTCTCTCTCTCTCTCTCTCTCTCTCTCTCTCTCCTTACATGAGTTTCGTCTTCTCAATCTCCCTAAATATGTTCTCTCTCTCTCTCTCTCTCTCTCTCTCTCTCTCTCTCCCTTACATGAGTTTCGTCTTCTCAATCTCCCTAAATATATTCTCTCTCTCTCTCTCTCTCTCTCTCTCTCTCTCTTTCTCCTCATGCGTTTCATCTTCCAAAACTCCAAGGAAAATCTCTCTCTCTCTCTCTCTCTCTCTCTCTCTCCTCATGCGTTTCATCTTCCATTACTCCAAGGAAAAATGCATTCTCTCTCTCTCTCTCTCTCTCTCTCTCTCTCTCTCTCTCTCTCATGAGTTTTATCTTCCAAAACTCCAGGGAAAATGCATTCTCTCTCTCTCTCTCTCTCTCTCTCTCTCTCTCCCCTCATGCGTTTCATCTTCCAAAACTCCATGGAAAATGCATTCTCTCTCTCTCTCTCTCTCTCTCTCTCTCTCTCTCTCTCTAGTTTTGATAAGCAATTTCATCGCTGCTCTTTTATCCCCATTCCCTATTCCCGAAAGATCATTTCCATTATCCCTTTGTCGTAATCCAGAAATTCCTGATCACGAATTTTCTCTTCTTTACCCTCTCTCTCTTCTTTACCTTCTCTCTACTTTACTTTCTCTCTTCTTTTCCTTCGTTATCTTATCTCCCTATCTTCGTTATTCCACATTAACTATTTCAGTAGTTTGATCTTTCTGATATATAACATATCTGTTTTAACGTTGTTACTTTTATCAGAACGAATTATTGTTAATGTGTTCTTATCATTTATTTATTTCCCTATTTTCTTTCCTCGCTGGGCTATTTTTCCCTGTTGGAGCCCTTGGTGTTATAGCATCTTGCTTTTACAGCTAGGGTTATAGTTTAGCTAATAATAATAATAATAATAATAATAATAATAATAATAATAATAATATATTTTTGAAATTTAATATGTTCGGTAAATGTTTGGATATATTCTTATAAGAAATTAAATTATAACAAATTAAATTAAATTTGGATATTTTATCATAAAATCTATTATATTGTCATCATCTTCCTTTAACCTTAATTATAAATTATATAATATTATGCTTCTAAAATTTATTCGATAATGTTAAATAAGAAGACTTTATTTTACCCAAAACTATAATTTTCCTGTTGGCATCTTGAAATCACCAATAATATGATGTTAATACTTAAAATATCTTAAAATGCCAGTTATTTCTTAAAATTCCTTAATAATGTTGGTTATTGCTTAAAATCCCTTAAAAATGTAAGTTATTTCTTAAAATTCCTTAATAATGTTGGTTATTGCTTAAAATCCCTTAAAAATGTCAGTTATTTCTTAAAATTCCTTAATAATGTTGGTTATTGCTTAAAATCCCTTAAAAATGTCAGTTATTTCTTAAATTCCCTAATAATGTTATTTATTACTTAAAATCCCTTAATAACGTCAGTAATACTAAAAACTAGAGGGACACTCAGTAGAGCGCAGACCTCCACCTCGGCAACTTATTTCTCGACCTTCTGCTCGACCGCCACCTTGACCTTTGACCTTGACCTTCCAAAACTTAATAATTTCCAGATTTTTACACCACAGGTAACCCCTGCAAGTTTCAATACTCTACGATTAAAATTGCGCCCAGGAAGCTGTTCAAATACACTCACAAACAAACAAACACACAAATAGGGTGTAAAGCATAACCTCCTTCCAACTTCGTTGACGGAGATAAAAAAAAGAACAGACATCCCATTAAAAACTAAAAAAATGAAGCCAACGACCTCAGGGGGGTTGAAAATCAACCCCCCATTAACCCCCCCCCCCCCCCCAACGAAATGAATTCACTGGGGCACAAAGATTGGAAAGAAAAATATGTTATGCTTCCGTCGTGGATCCTCCTGAAGGCATTTCATATTTCTCTCTCTCTCTCTCTCTCTCTCTCTCTCTCTCTCTCTCATTCCCTTCATCATTTTGCCTTATTGGCTTTCTTCCTAAACTTGAATTATTGTTGTTCCTTTCCAGGAAGCGTTGGGAGGTTTTGCGGAGAACACGGGCCTATATTCAATTAGGATGATTGACAGGTCAGGTCTTGCATGCGTGCACGCACGCACGCACACACACACGTACATATATATATATATATATATATATATATATATGTATATATATCACCTATCTATTTTTATTCACATGCAACAACAACAAATACAATCGTTTCTAGTCCACTGCAGGACAAAGGCCTCAGACATGTTCTTTGTCATGTGGGGGGGGTTGGCTTTTTTCATCATCAAAGTGGTCACTGCGGATTGGTGATGGTGGAGATTTTAGTCTAAAAGCTCAAAGCAAACAATCCTAGTATGGGTGGCCCTGACTAGTACAGCTTTGCTGATCGTGGCGATACGCTGATCCTTTCAACGCGTTAAGGTGGTTTCACTGTGTGTGTATATATATATATATATATATATATACATACATAATATATATATATATATATATATATTTATTTATATATATATATAATATATATATATATATAAACTGGAATCTGCTTATAATTCCTCACATGTGTTTCGCTTCCCACGTAAATCAGAAAGCCCACAAGTCAACTATCCCATACAGTACCTTTCTGATTCTTAATATCCACACAGACTTTCACTCCACATTCCTCCTCCAGCCGTTAGCGGGAAAATTAAAGGGAAAAAGAAGTGGGGAAAACGGAGGGAAAAAAGAAATAAAAGATAAAAATATAGGCAATTAATAGGGAAAAGGAAAATAAAAGGGAACAACAGGAAAAAATAAAAGATAAAAGGATAGGAAAATAATAGGGAAAAGGAAATTAAAAGGGAAAAGGATACGAAAATAAGAGGGAAAAGGAAATTAAAAGGGGAAAAGAAAGGAAAATAAAGGGGGAAAAGAGGGGAAAATAAAAGGTAGTGAAAACAAACTGGAAAAAGAAGGAAAATAAAAGGGGAAAAGAGGGGAACATAAAAGGGGAAAATAAAGGGAAAAAGTGGGGAACATAAATGGGAATAGTGTAAACCAAATAGAAAAAAGAAGGAAAATAAAAGGGAAAAAGAGGGGAAAATAAAAGGAAAATGAAGGGAAAAAAGGGTAAAATAAAATAGAAAAGAAAGTAAAATAAGGGAAAGAGAGGGTAAACTAAAATGGAAATAAGAGAAACTTAAAGGAAAGAGGGGAAAACGGAAGGAAAAAAAGATTGGGGAATATCAGGGAAAACAAGGAAATTTAAAAGAAAAGTGGGGAAAACGGAGGAAAAAAGGTGGGAAATAAAAGGGAAGAGAAGGAGAAAAACAACCGTGGAAAAAGAGGGTAAAATAA
>NC_090727.1:132916756-132924256 GCF_036898095.1 Palaemon carinicauda | reverse complement strand
GTGTTATTATTATTATTATTATCATTATTATTATTATTATTAATATAATAATGCTGTGTGTATGTTGTGTGTTATTATTATTATTATTATTATTATTATTATTATTATTATTATTAATATAATAATGCTGTGTGTATGTTGTGTGTGATTATTATTATTATTATTATTATTATTAATATAATAATGCTGTGTGTATGTTGTGTGTATGTGTTTGTATATTCTGTGTATTGTTGTTTATTCTTTGGTTAAAATTATCGTGTTGAAAATGGGAAGATTTTAATCATCCATTCCTTGGCTAAATAATGTAAACGAACAGACGTGAAATGAGTGATTGGTGAGCAGCGAAGCATTACATTTCAAAAAAAAAAAAAAAAAAAAAAAAAAAAAAAAAAAAAAAAAAAAAAAAGTAAACAGGTTATGACGTCTGACTTGTTTACTCTTTTAAGTAAGTGCAGGTAAACAATGTAAGTAAACAAACGTGAAATGATTGATTGGTGAGCAACGAAGCATTACATTTCATTGTATTAATGTATTGTGTAATTATGTGTAGCCATTTATTAGGGATATATTATGGGTTTTTAGGCTGAGGAACGAATTAAATCACCATCTATTCTTATGGGAATATTTGCTCCAACATACGATCGTTTTAACATACGAAGTAGTTTCTAGAACGAATTAAGATCGTATGTAAAAAAAAAAAATTAATAAATAAAAAAATAAAAAAAAATAAGTTGGCCTTATGGCATTACAGGGAGTTCCACCGAGGTCAGGTGATTTGAAAGGTTTAAAGGCTGCTCATGGATGGCAGAGGCAAGGGACAGTGACACTGCCCTAGTAAGTAGAACAATGTCCTAGAGACTGACCATATATTATTATTATTTTTATTATTATTATTAAATATATATATATATATATATATATATATAAATATATATATATATATATATATATATTTACATATATTATATATATATATAAATATATATATATATATATATATATATAGACAAAAAACTAGCAAATTACCTTAAATTACATAAGGAAAAAAAAACCTTGATATTAATCTTACTTTAAAAAATACATAGAAAGAAAAACACCAAAAGAAACTGAGAATCAACAAAAACGTAAATAGAATTAAAATGATGAAAAGTAGGGTTGACAAACAACTTGAAAAAACAACAACAACAACAACAACTCAATAATGAGGTGCACACGCGCGCGCGCAACATTTACATGCAAATCACGCAGATAACGTCATAGACGGCGATATTTCTCTTCGTGGCTTTTTGTACTTACGGGAAAAAAAAATCTTTTGCAGAATTCGAAGAGGAAAAAGAAACAGACATTTGCATCGGGAATAATCGGGATTCGCGATTATTTGAAGGTACGTAAAAATCCTCTCTTCTTTTTGTGGTTAAAAATGGACTTTGTTACGTGAGTAATTCATTATTATTGAAAAAGGATATATTTGGTTATGAATATAACTCTTATTCATTCTGAAGAATATACTTACGATGAATTTAATTTAACGTTATCATCGGATGTATATGTGTGTGTGTATATATATATATATATATATATACAGATACAAACAATATATATATATATATATATATATACATATATATATATATATATATATTATATAATATAAATATATATGAATATATAATTATGCAAATATATGCTGTATGGATATATAAGCGTGTTTATATATATATATATATATATATGCCTACGTGGTTGAGAGAGAGAGAGAGAGAGAGAGAGAGAGAGAGAGAGAGAGAGAGACTTTCCAAGGTTAATATAGCGTACTTAATCCAATCAAAGAATTCAAATGAAAAAAAAAATCCAAAACATTCTAACACAGACCGTGACTCAGAAAAAAATCTATTTATAAAATCTGTGAATAAACTATAAATTTCGCGATCTATAATTTCGCGAACTTGAACTATAAATTTCGCGAACTATAAATTTCGCGAGGATGAGATTGGACAACAAATTCCAATAGGAATCTTTCATTCATATTTTCATTATTTTGAATGATGCAAAAATCCGAAAGAATTTTGAAATGCTTATTTAAAATTAATAGTTTTTTTCCTTTGCCAAAAACGTGAAGTTAAAAGAAACACGAGACTCATTCTTTACTCAAATCTAAATTTTGATTGGAATTAATCGGAATTCATTGTTAATGGCTTATTTAAAATTTAATCATTGTTAAAATTGATTTATTGTTAATGGCCTATTTAAAATTTAATCATTGTTAAAATTGATTTATTGTTAATGGCCTATTTAAAATTTAATCATTGTTAAAATTGATTTATTGTTAATGTTCTATTTAAAATTTAATCATTGTTAAAATTGATTTATTGTTAATGGCTTATTTAAAATTTAATCATTGTTAAAATTGATTTATTGTTAATGGCCTATTCAAAATTTAATCATTGTTAAAATTGATTTATTGTTAATGGTCTATTTAAAATTGAATCATTGTTAATGCCTTATTTAAAATTGATTCATTGTTAATGCCTTATTTAAATTAATTCATTGTTAATGGACTACTTAAAATTTATTCATTGTTAATGGCCTATTTAAAATTGATTCATTGTTAATGGCCTATTTAAAATTGATTTATTGTTAATGGCCTATTTAAAATTGAATCATTGTTAATGGCCTATTTAAAATTGATTCATTGTTAAGGCCTATTTAAAACTGATTCATTGTTAATGGCCTATTAAAAATTGATTCATTGTTAAGGCCTATTTAAAATTGATTCATTGTTAAGGCCTATTTAAAATTGATTCATTGTTAATGGCCTATTTAAAACTGATTCTTTGTTAATGGCCTATTTAAAATTGATTAATTGTTAATGGCCTATTTAAAATTGATTCATTGTTAATGGCCTATTTAAAATTGATTCATTGTTAATGGACTACTTAAAAATGATATTTCCTACCAAGGTTTAACATGCTTAAAGAATGGAGGTATAAAAAATACCTATACTCAATATTTTTACTGGGGCGTATTTGTATCGACTCACACGGGTGCCCTTTTAACTCGGAAAAGGTTCCTGCTAGCTGATTGGTTGGACAAGATCCTTTTAACCAATCAGCTAGTAGGAAACTTTTCCGAGCTAAAATGGCATCCCTGAGAGTCTCATTAAAAAAATTGGAGTATAGGCCATTCGTGATATACACACACATACACACAGCGAATGTGTTTATATTGAACAGACTGATAGCAGTCTATTAGGAAATATGAACTTGAGTGTTGTTACTGCTCTTAAACATTTTACATGAATTGTTCAGTGCTTCTCTTGTAGTTTATTTATTTCCTAATTTCCTTTCCTCGGTGGGCTATTTTTACCTGTTTGAGCCCTTGGGCTTATAGCATCCTGCTTTTCCAGCTAGGGGTGTAGCAGAGCTAATTATATGTGTGAGTGTATATATATATATATATATATACATATATATATATATATATATATACATATATATATATATATATACATATATATATATATATATATATATCAACCTTGCCTTTCATTTAAAGAGACAAGTGTTCGATCCCAGTATGAGGTAGGATTTTTAATGTATTTGACCATGACGATGGGTTGATTTTCATCCATATATAATTAAGCATACACACATATACGGTATACAGAGAGATAGATAGAAGTACATGTATATTCAAAAACATTATATATATATAAATATATATATATATATATATATATATATGCATATATATGTTTGTGTGTGCATGTGTGTGAGTGTGTGTGTGTTAATAATTTATCCTGACCAAATAACATCAAGTCGAAGTTTAGACAATAAATGCAAAAAAGCTTAAATACACACGCACGCACGCACACGCACACACACACATACACACTCCAAATCTTACAGACGATTTAAATTAATTCTCGATTTAAAAACAACTAACCCAATTGCGTTTCAAAATTCAAAATCCAAAACGAGGCAGAGTGAAATTTGAAAAAAAAAAAAAATGCAATGCAATCTCACAAACCAACTAAGACCTCAAAAGTGCTCTGCCTTGCATTGCATGCAATACAGATAGATATTCTTATTTGGACGAAGGAAATGTATATGCATGCAATTGCAATCCTCCACGAGGAGAAATGTTCAAAATAACACAATTGAACAAGAAAAAAAAATGCATTGCTGGAGATTTCCCTCGGGACGGCATACAGACTATATACAGTGAACCCTTCTTTTTGGCGTGGCATGACCCGCTGTGAAATGAATAAAACAAAATATTGCGTAACTATTTCTTGGTATCAAAAGGAAACAAAAAGCAATGTACACTTGGACACAGCAATTCCTGACACATAGCGCTCTGAAAATGTGCACCCCGTCACATGCTTACTGCTCGGCGAGATACTCCATGTCCTAAAAAAATTAGATTAAATCATATATATATATATATATATATATATACATATATATCCTTTTGTGGCTGAGTTGCTAAGTCAATGGAACCTCAGTTTCTTGGGACCGAAGACGATTCCCCGGCAGACCAGAAGCTATTATCTTTGAGTTGATTCCCCCTTATGTCTCTGATCCCGAGGTAGTGAGAATCCAGATAATATTAGTATAACATATGGCTTATATAGATATGTATACATATTCAAGAAAACAGCAACAACAACAGCAAATGTAGCCTCAGGCATGTCCATATTCATATACGAGGTTTGGCCGGTTTTCATCACAACGCTGGCCTTTGCAGATTGGTGATGATGGGAGAATCCAGTTTGATCACTTACAGTAAACCAACCTATTATGAGTGTCCCTGACTAGTCAGCTTTGCTGATCAAGGCAATGCAGAAACCCTTTCACCACGTTAAGGTAACCTCGTGTATAATATATACAGTATACTTAAATATGCTGAATATGCAGAAATATCGACCCACTACTAAATCCTATTTAATCAACACAGCCTCTCGAAAGCTTGTTAATGCAATTTTTAATTCTTCTTTACGGTCAGAGTAAATATACCACCAATAGCTGCTTCCATTACCTACGAAATTACCTAACCACCCCCCCTACTCCCTCCCCCATCTCACCTCCCAACCCCCTTCTTTCTTCCTACCTCCCCCAGAAGGGCTTAGACTAACTCGACACAGAAGACCTTCCCTAATGGAATGTATTAGCAGATTACAGTTACAGATTAGGTGTGTGGCCATGAGGTGTAAGGGGATTACAGTGGAACGGATTACAGGAGGTCAATGAATATGGCTTTGCCGGCTGATTAAACCCCTCGGATTTGTCCTCTCCTGACCCCCTACCTAAACCCCTCTCCCCCCTTCCTGGATACCCCCTTCCAGCTAAGGTTCTCTCATTCTGAAGCAAATGCCCACGGACTCTGGAAAGACAAGGATAGCGAGTACTTCCAGAACGGGATTTAGGATAACGGCCTCCTCTAGCAAAGACGAAGTACTGCAATGCCCCCCCCCACCCCCCTCGAAACCCCTCCCCCACCACGATTTCAGTTCATTCGAGGTCATTCCATGTCCCCGCACGTTCCTTAGAGGATGAGATCACGCCGCGGTTATAAACGAAGGTTATGGAATTCTCTACTGTCTTCTGTTTTTGCATAGGTTGTGTTTTGGCGCTCTCTCTCTCTCTCTCTCTCTCTCTCTCTCTCTCTCTCTCTCTCTCTTTATACAGTATACTGTATATATGTGTATATACATACATACATACATACATATATATATATATATATATATATAGGGCCTATATATACAGTAGATATATTCTTCCACTTTTCCATAAATTTCTCTCTCTCTCTCTCTCTCTCTCTCTCTCTCTCTCTCTCTCTTAAAAAAGGCTAAAGTATTCTCTACGGTCTTTTATTTTATAATGTCTCTCTCTCTCTCTCTCTCTCTCTCTCTCTCTCTCTCCACACATATGTTTCTCAAAATTAACGTATATTCATACTTGTACAAAAATTATATTCTATTTTTCAGATATTTTCGAACTGTCGGACAAACTAACCAGTTTCACCAGTAATATCCAAAACTTTAACAAAAAATAAAAATGAAAATATATTTCTTAGAAAAATTTAAGGTATCTATAAAAAAATTACACGAAGCTTGAAGTAGATGATGAATGGAGAAGTAATGTATTAAATCTCAAGATAGAGACGACTAGAGAAATCTAACTGAGGCCCTTTGCGTCAGTAGGCGTAGGAGGAGATGATGATGATGATGATGATGATGAATATATATATATATATATATATATATATATATATATATATATAAATATATATAAATATATATATTATTATTATTATTATTATTATTACTAGCCAAGCTACAACCCTAGTTGGAAAAGCAAGATGCTATAAGCCCAGGGGCTCCAACAGGGAAAAATAGCCCAGTGAGGAAAGGAAATAAGGAAATAAATAAATGAAGAGAACAAATTAACAATAAATCATTTTAAAAAAGGCAACAACGTCAAAACAGATATGTCACATATAAACTATTAACAACGTCAAAACAGATATGTCACATATAAACTATTAACAACGTCAAATATATATATATATATATATATATATATATATATATAAAAAAGATTAATATCAATTTCGCCATTTCTTTCTTTTGCACACATTCGCACACCCAAAAATCAAATGTATAACCACCTGCCCAACGATAAATATTAAAAAAAAATTGGAATAAAAAAAAATGTAATATTCAAAAGAAAAAAAAATGAAATAAAACATTGTTAAAATCCAAAAAGACTAACTCGCCTACAATATATTCAGGATTTCAAAAAAGCTTCAGGGGGTTAAACCCGCTGTGACAGATTGGGCTGAACTTGTGCTTTGACAGAATAGCAATGTCGGAGTCAACCCGGGGGAAGAGAAATACAGAGATGGCAGTTGTTCGGGGGGGGGGGGGGGGGGGAAAGGCGTTGATACATAATTCTTGGTTGATATTTTCGCCAGGTATTTTCTTCGTGTAATTGAACATACACAATTTTATAAATATATATATATATATATATATATATATAAATATATACGGATATATATATATATATATATATATATACACACACACACACATACATATCTCTGTATATATTTATTTATTTATATATGTATATATATATATAAATATACATATCTCCGTATATATTTATCTATATAAATATACATATATATACAGTATATATATATATATATATATATATATACACATATATATAATATATATATATATATATCAAACTAAAAGGTACCAACAGTTCAGACGTAGTTACCTACGAGTTATGTCAAAAGGTCACCCTACCAAGAGATGACCCAATCCGTCTCAAAAAAAACAAAAAAAAAAAAAAGAAAAAAATTTTTTACTTTCAAACCTACAGAATTATAATTAATATCAATAATTAATATCAAAACCTTAATAAACAATATAGACACAAAGAAACCTAATAACAGCATAACGAATGCCTTCTTCAAAAT
>NC_090727.1:132905013-132907513 GCF_036898095.1 Palaemon carinicauda | reverse complement strand
AAGGTTAAAGGTCAAGGTCAAGAAATAAGCTGCCGCGGCGGAGGTATGCGCTCTACTGAGTGCCCCTCTACTTCGTAGACGTCCTCCTCAATGATACACCGAATCTGATTATGAAAATGACAAGCATCATTTCCCACGCCAATTAATACATGTTAAGGTTAAAGGTCAAGGTCAAGAAATAAGCTGCCGCGGCGGAGGTATGCGCTCTACTGAGTGCCCCTCTACTTCGTAGACGTCCTCCTCAATGATACACCGAATCTGATTATGAAAATGACAAGCATCATTTCCCACGCCAATTAATACATGTTAAGGTTAAAGGTCAAGGTCAAGAAATAAGCTGCCGCGGCGGAGGTATGCGCTCTACTGAGTGCCCCTCTACTTCGTAGACGTCCTCCTCAATGATACACCGAATCTGATTATGAATCATTTACCTTTGAAGGCACGACGGACAAACCTCTGTAAATGCGCTGGTGTAGGATGATAGCGGGTGCGAAGCCCCCCCCCCCCCTTAATCAAATTCCTGTCGGACAATTAATGCAAATGACCCGCTGTTGCGGTACGTTTTACATTTCCATTTTGCCAATACAGGGAAAAAATGGCCTTAATAGGACAATTTTGCCGAATTGCTGCAGGCAGTTATTAGGCAAAATAGGGTCTACATTGGGGCTGGATGGGAGGAGTTTCAGCGGGGGAAGAGAGTGGTGCTGTTTGCAGGTATGAATGCAGTTCTTTAGTCTTAATCTTTTTTTCTTTTTTTTTCAAGATGATCTTTTTTCTTTCTGGAAGTGTTTATCTACGTTTTCGTAAGGTTGGGAAACCTACTTCACGCGTTTTCTCTGCGTTTGCCGGCATGAATGCAGTTCTTTAGTCTTAAGTTTTTTTTTTTTTTTTTTTTTTTTTTTTTTTTTTTTTTGTGAAATTGTTTATCTACATTTTCGTAAGGTTGGGAAACCTACTCCACGCGTTTTCTCTGTCATATATAATAGATTTGAGTGCTTTTTATGCTTTTTAGTCGGAGTAGTAATACTAGGAGCAGGAACTTGAGGTGCAGTAGTAGTAATAGTAGTAGTAGTAGTAGTAGTAGTATCAGTAGTAGTAGTAGTTGTAATAGACACCAGCTCCCCTTCGAGATCATTATCCCTCAAGATTAACTGTTATGTTTCTAGATTATGCAACTTTGATTTACTTTTCCATTTATCTATTTATAGACCTTTAAATATACCACTTATTCTTATTTGGTTGTGATAGCCTATTGGAAAAGTCCCGGCTTAGCAGTCTGTTGGACGGGAGTTCGAGACCCGCTCAAGTTCAATAGTTTTTAATAGTGATTGCAATCTTACTATCTATGTGATCTAGGGATGGGGGTTTGGGGGAGTCTATAGGTCGACCCACTGAGTCATCAGCAGCCATTGCCTGGCCCTCCTTGGTCCTATCTTGATTGAGAGGGCTCAGGGCTCTGATCTTACGAATATATGAAGTCTCTAGGACATTGTCCAGTCCCTTGCCTCCATAGGACACTTCAAAATCAAACCATTGTTCTCTAATCTTGGGTAGTGCCATAACCTCTGTACCATGGTCTTATACTGCCTTGGATTAGAGTTCTCTTGCTTGAGGGTACACTCGGGCACACTTTCCTATCTTATTTCTCTTCCTCTTGTTTTGTTAAAGATATAGTTTTCATAGGAGATATTTATTTTGATGTTACAGTATTTAAGATATTTCATTTTTTCTTGTTTCCTTTCTTCACTGGGCTATTTTCTCTGTTGGAGCCCCCTGGGCTTATAGCATTCGGCTCTTCCAATTAGGGTTGTAGCTTAGCAAGTAATAATAAGGATACTACTACTACTACTACTACTACTACTACTACTAATAATAATAATAATAATAATAATAATAATAATAATAATGATTATAATAATAATAATAATAATATATAATAAATAATAAATATAATAATAATAATAATAATAATGATAATAATAATAATAAATAATGATAATAATAATAATAATAATAATAATAATAATTAATAATAATATATAATATATAATGAATAATAATAATAATAATAATAATAATAATATATAATAAATAATAATAATGATAATTAATAGTAATAATATATAATATATAATATATAATAAATAATAATAATAACAATACTAATTAATAATGATAACATATAATAAGTAACAACAACAACAACAACAACACTGTTCAGAAGCTTCAGTCAGAGAGGTTTTAAGTATTTTCCCGGAGGAACCATGGGGTCCAAATACCTGAGGGTTAGAAACTTGCTTATGTATTCAGAGGAAACAAATACTTCAATAACAAGTTTGCTTTGAAATAGGTACTCTCAGTTGAACCATTTTTAATACGAGTTCTCAACGTTATCAGTCTCTCTTTCTTGGATTATTATTATTATTATTATTATTATTATTATTGTTGTTATTATTTTTATTATTGTTATTATTATTATTATTAATATAATCATTATTAT
>NC_090727.1:132892513-132900013 GCF_036898095.1 Palaemon carinicauda | reverse complement strand
CAATGTAATTTCCAAACGTAATTTGTCAGACTTTTGATAATGAAAGAATTTAATGGTTATAATTTCCAAATGTATTTTTTCACTTGATAATACAAAAAAATATTTAATTACCAAACATAATTTCTATAACTTTTGATAATGCAAAAATATAATCGTCGTAATTTGAAAAGGTAATCTTTTTCACTTTGGATTAAGAAAAAAATAATAATTTCCAAACGTAAATTGTCAAAGTTTTTTTTAGTGCTGTATTTTGCAAAGATAATTTGTTTTTACTTAGGATCATGCAAAAAAAAATGTAATTTCCAAACGTAATTTGTTTGACTTTTCATAATGAAAAAATTAATCGTCGTAATTTACAAACGTAATTTTTTTTTCACTTTGGATTACGAAAAAATTAAATTTCCAACCGTAATTTGTCTAACTTTTGATAATGCAAAAATTAATCGTCGTAATTTACAAACGTAATGTTTTTCACTTTGGATTACGAAAAAAAAATGTAATTTCCAAACGGAATTATCTTGACTTTTGATAATGCAAAAGTTTAATCGTCGTAATTTACAAACGTAATTTTTTTCCACTTTGGATTACGGAAAAAATGTAATTTTCAAACGTAATTTTTTTCACTTTGAATTACGAAAAAAATATGTAATTTCCAAACGTAATTCTTTTCACTTTGGATTACGAAAACAAATATGTAATTTCCAAACGTAATTGTTTTCACTTTGAATTACGAAAAAAAATATTGTAATTTACAAACGTATTTTTTTCACTTTGGATTACAAAGAAATATGTAATTCCCACACGTAATTTTTTTCACTTTGAATTACGAAAAAAGTATGTAATTTCGAAACGTAATTTTCTTTCACTTTGAATTACGAAAAAAATATGTAATTTTCAAACGTAATTTTTTTCACTTTGGATTACTAAAAAAATGTAATTTCCAAACGTAATTTTTTTCACTTTGGATTACGAAAAAAATATGTAATTTCCAAACGTAATTTTTTTTTACTTTGGATTACGAAAAAAATATGTAATTTCCAAAAGTAATTTTTTTCACTTTGGATTACGAAAAAATATTGTAATTTCCAAACGGAATTATCTTGACTGTTGATATTGCAAAAAAAATTAATCATCGTAATTCACAAACATAATTGTGTTTTCACTTTGGATTACAAAGAAATAAAATATAAATTCCAAACGGAATTATCTTGACTTTTGATAATGCAGAAATTTAATCGTCGTAATTTACAAACGTAATTTTTTGCACTTTACATTACGAAAAATTTAATTTCCGAACGGAATTATCTTAACTTTTGATAATGCAAAAATTTGATCGTCGTAATTTACAAATATAGTTTTTTTTTCTTTTTGGATTATAACAAATATTGTAATTTCCAACCGTAATTATCTTGACTTTTGATAATGCAAAAATTTAATCGCTATAATTTTCAAACTTTTTTTTTTTTTTTTTTTTTTATTATAACAAATATTGTAATTTCCAAAACGTAATTATCTTGACTTCTGCCGATTTATACCTAATGATCTTAATAATCCTGGTAATTATCGGCTTTTATTAGCACGTGTAATTAATAACGTCGGAAAGTGACTTAATTACTGTTATTCTCAGAGCGTGAAATCCCTATCACGCCAAAGAGGATTAATAAAGGGATTTATTTAGTCGTTATTGGGATTAAGGATTTTGGGGAGATTTTTTTTCTTATAATGGAGTAATTGAATTAGGAATTTTAATTTTATGTAGTTTGGTGTTAAGGTTGAATATTGTTTAGGATTAATTGAAAAGGGATTTGTATAAATATACTGTATATATATATATATATATATATATATATATATATATATATATATATATATATATATATATATACACATATATATATATATATATATATATATATATATATATATATATATATATATATATATATATACCCTGTATATCTATCTATATATATATAGATATATATATAGATATATATATATACATATATATGTATATATTTATTTATATATATACATATATATGTATATATTTATTTATATATATATATATATATATATATATATATATATATATATATATATATATATTTATATATATCACATAGATAAATCAATGTTTCATTATATGCAAATTAAATATATTTGTAATCAATTGAGAAGTGATATATTTTTATTGAATAGATATATAGATAGAAATTGATATATCGATAGATAATTGAATGAATAATTTAATACAAGTTATAGATAGATATTTTGATTAATAATTATATACAAATTATAAATAGATAATTGAATGGATATGCAGATTAAATATAAGAATTTAATCATGTGAATAAAAATTGATAATGCAAGAAAATTCAAAGCAAATTTTAAGATTAGTAAAGTAATAAAAATTTATGAATTAATTTAATTTAAAAAACCTAAATGGAAGTTAGTATATTAAAAAAAAAAACTGTTCAGTTCTAAGAAAGTCGGAATTTGAAATTAATTGAGATTCAGTGTTCAAAGATTAAATCTTTGGAGTGAATTAATTTTGCATGGATTCTTTTTATCTAGAAAGTTAATCTATCTAATTGGAAGGAGGTTTTTTTATCCCCTGTTTGTGTGTTTGTTTGTTTGTGTGTGTTTGTTTGTGAATATCTTCCTGTTCTTAATTTTATTCGTAGAGTAATGAAACTTGCAGGGATTAATTCTCATGTAAAAAGCTGGATATGATTAAATTTTGGAAGGTCAAGGTTAAAGGTCAAGGTCAGGATCAAACAAATTGTTAAATTCACGTAATCAGCCATAAGTTTGGACATCGTTGTCACAGAGACTTCAAATTTGGTTCATATGTGAGTGTATGAAAATCCGGGCCAATTAGTATATGTTAAAGTCAGAGGTCAAGGTCAAGGTCGAGAAATGAGCTGCCGTGGTGGAGGTCTACATTCTACTGAGTTCCTCTCTAGTTTCCTTCAAGACTAGTAGGGTGGATATTATTAAAATATTTGCTAAATATTTCAAGTTACCATTTATTCGTTTTTATTATATGACCTATTGATCGAAATATACCCTCTTGAACCAGCCTCCTCTCCTCCCCCCCCCCAAAAAAAAAAAAAACATTGATACTCTCATTTTCTTGTCTTTGATAAAGTCACATGATCTTCAATACAATACCTTTGTCAGGACAAGGAAGACGAGACCAAAGAAAAAGCTGGGACGCTTTCTCTCGGAGTCCTCAAGATTTTCGTAGAACGAAGTCTTTGACCGGGTTTCTTTTCATCTGCTTTTACGCAATGCCTTGTTTCGCCTCTCCAGATGAACTGTCATTGGCTAGATTTCCCCCCCCCCCCCACCACCACTACCACCCTCTACCTCTCTTGTTTCTACTTATATACCCTTATCCCCCCCCCCCCTCCCTTCCTATCGCCTTTACTAATCTATGATCTTGGCTGCATTCTCCTTCCATCCGTGATATTGGCTTCCCATATCCTCTGATCTGTGAAGCTGATTTCACTTATCCTATCCGTGATCCTGATTTTACCTCTCTGATCCATAATCTTGATTTCACCTTTCCCCTGATCCTGATTTCAAAGAGCCTCTGATCCAAGATCCTGATTTCACCCATCCTCCAATCCGTGATCCTGATTTCACCTATCCGGTGAGCCATGATCCTGATTTCATCTTTCCCTGATCCGTGATCGTGATTTCGCTTATTCTCTGATCCTGATTTCACCTCTCCTCCGATCTGAGATCCAGATTTCGCCTCTCCGATCTGTGATCCTAATTTCACCCATCCTCCAATCCGTGATCCTATTTTCACCTATCCTCCAATCCGTGATCCTGATTTCACCTATCCGGTGAGCCATGATCCTGATTTCATCTTTCCCTGATCCGTGATCGTGATTTCGCTTATTCTCTGATCCTGATTTCACCTCTCCTCCGATCTGAGATCCAGATTTCGCCTCTCCGATCTGTGATCCTAATTTCACCCATCCTCCAATCCGTGATCCTATTTTCACCTATCCTCCAATCCGTGATCCTGATTTCACCTATCCTCTGATCCTGATTTCACCTCTCCTCTGATCCGTAATCCTCATTTCACCTATCCTTTGATCTGTGATCCTTATTTCACCTTGCCCCAGATCATGTTTTCACATAGCCTCTGATCCATGATCCGGATTTCACCTATCCTATGATCTGAGATCCAGATTTCTCCATTCCTACAATCTGTGATCCTAATTTCACCTATCCTCCGATCCGGGATTCTGATTTCACCTATCGTCTAATCAATGATCCTGATTTCATCTAGATATAGTAAATGAGGCAGGGGAGGGAAGAGAAGACGATGGATTGATAAACTGAGAAAATTTGCGGGTGTGGACTCTCATAGACCATAAACAGACGCAAGTGGAAGGATACGTCTGAGGCCTTTGTTCTGCAGTGGCCTAATAACGGCTGGTAATGATGAGAATTTATGTATACTGTATAAACATGAATGAATTGAGTGCGTGTATATGCGTGTGGATGTATATGTATACACAAGTATATTTCATAACCTGTCATTGATATTATTAATTGTTATCAACTCTTGCTTTAAAAAAAAACATTGAATACAAGAATAAAAGTTTAAATATTCTATTAGATATGATAATTATTATCCAAGTTTTTGTACAGTTTATATTTGAAATATCTGTTTTAATGTTAATGTTTTAAAAATATTTGGTTTTAGTTGTTCATTACTTCTTATATCGTTGATTTCCTTATTTTCCTTTCCTCGCCGGGCTATTTTTCCATGTTGGAGCCCTTGGGCTTGTAGCATCTTGCTTTTCCAACTAGGGTTGTAAGTTATTATTATTATTATTATTATTATTATTATTATTATTATTATTATTATTATTAGTTGAGCTATAACACTAGTAGGAAAAGCAGGATGCTATAAGCCTATGGGCTCCAACAATCAAAATAGCCCAGTGAGGAAAGGAAACAACGAAAAATAAAATATTTAAAGGAGAGTAACAACACTAAAATAAATATCTCCTTTATAAACTATAAAAAACTTTAACAAGACAAGAGGAAGAGAAATAAGATAGAATACTGTACCCTCAAGGAAGAGAACTCTACCCCAAGACAGTAGTAGTAGTAGTAGTAGTAGTAGTAGTAGTAGTAGTAGTAGTAGTAGTAGTAGTAGTAATAATGATAATAATAATAATAATAATAATAGTAATAATAACATACACAAATCAAAACAAGATGATAACAGTCAAAACTGCTCAAAAAAAAAAAAAACTCTAATAAAAGACATCATTAGCATCCATAACTCAGTTTCAGACATGATTACTTCCTCAAAAACCCTTTCTATAAACCTGGGTAAAGCTTTTATTAACACCTGGCTTATCAAACACTGAAAAGGAGGCTTATCAAAGAGAATCGAAATATCGAAAATTTATACATCTATATATGTCAGTTTCTTTCTTCTTTTGGGTGACTATTGTTCCTCGGCTGTGTTGTGATGTCTTAATGGCTGTTGGTGGTGATATCTTTCTGCTTTGATCATTTTTCTCTTTTGATATCTGTATGATTTTTGGTTTTGATTAGTTGTAAGTTTTGAGTGAACGTCAATAGATAAGCGCGTGCGCTTGCGTGCACGCAAAGACATATCATCATCATCATCATCATCATCATCTCCTCCTACGCCTATTGACGCAAAGAAGCCTCGGTTAGATTTCGTCAGTCGTCTCTATTTTGAGCTTTTAATTCAATGCTTTATTCATCATCTTCCACTTCACGCTTCTTAGTCCTCAGTCATATAGGCCTGGGTCTTCCTACGCTTCTAGTGCCTTGTGTAGCCCAGTTGAAAATTATATATATATATATATATATATATATATATATATGTATACATATATATATATATATATATATATATATATATATATATATATATATATATATATATATGTATATATATATATATATATATATATATATATATATATATATATATATATATACATATATATATATATATATATATATATATATATATATATAATATATATATATATATATAGGTAGATAGATATATAACCCATTCTGAGTAAGGATACCTTAACGTGGTGAAAGGGTTTATGTATCGCCATGATCAGCAAAGCTGTACTAGTCAGGGCCACCCATATTAGGTTAGTTTGTGCTGAGCAATCAGACTAAAGTCTCCCACCATCACCAATCTACGTCCAGCGTGGTGATAAAAACTGGCCAAACCCCAGACACGAATAAGGACATGTCTGAGGTATTTGTCCTGCAGTGGACTAGAAATAGATTTATTTGTTGTTGTTATTGTTTGTGTATGTGACTATATATATGATATATACACATACAAGGGACAACAGCTCGCTCAATCTATGGAAACGTTTTTTAGAGCACTGTTTTAAATCAGTACGTTCTTCACAGCCAATTTAGTCACTGTAATCAAACCTTTAAAAAAAAAAAAAAAATTGGGCAAAACAAATGAGTTATATTTCATTGTATATTTTATCTTCTGTTTACATCCGGCGATCAAGTTCCACTTTCATCGGCTATATACCCTCCTCCCCCTCTCTCCCTCCCTCCCCTCCCTCCCTCCCTTTCGAAGGGGGGGGGGGAAATCAGGGAACTTCCATTGAAATACCATTCGGAAATATGGAAATCCCGTGTGATATGGAAATTGAGAAAATACTCAAAATGTGTGTGGCTGCATTTAAACGTTTCATATTTAAAATGGATTTTATGGACGCCGGATATTTGGGATTCCGATATTACAGAAATTTGTTTGATTTCTATTTTTATTGGCTTTTTTATTTTTATTTATGATTCTTCTTTTTATTAGAGGTTGATATCACTGGACTATTTATTTAAGATATTTTCTAGATCTGTTTGGTTATGTATTAATGTAAATTAACATTCTCTCTCTCTCTCTCTCTCTCTCTCTCTCTCTCTCTCTCTCTCTCTCTCTCTCTCTCTCTCTCTCCGACAATACTGAAATGTTTGAATTTTATTTTTATTTTTGTATTTATAACTCTCTCTCTCACTCTCCTCTCTCCTCTCTCCTCTCCTCTCTCTCTCTCTCTCTCTCTCTCTCTCTCTCTCTCTTTATTGACTTTTTGTTATTATTTATTATTCGTCTTTAATACCACTTATTTATTTTATTTATTTATTTGAGATATTTTCTAGAAATGTTTAGTCATCTCATATTATGAAAACTCTCTCTCTCTCTCTCTCTCCTCTCTCTCTCTCTCTCTCTCTCTCTCCTCCTCTCTCTCTCTCTCTCTCTCTCTCTCTCCGATATTACTGAAATATATTTGAATTTTCTTTTTATTTTTGTATTTATAACTCTCTCTCTCTCTCTCCTCTCTCTCCTCTCTCTCTCTCTCTCTCTCTCTCCTCTCTCTCTCCTCATCTCTCTCCTCTCTCTCTCTCTCTCCTTTCTCTCTCTCTCCGATATAACTGAAATTTTTTTAA
>NC_090727.1:132854481-132886981 GCF_036898095.1 Palaemon carinicauda | reverse complement strand
AAAACAAAATTTATATCTTGCTGATTTTTGTAGTCTAAATAATCGTGTAGTTAGCATTCCTAAAGAAATGAGATAAGAGAACAATTTTGAATAATAATTAACGAATATAACTACATAAACTTTTAGTATAATGTATAAACGTGAGGTTATTTAGTCTAATATGAAGAAAAATCTAATATATTATGAGAAATCAAACATTGAGATAGAATTTTGACTATTTCGTACAACCAATGTAATCTTGATTAAGAGCCACGTCAAATAGAGATTCGGAATACGTGTCGACACCAAATAATAAGATCTCTCTCTCTCTCTCTCTCTCTCTCTCTCTCTCTCTCTCTCTCTCTCTCTCATGTCCACAGATATAAATAAAAACAATATCCATGGATTGTTGAATAAAGAAAATACCCTTTTCATTTTCTTTGTTGATACGCGATAAAATGCTAATATGAATAGTGTCTGAAATCAAATATCATTTGCCTTCATTATGTATAATAACTATGAGTAAAAGTCATGGAGGAAAGAATATATTGTCATTAACCATATACTTCTAAATTTCCTTCTGACATATATTCCTAAGCCTAAGTAGAGTGCGAAAAAGATAGCGATTAGGGGAGAGAACTGTGTCGCCTAAACTCAGATTACAGCAGTTTGAAACATATACAACGTATTCCTGAATGCATATATATATAAATTTTAAAACTAATACCTTTGCGAATTAGGTTGAATCCAATTAAAGACATACATGACTCTAAGAAAGGGATATAGAGAATTTGAGGCATTTACATGGGCATTTTAATTTATTTTTCCTCGACTAAATATGTTTGCCTGTGTAAATAAACATTGCGATTATAATTCCCGTAATATGACGACATTAAAGCACCGCCTACCTGTATATGTGGTAAAATCTCATTGGCTGAGAGCACTTGCAATAACTCCGAGTGGTGTGGATGTCGCTGATTGGCTAGGCTTGTATCTTGCAAGCATTGGTCTCAGCAAAAGTTGCATAAAAAGAGGTAAGTTTTGTCTGACGTCACAGAAGACCAGTTTCGGTAAGCACCCATGATCCTGGGACCTTTTTCATTTTTCTTGGACGGCCAATATGACTTCATGTTTATGTCGTGATTAAAAGGTTTCACAGGCAAGTTCCTAGATCTGAAATGTCCAGGCCCAGGAACTCTAGAAGGAATCTCCCTATTTAAGCAGGATAAAGTCGAGAGGGCTGGTGAGTGTTGGAGGAAATCCACTACGGATTCTCTCCTTCACAGCGCTTTGATGACCAGGCCCTATGGGAAGGCTTCTCTTCTTCCCAAGTAACAGCTGCAGCCCACCAATCCCTCGACAAGTAGACCAGAAGGGTCCTCAAAAAAGGTGTCTAAGCAGCCAAATCGTGACTGAGATCGTGTATCTCGAGATAGTGTGCGTAAATCTCGTGAACATGAGCTTAAATCTCGTGATCGTAAATCTCGTGAACATGAGCTTAAATCTCGTGATCGTAAATTTCGTGAACATGAGATTAAATCTCGTGATCGTATAATTCGTAATCTTAAACTCTTTATTAGAACGTCTCCGGAAAGAAGAACGCCGAGATCGTGATAACCTTCGCTCTTGTGAGCGTTTAGCCCTAGAGTTATGACATCTTCGTGAAGAATAGCGTTGAGATCGTGATAACCTTTGACCTCTTATGTTAACATCGGATTGTCGCGAACGACATCCTGACTGACCAGAAAGAAGAGGTGTTGAGTCTCGCCCCTGCGATCTTGGAACAGAATAAATTCTTTTCTCATCATTGGATTGTCGCGAACGACATCACAAGGGTGACCAACCAGGAAGACGAGTCGCTGAGTCTTGTTCCTGCAATCGTTGATCAGAAGAAAATCCAATCTCATCATTGGAGTGTTGCGAACGACATTCTGACCGACCAGGAAGAGGAGGTGAAGAGTCTCGCCCCTGTGATCATCATTGGATTGTCGAGAACGACATCCTGACTGACCAGGAAGACGAGGTGATGAGTCTCATCCCTACGATCGATGATCAGATGAAGTACTGTCCACCTGGAGACCGTCTGCAGCAGCAGTAGGAAGGTTAGCCTGCGGGCTGGAAACATTCCTAAAGGGAGAAAATATGGTCTGTAAATTAGGAGACGACGATGCCACAGGATGGCGTAAAAGGCTTGCATCAGCAGGAGGTAGTCCGGAGGGTGAAAGGAGAACCTCGCAAATGCCCAGGGCGATGTTAGCAACAGGTGAAAAATCCCCAAGGACGGCCAAGCCTGCAAAACGTCTTAAATAAAGAAGAGCATATTAGCGACAGAAGGAGAAGTTATTTCTCTAGGGGAAGCGATAACCCCCCCCCCCCCAAGTCCCTGAGATCGGCCAGGGGTTAAGGGGACTGCGCTCCTACACGGTCATCTTCCGGAGAAAGACTGTCAAGGAAGAGCTTCGGAAAGAGGTGCAGGAGAGTGCAAAAAAAAAAAAAAGAGGAAACTCGCTTTCGCTTCGCCTCTGAGTTAGAACCTGAGAGAGTGTGACCGCGCCTAGCACTCCTCATCCTGCGTCACTCCCTACATTCGTCGGAACTCCACTGACAACATGAAGCCCGCAAGGGCAACCCTGGAAACCAGGGCATGATCGCATGGGAGCGTCAATGAAGAAGCACAATTCACTGAAAAAGAGAAAATCAACATAAAATGACCGTGAACAACAATGTTTGTCAATGTCTATGGCAAGTTTCACCACTCCGTGAGTATATATACAGGTAGCTGGTACCACTAGCCACCCCCTACCCAGGTCACACCAAAAAGTTTAATTGGCTACCTTCCAGCTTTGCTAAAAGATATATCCATATGTAAATAATTCCAGTTTGGATTAGTTATGGAAAAATACAAATTATCTACGAATTTGTCATAAATGTGTGTGGAACTTATGTTTTGGAGTTTGGGGTTTGGGTTTATATATATTGTGTCATCACTGCTCACGCAACCATAATTCAGTCACTGACTTATTGGTAATGGTTAATTACATATGTATTGTGTTCGGTCAATTAGATATTTTTTATTGTTAATCACTTTGATTTTTCCATTTCCTGCATAACTCTCATAATACTTAAAAACAAATGTTAATGGTAAGCCAAAATGATAATTAAACTAAAATTTGATTCTGCACAGATAAATCTTATAACAGATTCTAAATACTTAACTAATTTAAATGAGTAAGCGAAAACTTACTTGTTTGAAGTTGAATAAAACATGGAAATGAACAGCATAATAATTGTTTAATAATAAAACCAAGGAATCATATGCTTCTGAAATATAATAATTAGATGTAATAAATAATCATGAAGGGATGAAGTGAAAATGATTTAACGTGAACTTAGACATTCAGTGATTGCATACAGCAATGGTAACAAGGAAACCTGAGGTTTTTAGGTAACAAGATAGTTACAGGTAACAGGAGGCTGGGGACCAGTCATCGATCTCTCAACTCTGAACAAGTTTATCCTACAAACTCCTTTCAGGATGGAGATGGTAGACACTCATTCAAGCAGCAAGGCCTCAGGATCTCATAGACGCATACTTCCAGATCCCAATCCATCCGTCTTCAAGGAAGTATCTCCGGATCATACAGGCAATACCAGTTCAAAGTGCTGTGCTTTGGCCTTTCAACAACTCCTCAGTTCTTCAAGAGAGTGTTTGCCCTGAGCTCACAGAATCGGCATTCGTCTCCTTCGATACCTCGACGATTGGCTGAGTCTAGCAAACTTGATGGAGATCCTTCTTCAACACCGAGACAGTCGACTCGCGTTTTGTCAGGACCCGAGGATCATGATAAATCACGAGAAGTCCTCATTGCTTCCCTCTCAAATACTGGTATACCTGGGTTTGTTAATAAACACCAAGCTTCAGAAAGTCTCCATCAGACGACAGAGTGCACAGACTGAGGAAGTGGCAAGCCCCTTCCTCAGATGAGAAGAGCTTTCAGCCCAGTAGTGGTTGTGTCTCCTAGGTCACCTAGTATCCCTGGTCCATCTAGTTCCCAACAGTCGTCTCAAGATTCGATCTCTCTAGTGGCAACTGATTTTCAGGTGGAGCCAACATACCGGCTACCCGTATACTATTGTTCCCATGAGACAGGAGCAGAGGGTGGACCTTCATTGGTGGGTAACAGAAGAGAACCTCCGAAGAGGGACAGACCTCGTCTCTCCCCCGGAATTGATTATCTATACAGGTGCATCAAAAGAAGGGTTGTGGGCCCAGATGCTGCACCACACGGGCTATGGTCCGAGGCCGAAAGGTACTAATACATAAATCTCTTGAGAGATGAGAGCAGCCTTTCTAGCTCTTCAACAGTTCCTGGCAGATCACTCTGTGGTATTGATGAGTAACAACACCACAGTAGTGACGTACATAAACAAACAAGGTGGTATCATTTTGCAGCTCCTATGCTATCTAGCCGTAGAGAGACTAAGATGGACAGAACAACATTCGATATCCCTATCAGCTCGCTTCATTTCAGGCAAGAGGAATGTGCTCGCAGACAATCTGAGCAGAGTGACTCAGATAGTGGGCTCTGAATGGTCTTTGAATCATCTGATAGCCAACAAAGTCCTGACTTTAGGGGTTTTCCCGACTGTGCAGCTGTTCGTGACGTCCCTGAACTTCAGGGTCCCACTTTACTGCTCCCCAGTCCTGGACCCTCAGGCTCTCTGGCAAGATGCACTCCAACAACGGTGGGACAACATCGACGTGTACGTCTTTGCCGTTCTGTCTAATGAGAAGGGTGCTCAACAAAACCAGAGTATCCAACAACCTATTCATGATGCTCATAGCTCTGCTATGGTATCACACAATATGGTTCCCGTACCTTCTGCCCCCTCCTGATAGAGCTCCCGAGGGACCTCCCTTCACGACCAGATCTACTCAGACAACCACACGTGAACAACTTTCACCAAGCAGTAACTTCTCTTCGTCTTCATGCCTGGAGACTATCCAGCATCTCTTCTCTCAGAAAGGCTTTTTGCAACGAGTTGGATGTCTGGGTACCTGCAAAGATCCTCTGCAACAGTATACCAGGCAAAGTGGACAGTCTTCCTTAGTTAGTGTCATGGAAGGGGTATCTCTCTTTCAATGCTGCTATTCCAGTAATAGAGGATTGAAGATCAGCAGAAAAAAGACAGAGTATTTGAGATTGAAAAATGGGGAGAATGGGGAAGCTAGTTTACAAGGAGAGAGATTAGAAAGAGTTGAAAATTTCAAGTATTTAGGATCAACAGTTGCAGAGGATGGTGATCTGGGGGCAGAAATAAACCACAGAATACAAGCAGGATGGAGGAATTGGAAAAAAGTGCGTGGACTCCTATGTGACAGGAAAATAGGGTAACGTTAAGTTCAAAGGTAAACTACACAAAACAATTGTGAGACCGGCAATGATGTATGGAGCGGAGATGTTGGCAATAAAGAAGGCAGATGAGAAGAAACTGGGTGTGGCAGAGATGAGATTGTTAAGATGGATCTGTGGGGTGACAAGAAGAGATAAGATACGGAATGAGGTAATTAGGGGTACCACAGGAGTTAGAGAACTATCAGATAAGATCCAAGAAAGTAGACTGAGGTGGTATGGTCATGTCATGAGAAGAGATGATCAGTATATTGGGAGGAGAGTGATGGAAATGGAGTATAGGGATCGAAAAGGAGAGGGAGACCAAAACGAAGGTGGATGGACTGTATTAAGGATGACCTTCGATCAAAGGGATTAACCGGTAATAAAGTGTGGGACAGAGGTAGATGGAGAACGCTGGCCAGAAACATCGACCCCACATAGAAGTGGGAAAAGATGCAGACAAAGAAGAAGAAGAAGGGAAGTTCCTTGTATACCTTCAGGAGGAAAAGTTCCTCTCGGTCTTAAAAGCTTGTTTGGATTAGAGATTTCAACTCCTAAACTTTGTAGAGGCTCTCTTACCATGGACTGACAATTGTATGTCACAGGATGGTAACCTTTCAAATTCCACGGTTTATAGAGTTCAGTCATTGCCTCGTAGACCTGCTGTGGCGACAGGTTTACTTTGGGGTATTTATCCTTTACAAAGAACTTAAATCTGTTAAAGGGCATCAACCATTCTTTTTTTTAGTCTGGTATATTTAACCCTTCAATGTATCGCTCCCTGGACTCCCATTCAAATTTCACGCCAATATGCATTTTATGCAACAGACGGCACATAGGGTGAAGCGGGTCCGGTAAATTTATGTCAAGATACCTCTCTAGCACGACAATTTTTCAGGATCCCGGGACGTCGTTCTTTTCCTCCCATTCTTCATCATGCTTCCGAAGCTCATCTTGAATATCTGGTGGTGGTTGTGAGAAGGGTAGATTTAAGAAAGGGGAGGATTCTGGTGGATTTATAAAAGGGGAGGATTCTGTTGGATTTATAAAAGGGGAGGATTCTGTTGGATTTAAAAAAAAAGGGGAGGATTCTGGTGGATTTAACCCTGGATAGGTACGGTGGGTCGTTTGCGACCCCGAGCGTCAAAAAAAAACAGGTTTTTCTCACGTGACTCACCCCTGTGACTGAATTTGTGGGTGATCGACCTGCAGGAGGTGTCTCCCCTACACGCTCTAGTAGTGTCCAGATGTGCATTGCTGTAGCTGTACTCCTTCCCCGATTTCTGAGACGCGTCGGGGTCGTTCGCGTCCGAGTTTACCCTTCTGAGGTAGTTTGCATAATTATCAAAGTTATTACGTATTATGAAATTGTCGTAGAATGGTGCAACTTGTATAGGTTATCAGTTGTGGAAAGTCTTGGTGGATTGTTTGGCTACCATGTGCATGTTTTTTTTTTTAGTTAAAATGTCGTTCATCACCACGAGGACCATTTTACCGCGAGTGCCCCTTTTTCATTTTTTTTCATTTTTTTGCCAAGTCATTTTTCCGTAAGATATTGCCAAATAGTGTCGTAAAACTTTTGCTTGTTTAGTGTTGGAAAGTGTGTCTAGATGATCTGGCTACCCATGCATGACTTTGTTTTTGTCAGATACGACGTAGTTATTGGTATATTGGGTATTTAACTGCGGTTACCAATTTCTGTTTTTTTTTCAATATTTGTAAAAATTACTACGTAGTAAGGAATTGCCGTATATTATTCATTTTTTTTTCATGTTTATGTGTTAGAAAGTGTGCCTTGATGGTTGGGCTAACACGTGCATGTCTTTTTTTTTATCTGAGATGTCGTATATTAGAATGTCGGGCATTTTACCGCGAGTGTCCCTTTTTAATTTTTTTTAATTTTTTTGCCAAGTCATTTTTCCGTAAGATATTACGAAATAGTGTCGTAAAACTTTTGCTTTTTTAATGTTGGAAAGTGTGTCTAGATGATCTGGCTACCCATGCGTGATTTTGTTTTTGTCAGATACGACGTAGTTATTGGTATATTGGGTATTTAACTGCGGTTGCCAATTTCTGTTTTTTTTTCAATATTTGTAAAAATTTACTACGTAGTAAGGAATTGCCGTATATTATTGATTTTTTTTTCATGTTTATGTGTTTGAAAGTGTGCCTTGATGGTTGGGCTAACACGTGCATGTCTTTTTTTTTTATCTGAGATGCCGTATATTAGAATGTTGGGTATTTTTCCGCGAGTGCCCCTTTTTATTTGTTTTGCATTTTTTTGCTTAGTCATGTTACCGTAAGGAATTGGCAAGTAGTGTCGCAAAACTTATATTTTTATAGTGTTGGAAAGTGTTTCTAGATGATCTGGCTACCCATGCCTATTTTTTTTTTAGCCAGATATGGCGTATATATAAGTATGTGTTCGATTTTCCTGTGATTGCCATTTTTTCGTTTTTTCCCATTTCTTTCAAAATTACTACGTACTAAGGAACTATCACAGAGTAATATCTCATTTATATGTTTATTTGTCGGAAAATATGCCTTGAGGGTTTGCCTAGCACGTGGCTGAAATTTTTTTTTTCTGAAATGCCGTATATTAGAATGGCCATTTTTCCACGAGTGCCCCTTTTTATTTGTTTTGCATTTTTTTGCTTAGTCATGTTACCGTAAGGAATTGGCAAGTAGTGCCGCAAAACTTATATTTTTATAGTGTTGGAAAGTGTTTCTAGATGATCTGGCTACCCATGCCTATCTTTTTTTTAGCCAGATATGGCGTATATATAGGTATGTGTTCGATTTTCCGGTGATTGCCATTTTTTCGTTTTTTCCCAATTCTTTCAAAATTACTACGTACTAAGGAACTATCACAGAGTAATGATTCCTCTAGATGTTTATTTGTCGGAAAATTTTGTTTACTTTTTTTTTGATTGAATATCATCAAATTTTTTTAGCTAAAATATTGTTTTACATTTTTTTTTTCGATTTTATTTCCCTTCAAAAAAAATTTTTTGGGTCAGAATTTTAATTTTATAGGCGTAAAATAATCGATAATTATCCAGCAACCCACCATACAATTTTTATGCATATCCAATAATAATTAGATTAGTAAATAACACCTTGAAATTGACATACCCTTCCTACATTTCAAGTGGCAGATTAGGGAGTCTGAGTCAGTGTGGTTGGCGGCCATTTTGTGGACATATCCGAAGCGTAAGCTGCCCTATCTATATATATTCTTGTTCCCTATAGAATTTGTGATATTTTGGTATATTTTTACCTGCATAAATATCATATTATATATTAAATATATGTATTTTTTTACGAAATTTCCAAGTACTCAAAAAATTACCTTTAGATATGGCCCCTGATATAAATGTAATTTACAAAATAATGAAGATTTTTTTACATATTTCTATTTTAGGATAACATATGTTTATTCCCTAAAAAAATTAGCCACTTCCTATTTCATTTGGGTACCCAAAAAAATTCATGAAATTTGGACAATTTTTTTTGGCCAAAAAAAGTTACCCTTTTTTTCTCATTTCAGATCTTCACCTCCATGGGTCTGACTTCATCCAAAATACATCAAGATGTGTCCTAAACATTCAAGAATCAATTCCTAAAAGGATTTGTGTATATATGTATAAACTTTTTTATGAATTTTTATGTCAGGTCTTTTTTTTTTCTACTTAATTTTTTAAAATATTTATAATAAATAGTTTTTCTGCAGATGAGTAGTATTTATCTTTACAGTTGTTTTAAGCATTCATTGAAGTTTTTTTTGGCAAAAGAAAAAAGGAGGTTACTGCAAAAACTGATTTTTCAAGAATTTTTTTTGGCGTCGGGGTCGTTCGCGTCCGAGTATACCCTTAAAGGGGTGTCCGAGGACCGTACCTATCCAGGGTTAAAAAAGGGGAGGATTCTGTTGGATTTAAAAAAAGGGGAGGATTCTGGTGGATTTAAAAAAGGGGAGGATTCTCGTGGATTTAAAAAAGGGGAGGATTCTCGTGGATTTAAAAAAGGGGAGGATTCTGGTGGATTTAAGAAAGGGGAGGATTCTGGTGGATTTAAGAAAGGGGAGGATTCTGGTGGATTTAAAAAAGGGGAGGATTCTCGTGGATTTAAAAAAGGGGAGGATTCTCGTGGATTTAAAAAAGGAGGATTCTGGTGGATTTAAGAAAGGGGAGGATTCTGGTGGATTTAAGAAAGGGGAGGATTCTGGTGGATTTAAAAAAGGGGAGGATTCTGGCGGATTTAAAAAAGGGGGAGGATTCTGGTGGATTTAAAAAAGGGGAGGATTCTCGTGGATTTAAAAAAGGGGAGGATTCTGGTGGATTTAAGAAAGGGGAGTATTCTGGTCGATTTAAGAAGCGTCATTTGAGGGGATTAAATAAAGTGGAGAATTCTGGTGTATTTAAGAAGAGGGAGACTTCAAGTGATGAATGTCAGGAGGAAGAATAAATTGATGAATGTGAGAAGGAAAAATCTAGTGGTGAACGTGAGCAGGAAGAATAAAGTGATGAATGTGAGGAGGAAGAAACAAGCAATGAATGTGCTGAGGTAGAATCAAGTGATGAATGTGAGCAGAAAGAATCAAATGATGAATGTGAGCAGGAAGAATAAAGTGATGAATGTGAGGAGGAAGAATCTAGTGATGAATGTGAGAAGGGAGAATCTAGTGATGAATGTAAGGAAGAAGAATCAAGTGATGAATGTGAGGAGGAAGAATCTAGTGATGAATGTGAGGAGGAAGATTCAAGTGATGAATGTGAGAAGAAAGAATTAAGTGATGGATGTGAGGAGGAAGAATCTAGTGATGAATGTGAGGAGAAAGAATCAAGTGATGAATGGGAGGAGAAAGAATATAGTGATGAATGTGAGGAGAAGGAATCTAGTGATGAATGTGAGGAGGAAGAATCAAGTGATGAATGTGAGAAGAAAGAAGTAAGTGATGAATGTGAGGAAGAAGAATCTAGTGATGAATGTGAGGAGAAAGAATCTAGTGATGAATGTGAGGAGGAAGAATTTAGTGATGAATGTGAGAAAGAATCAAGTGATGAATGTGAGGAGAAAGAATCAAGTGATGAATGTGAGGAGGAAGAATCAAGTGATGAATGTGAGGAGGAAGAATCAAGTGATGAATGTGAGGAGGAAGAATCAAGTGATGAATGTGTGGGGGAAGAATCTAGTGATGAATGTGAGGAGAAAGAATCAAGTGATGAATGTGAGGAGGAAGAATTTGGTGATGAATGTGAGGAGGAAGAATCAAGTGATGAATGTGAGGAGAAAGATTCAAGTGATGAATGTGAGGAGAAAGAATCAAGTGATGAATGTGAGGAGGAAGAATTTGGTGATGAATGTGAGGAGGAAGAATCAAGTGATGAATGTGAGGAGAAAGAATCAAGTGATGAATGTGAGGAGGAAGAATCAAGTGATGAATGTGTGGGGGAAGAATCTAGTGATGAATGTGAGGAGAAAGAATCAAGTGATGAATGTGAGGAGGAAGAATTTGGTGATGAATGTGAGGAGGAAGAATCAAGTGATGAATGTGAGGAGAAAGAATCAAGTGATGAATGTGAGGAGGAAGAATCAAGTGATGAATGTGTGGGGGAAGAATCTAGTGATGAATGTGAGGAGAAAGAATCAAGTGATGAATGTGAGGAGAAGAATCTAGTGATGAATGTGAGGAGAAAGAATCAAGTGATGAATGTGAGGAGAAAGAATCAAGTGATGAATGTGAGGAGAAAGAATCAAGTGATGAATGTGAGGAGAAAGAATCAAGTGATGAATGTGAGGAGAAAGAATCAAGTGATGAATGTGAGGAGAAAGAATCAAGTATTGAATGTGAGGAGAATCAAGTGGTGAATGTGAGGAGCAAGAATCTAGTGATGAATGTGATGAGAAAGAATCAAGTGATGAATGTGAGGAGGAAGAATTTGGTGATGAATGTGAGGAAGAAGAATCAAGTTATGAATGTGAGGAGAAAGAATCAAGTGATGAATGTGAGGAGGAAGAATTTGGTAATGAATGTGAGGAGGAAGAATTTGGTGATGAATGTGAGGAGGAAGAATCAAGTGATGAATGTGAGGAGAAAGAATCAAGTGATGAATGTGAGGAGAAAGAATCAAGTGATGAATGTGAGGAGAAAGAATCAAGTGATTAATGTGAGTAGAAAGAATCAAGTATTGAATGTGAGGAGAATCAAGTGGTGAATGTGAGGAGCAAGAATCTAGTGATGAATGTGACGAGAAAGAATCAAGTGATGAATGTGAGGAGGAAGAATTTGGTGATGAATGTGAGGAGGAAGAATCAAGTGATGAATGTGAGGAGAAAGAATCAAGTGATGAATGTGAGGAGGAAGAATTTGGTAATGAATGTGAGGAGGAAGAATTTGGTGATGAATGTGAGGAGGAAGAATCAAGTGATGAATGTGAGGATAAAGAATCAAGTGATGAATGTGAGGAGGAAGAATCAAGTGATGAATGTGTGGGGGAAGAATCTAGTGATGAATGTGAGGAGAAAGAATCAAGTGATGAATGTGAGGAGAAAGAATCAAGTGATGAATGTGAGGAGAAAGAATCAAGTGATGAATGTGAGGAGAAAGAATCAAGTGATTAATGTGAGTAGAAAGAATCAAGTATTGAATGTGAGGAGAATCAAGTGGTGAATGTGAGGAGCAAGAATCTAGTGATGAATGTGACGAGAAAGAATCAAGTGATGAATGTGAGGAGGAAGAATTTGGTGATGAATGTGAGGAGGAAGAATCAAGTGATGAATGTGAGGAGAAAGAATCAAGTGATGAATGTGAGGAGGAAGAATTTGGTAATGAATGTGAGGAGGAAGAATTTGGTGATGAATGTGAGGAGGAAGAATCAAGTGATGAATGTGAGGAGAAAGAATCAAGTGATGAATGTGAGGAGAAAGAATCAAGTGATGAATGTGAGGAGAAAGAATCAAGTGATTAATGTGAGTAGAAAGAATCAAGTATTGAATGTGAGGAGAATCAAGTGGTGAATGTGAGGAGCAAGAATCTAGTGATGAATGTGACGAGAAAGAATCAAGTGATGAATGTGAGGAGGAAGAATTTGGTGATGAATGTGAGGAGGAAGAATCAAGTGATGAATGTGAGGAGAAAGAATCAAGTGATGAATGTGAGGAGGAAGAATTTGGTAATGAATGTGAGGAGGAAGAATTTGGTGATGAATGTGAGGAGGAAGAATCAAGTGATGAATGTGAGGAGAAAGAATCAAGTGATGAATGTGAGGAGGAAGAATCAAGTGATGAATGTGTGGGGGAAGAATCTAGTGATGAATGTGAGGAGAAAGAATCAAGTGATGAATGTGAGGAGGAAGAATCAAGTGATGAATGTGTGGGGGAAGAATCTAGTGATGAATGTGAGGAGAAAGAATCAAGTGATGAATGTGACGAGAAAGAATCAAGTGATGAATGTGAGGAGAAAGAATCAAGTGATGAATGTGAGGAGAATCAAGTGGTGAATGTGAGGAGCAAGAATCTAGTGATGAATGTGACGAGAAAGAATCAAGTGATGAATGTGAGGAGAAAGATTCAAGTGATGAATGTGAGGAGAAAGAATCAAGTGATGAATGTTAGGAGGAAGATTCTAGTGATGAATGTGAGGAGAAAAAATCAAATGATGAATGTGAGGAGGAAGAATCAAGTGATGAATATGAGGAGAAAGAATCAAGTGATGAATATGAGTAATCTAGTGATGAATGTGAGGCGAAAGAATCAATTGATGAATGTGAGGAGAAAGAATCAAGTGATGAATATGAGGAGAAAGAATCAAGTGATGAAGGGGAGGAGAAAGAATCTAGTGATGAATGGGAGGCGAAAGAATCAAGTGATGAATGTGAGGAGGAAGAATCAAGTGATGAATATGAGGAGGAAGAATCAAGTGATGAATATGAGGAGGAAGATTCAAGTGAGGAATGTGAGGAGGAAGAATCTAGCGATGAATGTGAGGCGGAAGAATCAAGTGATCAATATGAGGAGGAGGAATTAAGTGGTAAATGTTAGGAGGAAGTTGTAAGTGATGAATATGAGTAGGAAGTTGTAAGTGATGAATATGAGTAGGAAGAATCAAGTGATGAATTTGAGGAGGAAGGTGTAAATGATGAATTTGAGGAGGAAGAATCAATTGATGAATGTGAGGAGGAAGAATCAAGTGGTAAATGTGAGGAGGAAGAATCAATTGATTAATGTGAGGAGGAAGAATCAAGTGGTAAATGTGAGGAGGAAGAATCAATTGATGAATGTGAGAAGGAAAAATCTAGTGGTGAACGTGAGCAGGAAGAATAAAGTGATGAATGTGAGGAAGAAGAATCTAGTGATGAATGTGAGGAGAAAGAATCTAGTGATGAATGTGAGGAGGAAGAATTTAGTGATGAATGTGAGAAAGAATCAAGTGATGAATGTGAGGAGAAAGAATCAAGTGATGAATGTGTGGGGGAAGAATCTAGTGATGAATGTGAGAATCTAGTGATGAATGTGAGGAGAAAGAATCAAGTGATGAATGTGAGGAGGAAGAATCAAGTGATGAATGTGTGGGGGAAGAATCTAGTGATGAATGTGAGGAGAAAGAATCAAGTGATGAATGTGAGGAGGAAGAATTTGGTGATGAATGTGAGGAGGAAGAATCAAGTGATGTTAGGAGATAGAATCAAGTGATGAATGTTAGGAGAAAGAATCAAGTGATGAATGTGAGGAGGAAGAATTTGGTGATGAATATGAGGAGGAAGAATCAAGTGATGAATGTGAGGAGAAAGAATCAAGTGATGAATGTGAGGAGGAAGAATCAAGTGATGAATGTGTGGGGGAAGAATCTAGTGATGAATGTGAGGAGAAAGAATCAAGTGATGAATGTGAGGAAGAATCAAGTGAGGAATGTGAGGAGGAAGAATCAAGTGATGCATGTGAGGAGAAAGAATCAAGTGATGAATGTGAGGAGGAAGAATCAAGTGATGAATGTGTGGGGGAAGAATCTAGTGATGAATGTGAGGAGAAAGAATCAAGTGATGAATGTGAGGAGAAAGAATCAAGTGATTAATGTGAGGAGAAAGAATCAAGTAATGAATGTGAGGAGAATCAAGTGGTGAATGTGAGGAGCAAGAATCTAGTGGTGAATGTGAGGAGGAAGAATTTGGTGATGAATGTGAGGAGGAAGAATCAAGTGATGAATGTGAGGAGAAAGAATCAAGTGATGAATGTGAGGAGAAAGAATCAAGTAATGAATGTGAGGAGAATCAAGTGGTGAATGTGAGGAGCAAGAATCAAGTGATGAATGTGAGGAGGAAGAATTTGGTGATGAATGTGAGGAGGAAGAATCAAGTGATGAATGTGAGGAGAAAGAATCAAGTGATGAATGTGAGGAGAAAGAATAAAGTGATGAATGTGAGGAGGAAGAATTTGGTGATGAATGTGAGGAGGAAGAATCAAGTGATGAATGTGAGGAGAAAGAATCAAGTGATGAATGTGTGGGGGAAGAATTTAGTGATGAATGTGAAGAGAAAGAATCAAGTGATGAATGTGAGGAGGAAGAATCAAGTGATGAATGTGAGGAGAAAGAATCAAGTGATGAATGTGAGGAGGAAGAATCTAGTGATGAATGTGAGGAGAAAGAATCAAGTTATGAATGTGAGGAGAAAGAATCAAGTGATTAATGTGAGGAGAAAGAATCAAGTAATGAATGTGAGGAGAATCAAGTGGTGAATGTGAGGAGCAAGAATCTAGTGATGAATGTGACGAGAAAGAATCAAGTGATGAATGTGAGGAGAAAGATTCAAGTGATGAATGTGAGGAGAAAGAATCAAGTGATGAATGTTAGGAGGAAGATTCTAGTGATGAATGTGAGGAGAAAAAATCAAATGATGAATGTGAGGAGGAAGAATCAAGTGATGAATATGAGGAGAAAGAATCAAGTGATGAATATGAGTAATCTAGGGATGAATGTGAGGTGAAAGAATCAAGTGATGAATGTGAGGAGAAAGAATCAAGTGATGAATATGAGGAGAAAGAATCAAGTGATGAATGGGAGGAGAAAGAATCTAGTGATGAATGGGAGGCGAAAGAATCAAGTGATGAATGTGAGGAGATAAAATCAAGTGATGAATGTTAGGAGAAAAAATCAAGTGATGAATGTGAGGAGGAAGAATCAAGTGAGGAATGTTAGGAGGAAGAATCAAGTGATGAATATGAGGAGGAAGAATCAAGTGATGAATATGAGGAGGAAGATTCAAGTGATGAATGTGAGGAGGAAGAATCTAGCGATTAATGTGAAGCGGAAGAATCAAGTGATCAATATGAGGAGGAGGAATTAAGTGGTGAATGTTAGGAGGAAGTTGTAAGTGATGAATATGAGTAGGAAGTTGTAAGTGATGAATATGAGGAGGAAGAATCAAGTGATGAATTTGAGGAGGAAGGTGTAAATGATGAATTTGAGGAGGAAGAATCAATTGATGAATGTGAGGAGGAAGAATCAAGTGGTAAATGTGAGGAGGAAGAATCAATTGATTAATGTGAGGAGGAAGAATCAAGTGGTAAATGTGAGGAGGAAGAATCAAGTGGTAAATGTGAGGAGGAAGAATCAATTGATGAATGTGAGGAGGAAGAATCAAGTGGTAAATGTGAGGAGGAAGAATCAAGTGATAAATATGTGGAGGAAGAATAAATTGATGAATATGAGGAGGAGGAATCAAGTGATGAATGTAAGGAGGAAGTTGTAAGTGATTAATATGAGGAGGAAGAATCAAGTGAGGAATGTGAGAAGGTCTCCTTTCCATTCTTCTCTTGTTCCTTTAGAGTTTAGACGATTGGAGTAGGTTATCTTCTTTGCCTGCTCTTCCTTTACTGATTCCTTTCATTCTTCTTTTTCTGATAATCCTCCTCCCTATCCTTCCTCTCTTTCAGAAACTTCACTCGTTTGTGTCTTGAAAGATACGACAATATATAGAGGGGACATTATATATTTAATTACTTTTAATCCAACCCAGAATCTAGTGATTTGATTCACTAAGTGGCCCAATAAAACACTTGCCACAATCGAAATTCATACGGAAGACTGAATTGCATTTTAGGGTTATGTAGATAGTTCACTATGAGCAAGTCACATCTATGCCGTCATGAAATGGAGTCATTTTCTCTAACCCATGGTGAAGGAGTGCCATTATTTATATGATCAACGATTTCTTGTTCAATGAAGGTTCCATTGACTGGTTGTCCTCTTCTGATCTCCTTTTCTGGAGAGATTTTTGATGTTCTGTCAATACTCTTTTTCCATCAATTGTTATCTATCCTTTATTACCTTCTTGCTTTTTCTATTCTCTTCCTTCTCCTTATTTAATTATTCTTTATTTTTTCTCTTCCCCTTCTCCGTATTGCTCCGATTCTTAGTATTATTTTTTTTTCTCCTTCTCCTCCCTTCCACTCTCTCTTTTGCTGATTATTGGTATTCTGTTTTTTTTATTATTCTCCTCCTCCTTTCCATTCTCCTTCTCTATCTGATCCTTTACGTTCTATTGTTTCTTATTCTCCCCCTCCTTTCCATTCTCCTTCACTATCTGATCCTTTGTATTCTGTTTTTTCTTATTCTCCGCCTTCTTTCCATTCTCCTCTTAATAATTCTTTGCATTCTGTTTTTTCTTATTTTTCCTCCTTTCCATTCTCCTTCTCTATCTGATTCTTTGCATTTTGTTTTTTCTTATTCTCCTCCTCCTTTCCATTCTCTTTGTCTATCTGATTCTTTGCATTTTGTTTTTTCTTATTCTCCTCTTCCTTTCCATTCTCCTTCTCTATCTGATTCTTTGCATTCTGTTGTTTCTTATTCTCCTCCTCCTTTCCATTCTCCTTCTCTATCTGATTCTTTGCATTCTGTTGTTTCTTATTCTCCTCCTCCTTTCCATTCTCCTTCTCTATCTGATTCTTTGCATTCTGTTGTTTCTTATTCTCCTCCTCCTTTCCATTCTCCTTCTCTATCTGATTCTTTGCATTCTGTTGTTTCTTATTCTCCTCCTCCTTTCCATTCTCCTTCTCTATCTGATTCTTTGCATTCTGTTGTTTCTTATTCTCCTATTCCTTTCCATTCTCCTTCTCTATCTGATTCTTTGCATTCTGTTGTTTCTTATTCTCCTCTTCCTTTCCATTCTCCTTCTCTATCTGATTCTTTGCATTTTGTTTTTTCTTATTCTCCTCTTCCTTTCCATTCTCCTTCTCTATCTGATTCTTTGCATTTTGTTTTTTCTTATTCTCCTCTTCCTTTCCATTCTCCTTCTCTATCTGATTCTTTGCATTCTGTTTTTTCTTATTCTCCTCTTCCTTTCCATTCTCCTTCTCTATCTGATTCTTTGCATTCTGTTTTTTCTTATTCTCCTCTTCCTTTCCATTCTCCTTCTCTATCTGATTCTTTGCATTCTGTTGTTTCTTATTCTCCTCTTCCTTTCCATTCTCCTTCTCTATCTGATTCTTTGCATTCTGTTGTTTCTTATTCTCCTCTTCCTTTCCATTCTCCTTCTCTATCTGATTCTTTGCATTCTGTTGTTTCTTATTCTCCTCTTCCTTTCCATTCTCCTTCTCTATCTGATTCTTTGCATTCTGTTTTTTCTTATTCTCCTCTTCCTTTCCATTCTCCTTCTCTATCTGATTCTTTGCATTCTGTTTTTTCTTATTCTCCTCTTCCTTTCCATTCTCCTTCTCTATCTGATTCTTTGCATTCTGTTTTTTCTTATTCTCCTCTTCCTTTCCATTCTCCTTCTCTATCTGATTCTTTGCATTCTGTTTTTTCTTATTCTCCTCTTCCTTTCCATTCTCCTTCTCTATCTGATTCTTTGCATTCTGTTGTTTCTTATTCTCCTCTTCCTTTCCATTCTCCTTCTCTATCTGATTCTTTGCATTCTGTTGTTTCTTATTCTCTTCCTCCTTTCCATTCTCCTTCTTTATCTGATTCTTTGCATTCTGTTTTTTCTTATTCTACTCTTCCTTTCCATTCTCCTTCTCTATCTGATTCTTTGCATTCTGTTGTTTCTTATTCTCCTCCTCCTTTCCATTCTCCTTCTCTATCTGATTCTTTGCATTCTGTTGTTTCTTATTCTCCTCCTCCTTTCCATTCTCCTTCTCTATCTGATTCTTTGCATTCTGTTGTTTCTTATTCTCCTCCTCCTTTCCACTCTCTTTGTCTATCTGATTCTTTGCATTCTGTTTTTTTCTTATTCTCCTCCTCCTTTCCATTCTCCTTCTCTATCTGATTCTTTGCATTCTGTTTTTTCTTATTCTCCTCCTCCTTTCCATTCTCTTTCTCTATCTGATTCTTTGCATTCTGTTGTTTCTTATTCTCCTCTTCCTTTCCATTCTCCTTCTCTATCTGATTCTTTGCATTCTGTTGTTTCTTATTCTCCTCTTCCTTTCCATTCTCCTTCTCTATCTGATTCTTTGCATTCTGTTGTTTCTTATTCTCCTCTTCCTTTCCATTCTCCTTCTCTATCTGATTCTTTGCATTCTGTTGTTTCTTATTCTCCTCCTCCTTTCCATTCTCCTTCTCTATCTGATTCTTTGCATTCTGTTGTTTCTTATTCTCCTCCTCCTTTCCATTCTCCTTCTCTATCTGATTCTTTGCATTCTGTTGTTTCTTATTCTCCTCTTCCTTTCCATTCTCCTTCTCTATCTGATTCTTTGCATTCTGTTGTTTCTTATTCTCCTCCTCCTTTCCATTCTCCTTCTCTATCTGATTCTTTGCATTCTGTTGTTTCTTATTCTCCTCCTCCTTTCCATTCTCCTTCTCTATCTGATTCTTTGCATTCTGTTGTTTCTTATTCTCCTCTTCCTTTCCATTCTCCTTCTCTATCTGATTCTTTGCATTCTGTTGTTTCTTATTCTCCTCTTCCTTTCCATTCTCCTTCTCTATCTGATTCTTTGCATTCTGTTGTTTCTTATTCTCCTCTTCCTTTCCATTCTCCTTCTCTATCTGATTCTTTGCATTCTGTTGTTTCTTATTCTCTTCCTCCTTTCCATTCTCCTTCTCTATCTGATTCTTTGCATTCTGTTGTTTCTTATTCTCCTCCTCCTTTCCATTCTCCTTCTCTATCTGATTCTTTGCATTCTGTTGTTTCTTATTCTCCTCCTCCTTTCCATTCTCCCTCTCTATCTGATCCTTTGCATTCTGTTGTTTCTTATTCTCCTCTTCCTTTCCATTCTCCTTCTCTATCTGATCCTTTGCATTCTGTTGTTTCTTATTCTCCTCTTCCTTTCCATTCTCCTTCTCTATCTGATCCTTTGCATTCTGTTGTTTCTTATTCTCCTCTTCCTTTCCATTCTCCTTCTCTATCTGATCCTTTGCATTCTGTTGTTTCTTATTCTCCTCCTCCTTTCCATTCTCCTTCTCTATCTGATTCTTTGCATTCTGTTTTTGCTTATTCTCCTCCTCCTTTCCATTCTCCTTCTCTATCTGATTCTTTGCATTCTGTTTTTTTCTTATTCTCCTCCTCCTTTCCATTCTCCTTCTCTATCTGATTCTTTGCATTCTGTTGTTTCTTATTCTCCTCCTCCTTTCCATTTTCCTTCTCTATCTGATTCTTTGCATTCTGTTGTTTCTTATTCTCCTCCTCCTTTTCATTCTCCTTCTCTATCTGATTCTTTGCATTCTGTTGTTTCTTATTCTCCTCCTCCTTTCCATTCTCCTTCTCTATCTGATTCTTTGCATTCTGTTGTTTCTTATTCTCCTCTTCCTTTCCATTCTCCTTCTCTATCTGATTCTTTGCATTCTGTTGTTTCTTATTCTCCTCTTCCTTTCCATTCTCCTTCTCTATCTGATTCTTTGCATTCTGTTTTTTCTTATTCTCCTCCTCCTTTCCATTCTCCTTCTCTATCTGATTCTTTGCATTCTGTTTTTTCTTATTCTCCTCCTCCTTTCCATTCTCCTTCTCTATCTGATTCTTTGCATTCTGTTGTTTCTTATTCTCCTCTTCCTTTCCATTCTCCTTCTCTATCTGATTCTTTGCATTCTGTTGTTTCTTATTCTCCTCTTCCTTTCCATTCTCCTTCTCTATCTGATTCTTTGCATTCTGTTTTTTCTTATTCTCCTCCTCCTTTCCATTCTCCTTCTCTATCTGATTCTTTGCATTCTGTTTTTTCTTATTCTCCTCCTCCTTTTCATTCTCCTTCTCTATCTGATTCTTTGCATTCTGTTGTTTCTTATTCTCCTCTTCCTTTCCATTCTCCTTCTCTATCTGATTCTTTGCATTCTGTTGTTTCTTATTCTCTTCCTCCTTTCCATTCTCCTTCTCTATCTGATTCTTTGCATTCTGTTGTTTCTTATTCTCCTCCTCCTTTCCATTCTCCTTCTCTATCTGATTCTTTGCATTCTGTTGTTTCTTATTCTCCTCCTCCTTTCCATTCTCCCTCTCTATCTGATCCTTTGCATTCTGTTGTTTCTTATTCTCCTCTTCCTTTCCATTCTCCTTCTCTATCTGATCCTTTGCATTCTGTTGTTTCTTATTCTCCTCTTCCTTTCCATTCTCCTTCTCTATCTGATCCTTTGCATTCTGTTGTTTCTTATTCTCCTCTTCCTTTCCATTCTCCTTCTCTATCTGATCCTTTGCATTCTGTTGTTTCTTATTCTCCTCCTCCTTTCCATTCTCCTTCTCTATCTGATTCTTTGCATTCTGTTTTTGCTTATTCTCCTCCTCCTTTCCATTCTCCTTCTCTATCTGATTCTTTGCATTCTGTTTTTTTCTTATTCTCCTCCTCCTTTCCATTCTCCTTCTCTATCTGATTCTTTGCATTCTGTTGTTTCTTATTCTCCTCCTCCTTTCCATTCTCCTTCTCTATCTGATTCTTTGCATTCTGTTGTTTCTTATTCTCCTCCTCCTTTTCATTCTCCTTCTCTATCTGATTCTTTGCATTCTGTTGTTTCTTATTCTCCTCCTCCTTTCCATTCTCCTTCTCTATCTGATTCTTTGCATTCTGTTGTTTCTTATTCTCCTCCTCCTTTCCATTCTCCTTCTCTATCTGATTCTTTGCATTCTGTTTTTTCTTATTCTCCTCCTCCTTTCCATTCTCCTTCACTATCTAATTCTTTGCATTCTGTTGTTTCTTATTCTCCTCTTCCTTTCCATTTTCCTTCTCTATCTGATTCTTTGCATTCTGTTGTTTCTTATTCTCCTCTTCCTTTCCATTCTCCTTCTCTATCTGATTCTTTGCATTCTGTTTTTTCTTATTCTCCTCCTCCTTTCCATTCTCCTTCTCTATCTGATTCTTTGCATTCTGTTTTTTCTTATTCTCCTCCTCCTTTTCATTCTCCTTCTCTATCTGATTCTTTGCATTCTGTTTTTTCTTATTCTCCTCCTCCTTTCCATTCTCCTTCTCTATCTGATTCTTTGCATTCTGTTTTTTCTTATTCTCCTCCTTTCCAATATCCTTCTCTATCTGATCCTTTACATTCTGTTTTTTCTTATTCTCCTCCTTTGCAATCGCCTTCTCTATCTGAGAATCCTTTACATTCTGTTTTTTGTTTTTTCTTTTTTCTTATTCTCCTCCTTTGCAATCTCCTTCTCTATCTGAGAATCCTTTACATTCTGTTTTTTTTCTTATTCTCCTCCTTCGCAATCTCCTTCTCTGAGAATCCTTTACATTCTGTTTTTTTTCTCATTCTCCTCCTTTGCAATCTCCTTCTCTATCTGAGAATCCTTTACATTCTGTATCTTTTTTCTTATTCTCCTCCTTCGCAATCTTCTTCTCTATCTGAGAATCATTTACATTCTGTTTTTTTTTCTTAATCTCCTCCTTTGCAATCTCCTTCTCTATCTGAGAATCCTTTACATTCTGTTTTTTTTCTTATTCTCCTCATTTGCAATCTCCTTCTCTGAGAATCCTTTACATTCTGGTTTTTTTCTCATTTTCCTCCTTTGCAATCTCCTTCTCTATCTGAGAATCCTTTACATTCTGTTTTTTTTTCTTATTCTCCTCCTTTGCAATCTCCTTCTCTATCTGAGAATCATTTACATTATGTTTTTTTCTTATTCTCCTCCTTTGCAATCTCCTTCTCTATCTGAGAATCCTTTACATTCTGTTTTTTTTTTTACTTATTCTCCTCCTTTGCAATCTCCTTCTCTATCTGAGAATCCTTTACATTCTGTTTTTTGTTTTTTCTTATTCCCCTCATTTGCAATCTCCTTCTCTATCTGAGAATCCTTTACATTCCAATTTTTTCTTATTCTCCTCATTTGCAATATCCTTCTCTATATGATCCTTTGCATTCTGCTTTTCTTATCCTCCTCTATTTTTCCATTCTCCTCTTTCTGATTCTTTGCATTCTGTTTTTTCTTTTTCTCCTCCTCCTTTCTAGTCTTCTTCTCCATCTGATCCTTTGCATTCTCTTTTTTCTTATTCTCCTCCTTTCCAATCTCCTTCGCCATCTGATCCTTTGCATTCTGTTTTTTCTTATTCTCCTCCTTCTTTCCATTCTCCTTCTCCTTCTGATCCTTTGCAATCTGTTTTTTCTTATTCTCCTCCTCCTTTCCATTCTCCTTCTCCATCTGATTATATACATTCTGTTTTATTATTTTTCTCCTCCCTCTTTCCATTCTCCTTCTTCTGATCCTTTGCGTTCTGTTTTTTCTTATTCTCCTCCTCCTTTCCATTCTCCTCCTCTTTCTGATCCTTTGCATTCTGTTTTTTTTTCTTATTCCCCTCGTCCTTTCCTTTCTCTTTCTTTTTCTGATTTTTGGCATTCCGTTTTTTCTTGTTCTCCTCCTCCGTTACATTCTCCTTCTCTATCTGATTCTTTGCATTCTGTTTTTTCTTAATCTCCTCCTCCTGATCCTTGCTATTCTTAGTTATCTCATTTCCCTTCTTTCCATAAAGTCCCATCAAACTTGCGTTGATTTCTTGTTTTCGTAGAAGCTCCTTTTCCAAGTTTTTCGATTTTCTTTTTATTCTCTATATTTTTTTTGACGACCTGTTTTTCAAGTCTCCTTATACGATCCTTTAAACACATCTTTTTTCTCTTTAATTTTTCTATTTTTCTGTCCAGTTCCTCTTCATGACTGGGGAAATCATCTTCTTTTCCTCCTCTTCCCTTTGGTTTCTTTCATGTTTCTTGTTCTCATCCTCGTTATCATTTTCCTTCTCCTGCTTCTCCTTTCCAGCCTCCGATCCTCGTTTTCATTTTCCTTCTCCTGCTTCTCCTTTCCAGACTCCCATCCTCGTTTTCATTTTCCTTCTCCTGCTTCTCCTTTCCAGCCTCCCATCCTCGTTTTCATTTTCCTTCTCCTGCTTCTCCTTTCCAGCCTCCCATCCCCGTTTTCATTTTCCTTCTCCTGCTTCTCCTTTCCAGCCTCCTTTTCTTCCTGATTGGTATTCGGTTTCTCTTCCTTCCTTCCCTTCTCCTTCTCTTCCTGATTATTGTTATGGTCCAAATAAGGGTTAGGCATGACTGTCCTTTCTCCATTTCTCATGTAAACTCCTTACTTCAACTTTGTCGTTTCTCTTGTCACACCGATATTGGGTGTATTCATAGCCTTAGGCCCTAGAGCGGTCATCGTATTGATAGAGGTGACGCCAAAGATATAACACATATTCCCTGAGAATTCTCTCGGCCACACACTTGATAAAATACATTACAACTTGTAATCGCCATTCTTAACGGTATAGAGTGCATTCAGTTACCCTTATTTTGAATTAATTCACTCTGTCATCAGAATTCCATAACAGACTTAACGGCCCGAAGTAGTCTTCAAAGCACTCTCGGATTCGACTCCAAGGTGTTACTCATCGTCAGTAGAAATACTGAATGCATTCCTGAAACATCCTCCGTGTCTCTGCAAAGACAGTAAAAGCTTCGCTTGGAATCTTCAAAGTGGCTCTGACGGGAAAGAGAACTTGGCGCTGAAGCAGACTTCTCTTCCAAGATTTCATTATTTTTTTCTGTTCATTTTGACTCGATTTATGATCATTCTTTCCTATCCTAGTCTCTCTCTCTCTCTCTCTCTCTCTCTCTCTCTCTCTCTCTCTCTCTCTCACCAGCCACTAGAATAGGAAAGAATTATCATGAAGTCAAAATGAACGGAGAATAAACAAATGAAATCTTGGAAGAGAACAGTGTGTTTCAGCGTCAAAGTTCTCTCTCCCGTCAGAGCTTTTACTGTCTTCGCAGAGAGGCGAAGGGTCGGTCTTTCAGAGCCTTGTCAGGAATGCATTCAGCATTTCTACTGACGTCAATAGGCTCAGGAGGAGTTCTCAATCGACCGAACCATTGTGAAACTGTCAAATCATTAGGAAAAGAGAATAATAAACATTGAATTATCAGCAGAAGGAGAGATTTACTGCATTGTTGGGAGGGGTTAAATTTGGCTAGTTTTCTGTTGGCGAATAACTCTAAAGTCAGCCAACTTTTTAAATTGGGGCCATAATTATTCAGTTTACGTATATATATATATATATATATATATATATATATATATATATATATATATATATATATATATATATATATATATATATATATATATATATATATATATATATCGTTAAAAATAGAGGCCATTTCGGCGGCTTCATAAACATCGTACGTCTGGTAGCGTTGAATGGCAGCAGCTTCAGCTAGCTTGACGTGCCACAATTGTCCCATTTCGCAAAGGAATTTCAACAATATTATTATTGCAGACATCGCTAAACACTTTCATTGTGGTACTGAATTTCTTCTTCTTTGTCTGCATCTTTTCCCACTTTTATGTGGGGCTGATGTTTCTGGTCAGCGTTCTCAGTCTACCTCTGTCACACACTTCATTACCGGTTAATCCCTTTGCTCGAAGGGCATCCTTGATACAGTCCATCCACCTTCTCTTTGGTGTCCCTCTCCTTCTCTGTGGTACTGAATTTCTAATTAGCTTTATTCTTAAACCCTTATTCTGTCATTATTTTTTTAATGAGTTAAATTGGCTATTTTAATTACGTCATCATCCGTTACTAGTCTACTGCAGAACAAAGGCCTCAGTCCTGTCCTTCCACTTGCGTCTGTTTATGGTCCCCCTGTGCTTATCCACGCCAGCAAACTTCCGTAGTTCGTCCATCCATCGTCTTCGTTTCCTCTTCCTGCTCCTTTTACAATCTCTAGGGACCCATTTTGTTGTTCTTAACGTCCATCTATTGTCTGTCATTCTCGTTATATGTCCTGCCCATGTCCACTTTTTCATATGTATATATATATATATATATATATATATATATATATATATATATATATATATATATATATATATATATATATATATATATACAGTACATGTAAGATCTAATTTAATGTTGTAACTGTTCTTAAAATATTTTGATTGCATTACTTCTCTTGTATTCATTTCCTTGTTTCCTTTTCTGACTGGGCTATTTTTCCCCGTTGGAGTCCTTGGGCTTATAGCATCTCGCTTTTCCAAGTAGGGTTGTAGCTTAGCTTCTAATAATAATAATAATAATAATAATAATAATAATAATAATAATAATAATTTGTGTTAAGCTTTCTCAATTTAAAATCGTCCTTATGGGTTGTTTTTCGGTGTATGCTACTTCTCTTCGCCATTCGAAGTTATTCATACACTATTTACCAATCTCTGTAACTTCCCTCGCTACTCACAATCATCACGAATTATTTATCTTTCAATTCATAACTCTCACCAATTGTGGAAAGCCAATACTGTATCTACCTTTCAGAGAGGAGCAATTACTGAGCATTTATACATTTTAAGTATTCATTTATGTTTTCATAAGCCTTCTGTGAACGATTTAAATGCAAGTTCAGTAACTTGTATATAATTTTTGACTTAGGTTTTATTGAGGTACATTTTAGTAGCAGGAATGATTTAATTTATTTAATTTCACAATACTGGACTTTATTGCAACAAATTTTATTTCTATCGCATTGTTTATCATATTTTCTATTACAGTATGAGGTTTGTGAAGATCATCCATATCTTTTATTATCTTATTTGCAGTATCTTTGAAGTTAATTCGGTTATACTGTATTTTCACAACTTACTTATTTTGCGTGATTTTTTTTAAGCAAAATATTGACGTTTTCATTATCATAAGCACTTTAAATATTAAGATTTGATCTATCAGGAATTTTTTTCTCATATATTCATTATCATAATCATCCATTATAAGTCCACTGCAGAACAAAGGCCTCAGACATGTCCTTCCACTTACTTCTGTATATGGTCCTTATATGCCAGTACACATCCGCAAACTTTCTTAGTTCGTCAATCCATTGTCTTCTCTTCCTTCCCATGTTTCTTTTGCAATCTCTAGGGACCCATTCTGTTATTTTCAATGTCCATATATTATGTCATTCTCATTATATATATATATGTATATATATATATATATATATATATATATATATATATATATATATATATATATACATATGTATATATATACACACGTGTGTGTATATTGATTTATGAGCAAGAGCATCAAACACCATTGAATTATTTTGGAGTTGACGATGACGGTGCTGCTGTTCTGAGCCATATCGTTAAGCACAGAGTTACTTACCTGCTGTTTGCCAACCTGCGGGCCATGCTTGTTTTGAATATGAATAATGTAAAGTCCCTGATTATTTATTATTTTATTCATAGTATACCCTATTAGTTATGACTGCGCCAGGGCTCCCGGTGTATTTTAAACTGGCTTGCGATTTCAAGTCGCTGCGGTTAATAATATCATGGTTCTGAAATATCCATAATTCTTGGGCCTTATGCCGTGTCCATCGAGAGTACACTGGGCTCCATGGACAACGACTCGTGTTTGGTATTTTCTGCCTTTATTTAGCAAAGACAAATTGTCCGATTTGCTGTTCATTTTTATTCTTTTCATGTAAACGTGAGTTTCTGACACACACACACATACATACACACACACACTAATATATTGAAAAATTCATATTATGCATAATAACGTAAATGTGTGTATATATATATATATATATATATATATATATATATATATATATATTGTATATATATATATATATATATATATATATTGAATTTTATTGGTATGTGAAATCTATAAACGTTTGTGTCTAAATAAAGGTGTAAAACTAAAGAACCCAAGATTTTAATGCTTATAGTTTGCACACACACACACACACACACACACATATATATATATATATATATATATATATATTATATATATTTATATATATATATATATATATATATATATATAATGTATTTTGAGATCACTAGCAACGTTATAATATATTTATCATAAATCGATTATGGAGAGACTTATGTCAGCTTGTTAAACATCATACCGTTCGATGCAATTTTGAACATGTAATCTTCCTCAGATTAAACTGCCTGATATAAACCAACTCTTACTATTGACCATTAAGTTAACACAACACTGCTTCTAATGTGGGTTTTTGCTTCTTACACATCTTAGAGACTTGGACCAATCTCATATTTCTTCTGTTTTCCCTTCACTTGCATTGCGCCTCCGAATCTCTTGGTTTGGGATTCCTATCATATGCCTTTTCCAGATCCACGAATAATATATGCAGCCCTTTCTACTTTTCCCGTTATTTTTCCATCACATGCCGTTCATGTTCCTAGCATGAAACTTCTGTTTTTCACATACAGATATTTCTTCCCCAATTCTTTAGTCCATTATTCTTTCCCTTACTTTCATGGTGTCTGATAAATTAGTTTTATTCCCCTATAGTTTGCACAACCCTGTATGTCATTTTCTCTCGACAGATAGCTTTCTCTATTATTTACGTATCTTTTCCTAGCTGTATATCCTGAAGATTCTTTTTATAATCTGCTATTCTACCTTGTTTGGAGTATTGTTCTGTCTGGTCTAAAGCTGCAAACTCATTAAATTGCTTATTTGTGATCTTGATGTTAATCCCTGGTGCCGTTCTAGAGTTGCATAAGGTTTTTCATAATTATGACTGTCCTTTTGCATTCAGATCTACACAGAGTGTATCATCCTGCATGTAGTAATAGATATGCCATTAATTCTAACAGAAATGGCTTTTCCACTATGGGGCTCAACATTGCACAGTATTACATTATTCTGGCTGTGATCAGATTATGGAATGATCTTCCTAATAAGGCAGTTGAAATGGTGAACTAAAGTAGTTCAAGCTTACGGTGAATGTTTGTGTTTATCAGGTTGTCATGATACTCTCCTCAGATCTATTTATCGTTGTTACTGATTTTCGGGTAATTGTAGGATCCTGATTTTACAATTAAGGTTGTAAGCTTAGCTAACGACAATAATAATATACATTTACAAGTGTGTGTGCTTATGTATATATATGTATATATATTGTATATAAGTATCATCTATATACAACTTTATATGTTATATATATTATATACAGTACTGTATATATACTGTACATATATAAATATTATATATAATACACACACACACACACACACATATATATATATATATATATATATATGTGTGTGTGTGTGTGTGTGTGTGTGTGTGTGTGTGTGTGTGTGTGTAGCAGTGTATGTTCTCCGCCAAGTGTCTTTTATCTTTCACAGCACTAGTTACCAATAACAACCGTTAACGAGACAGCAAATGAGGACGAACGTATATATTATATATATATATATATATATATGTGTGTGTGTGTGTGTGTGTGTGTGTATACGTATTATCTAAATACAATTGTATACATAGACTAAAGATCGCCTTCTCAGGGCCTAGTACTTTTATGAAAACTGGGCCCCTCCCTCACCCTTACTTTATTCCAGGGAGCCTTTTTTTTTGCGTTTATATATATGTATGTATATATATATATATATATATATTTATATATATATATATATATATATATATATATATATATATATATATATATATTTATATATATATAGATAGATAGATATATATATATATGTATATATATATATATTAATATACATACATACATACATACATACATACATACATACATTGTGGCGGGATGTTGCAAAACAACCCCCACACCCTTGATCACACTAACTGACAAATGTCTCCTCTGCACAAACTTTCCCCTTACGTTATCAACTGGACTCTTGGACAGAAGGGAAATGAAAACAAAACATAACCTTAACACTATATTCTTAAAAGTAAACGCAATCAAAATTATTACTATACTTGAAACGAAAGATATCATACAGACAACACAAAAAAACTTAACATACAAAATAAATAACAAATACCACATTCACATAAACCCGGAGAAAAAATATCAAAACTTAAAACTAAGATGCACCACAACCAAATATGTTTATATACTGTATATATTTTAGGGACACCAATACAGTCGTCCACACACTGCCAACTGTCTTTAATGGCAAACTACCACAACTCTGTGGGTAACACTACAGCAAGGGCCAATGTGCCATAGCTGCCTCCCTAATCGGGGTCGTAATCATCATCGTCATCCTTATCATCATCATCAATAACCGCAATCAAAATTCATTCGGTCCGGGTCATCAACATTTAACTAAATCTGAACAGTCGTATCCAGTTCCTTATCATAAGCCAGGTCGTCAATCAATATTCAAAATATAAGCTCTCCAAAGGAGGAATCACGGCTTTTTAAATAAATAAACACTCCCACGCTGGTAATAATAATGAAGTAAATCCAGCGTTCACACAACTGCCTTAAGCTGCAGTCATATCAAAAAAGCATTCACCCAAGACATTCACCACTGTCGTAACCTAACTAAAAACATAAACAAACAATCTCATTTGTACCAACAATCTTTCTCACCACCAACGATCGATACACTAACTACTTTCGCTCGCTAACACAATCTCTCTCTCTCTCTCTCTCTCTCTCTCTCTCTCTCTCTCTCTCTCTCTCTCTCTCTCTCTCTCTCTCTCTCTCTCTCACAGGATTTGGCAAAAAACAAAAATTAGAATAAAGCAAAAATAAATCCTCCACAACATGAATACATACATACATACATATACCAAGGCCCTTCCCCCAATTTTGGGAGGTAGCCGACATCAAACAAATGAAACAAAAAAGGAGACCTCTCCTCTCTACGTTCCTCTATATATATGATATATATTAATCTATATATATATATATATATATATATATATATATAATTTATATATATATATCTATATACATATATATAATCTATATATATCTATATGTATATATATAGAAATATATATATATATATATATATATATATATATATATATATATATATCTATATATCTATACATATCTATATCTATATATATCTATATCTATATATATATATATATATATATATATATATATATATATATAGTATACACAAAATTATACACAAGCCCATATATATGATATCCATGGCTGAATGTGTAATAAATGTACAGTAAAGATGCTCAGTAGACCATGCAGTGGTAATGCATTGTTAAGTAACTGCAGATGTCGTGATATCGTATAAAATCATCCCTTCACATGAGAGATGCTCCATCTCAACGCAATGCTTTCTATGATGTGCATAGGACTCGAAAAAGAAATATTATTCTCTCTTAATGTTTCTTTATATGTGTGTATGTATGTTTGTACGCATACGTAACCTCATTTTTTTCAGTACGAGAATAGCAAAAAACAGAAGTTTACTGGCTATGTGCGCAACAGATGTGTAAAAATCAGTCTGAATTTCAATAGCATGAACTTATTGTAAAATATTATACATGAATTCTTTTTGTTTATGATTTCTTGCTGAAGGGATGTCATGGGTCCGTAAAACACCCTTAATAAAATGCAAATTTTATGGACTGTCGAACGTGTAACCTACCCAGGTCCAAATGTTGTTTAGTGGAAAAAATATAAAAAAAAAATTGGTAAAAAGCTTTTGTCAGATTTTTTTTCCCTTTTTTCCGATCCTTTAATTTATTTCTTTATTTATTTATTTATTTATTTATGTATTATAATACTGTTATAGATGCATTTTGCGCACTTTTAACAGTTGATAAACTTCCACCCATTTTCCGTAGTTATTTGTAATCTCATAACTCAAATTAGAATAATTCCAATAAAGCATTAAAACAATTTGCATTTCTTTTTCTGTTAAAAGTTGAAATTTCTTTTGCTTTGAAGATATTAACAATGTTTTACATTTTAGTATTCTTTCTAACAATGTAATTCAATAATAGTTATTCCATATATACAAAAAGATTTTTTAATTTTCAAAGGAGCGCGAAAATGTTCAGCATCGTTTGAATATATCAAATAATGGAAATTGCCAATCGTTCCAAGATTCTATTAGGTATTTATGTAGAGAATACCAGAGATTAGACTATATTTCTATATTTTCCCTTCTACTACTGACCCTAAATTTCTTTAATGGAGTTCAAAATAATAATTTTGGGAGAAGGAAATTTGATAGAAAGTTACTCTTGCCAAATAAATGATGTTTACAAGGAACATGTTAAGGAAAATACTACTTAACCAAATTAAAGATAAAGGCAAGCAATTGTGTCATAAGTCTGTTTTTGCCTTTCTGATAATCGTGTGTTATTGTGCGTTATTGTTAGCCGCATGAACTTCTTTGGCTGTAATCTGCTTTCGTGTGTAACTTTTTAAATCGGATCCAACTGTTTCAGGGATTATTGAATTCCTGACGCATTACGAAGTGAGTTATGTTTCTTATATTATTCAGAAAAATTACATTTATTTTTGTGGTAAAGCAGCAGTTGTATCGAAATGCTCGCAAATAATTTTAATGTTATAAATTTTCATCTTATTACACCATTTTGCTTCATTAAATAAAATTTATACATATGTTTTATTCAGTGCTGATTTCCTCTGAAAGAATCATATTTGTTAAAAGCACAAATAGATCTAATCACTCGGCCTCCTCGGAAATCTATCAGTACAGAATGATAGAAAATTGTAAAAAAAAAAAAAAAAAAAACAATGTAACCTTCAGCTGTCGGCTCAAATTAATATCTTATAGCTGTATTTCAATATATTTTTTCCAGGCTAGCGATGGTAAAATGTTTTCGTATTGGAATACTCGGGGTTTTTTTTCTGTTTTGAAAATGTTTTCTCTTGATTATTTTTTCCTCAAATGTGATCGAGTTTTATCAAACAC
>NC_090727.1:132829481-132849481 GCF_036898095.1 Palaemon carinicauda | reverse complement strand
ATAGATAAATGGTAATTCAATTCAAAAGAATAAAAGCAAAAACGTCCATTTAACAGTTAAATAGCTTTCAGAAGACCTGCTTCTGAAATTAATTTAAAAATACCACTAGTATGCTACGACACACAATGTCCGAAAATCTTGGCAAGTATGAACCCTCCATTCTCACCTAAAGCCTCAAACAGATATTTATTTTTTCGGTCAACAAATGCCTAACTGTCAAGGGTACCAAACATTGATTGCAATATGGCTGATGCTGCCCAGTTAACAGAAACTCGTGTGTCAACCGAGTGTGACCAATGTGGAGACGAGAAAGAAACTTCTAATTTCGGGGCATGATATTGTACCTCTAAGGAGATATAACATTCGTTATTTTTCTCATTTTATTTCCATCTAGACTGTCCCAATACTGGTGCCAATTATTATAAAATGAATTTTTGATGGTAGGAACGAAATCATTACAGAGGATGGAATTCCTTTTTGGTAGCAACTCGGATGGAGCCTTCTTTGCCCGTAACTCTGCCCTCTCATTCCCAGACACACCTACATGTGCTGGAACCCAACTAAGTTGAACCCTTATACCTCTCAGTCCAATAATAAAAAGTCATTCTAAAATCTTTGAAACTAAAGGGTTACTGGAATTACTGCAGCGAGTAAGCATCTGAGTTTAGCCTATGTTGGACAAGAAATAACGGCACTGAAGAACAGACTTTGTTGAAGAAGGCGTAGAGAGGTTTGATATATGTAGTTAAATTATTGAAGCCTTGTACTAATGTGTGTGTGTGTTTTTTTTTTTTTTTTTTTCTTCTTCTTTTTAAACTAAATGGTTAAGCGTAAGTGCAATTTGCGTCGTATCCTGAAACATAGCTGCAATTCAGTTTATCAGGAGAAATGATGCCTTAGATTCGTAGATCCCCAAGGTGTGTGTGTGTGTATATATATATATATATATATATATATATATATATATGTATATATATACATATATATATACATATATATATACACACATCTATAATCACATAAAAACATGTATATGTATATGGAAGAATATTTTGTCGACAATGAATTTTAAGGTTCAGTAAGAAAAAACTCATGATTTTTGTAGTGTTTTGTTGCTTCATCATAAGAAATGAGAGTATGTAACTAAATGGAAAAAAAAATTATACCGGAAATGCCGTAGGAACAATTAAAAGAAAATAGAGAAATTAATCAAATTTTTTACTTGCTAATGATATATTTCTAAACCTCTGTAAGAATTTCAGATACTACGAAATGATTTTTTTTTTCACCTAAATGTATTTATCTTCACTACGTAACATTTTTACACTCGTGGACATCTATTTTACGGTAAAAGTTCCATTCCGTCAATTGACAAATTATAAGCCTCTTTATAAAAGGTAGCAGCAGTAGGGGATTCAGCATTATGAAGCTTCATCTGTGGTGGATAATGTGGGAGGTTGGGCTGTGGCGCCCTAGCAGTACCAGCTGAACTCGGTTGAGATCCTTGTCAGGCTGGGAGGAACGTAGAGAGTAGAGGTCCCCTTTTTGTTTTGTTTCATTTGTTGATGTCGGCTACCCCCAAAAATTGGGGGAAGTTCCTTGGTATATGTATGATGATGTATGTATAAAAGCTTAAATTTTTATTTATTCATTATGACAACAGACATGATCAAAACACGCCGCATCTAAGCAACTGATATCATTTAAATACTTGGAATTGTTGACCAGATAGATTTAATTTCATTATGCTTTTGAGTTCAATTGTTTGAACCCGTTTGCCCTGCCATAACAAATGAGCATCGGGTCACGTCAGCTCATCTTGTCAAGAGCTGGTCACTGGCCATTATATACAGTGACCACACTAGAGATGCATCCGCTATAGAAGAGATTCATTATGATCAAATAGAGTTCATTAGTGACTGATTGTGCAGTGCTGAGTGGCAGGAAAAAAAATGCTTTTAATGAAGTCTAGGTTATGATGTGTTCTATGTGTGTAATATAGCTTGGGGATAATGTAAAGTCCAGCTACACAGTAATTATTAATGCTTTACTGTGTAATCGTTCGGTGATTCTCTCTCTCTCTCTCTCTCTCTCTCTCTCTCTCTCTCTCTCTCTCTCTCTCTCTCTCTCTGCAATTTACTCTATTTTCAGTAAACGTTTTATAGCATTTGTTGGTTCATTGTTTGTATTTCAAAATTATTTACACTAAACATTCATTTAGTATGTCTTGATACCTTAAGGCTCTGTGAGAGGAATGTCCATCATTATAAGCTCGGTATAAGGATATTAAGTTTGTAACGGCCATTGTCGTTGTGGTACGAACTGTTTTATATATATATATATATATATATATATATATATATATATATATATATATATATATATATATATGTGTGTGTGTGTGTGTATATATATGTATATATATATGTATATATATATATATATATATATATATATATATATATATATATATATATATATATATATATATATATATAATGGTATGGTACTTATCAGAACGTAGGTGACAAGGTCCAAACCAGGCACGTCGAAGTTTTTCAAAAAAATTAAAACTCTTACCAGCAGTCCTCGCTCGTTTCCTCTTATTCTTCATCATACACCTCTCGCCCACGTCAAAATGGAAGTGAAAAGAGTATTGATTTTCTTTGGAATAATTCTTTTCAAAGATACTTTTGTAGTACGTGGTTTTTAGAATTGTGGAGAAAAAACTATAAAAATAAAACCATTGATAGCGTGGATGTTAAATAAATATTGTGTAATTATGATTGCCTGGATGGACTAGGTGCTCCCCGCTTTATTCTCTCTCTCTCTCTCTCTCTCTCTCTCTCTCTCTCTCTCTCTCTCTCTCTCTCTCTCTCTCTCTCTTTTTAGTTGAAAGGAATTTTGTCTATTTTTTTTTTCATTTTTAAATGTCTTTTTTATAGTACTTTTGCTCATTGTCAAGAAAGTAATATTGTTGCTCGCCTCGCATGCTTTATTTAGTTAGCCAGAGCAACCTTCTCGGTCTTATAACTAATAACTTCATTAGTTATTTAGTCTTCATTGCTAGGAATTAGTTATATTATGCGTTAGTATTCGTTTTAGGCAACTATGTTAGCCTACCCTATGCTAGATTAATAGCCTAGCCCCTAACCTCGATAGCCTAGTGTTCATGTTTACTTCTTTCATGATATAGTAAGTGTTCCTAGTGTTATTTTATAAAATGAAGATATAGGCATTTATACAAACAAGATTCAGTGATTGCACAGATGTTATTTCGCCTTCTAGGGAGTATACAAAGGGTTTCGGTGATATTGGTAGTCGTCTCACTTGCTCCTAACCTAACGCTGGGGCTATTGTATACTCCCTTACCTCCCCAGTTATCTTACCTAAGGTAATCTTCTCACTCTGAGGTAGCCTAGGCTACATCCTACCCTTCCTTACCTCGAAATGCTTTCGGGTAAGGTTAGGCTACGATTTTTCCTTCCCCACTCCTTGCCATAGTACATGCGCTTTGAGTTTGGGACGGAACTTCATAGTCCGGGAGCTCACAGAGATTTGTATTACATTTCGAGTACAAAAGGTTTGATAGCTAAAATCATCAGCTAGTATGATGGGGATCCTCGAATGGTCATTCTTAAGTTATGCCGTTGGTGCGTTGAGTAGGGGGCGCAGCTTGAACTGCCCCCCAAATCCGGTTTAAATTGCATTTTGGAGTACATCAACTAAACCTGTGATAAAAGTTTCGTTTTGGCACTGTGATTACAGATGTGCCATTCTTAAATGGCACAATTGGTGCAAAACGCACTTAAGAAGGGCTCAAAGGGGGCGCTACTGTCACATTTAAATCACAATTTGAGTACATCAATTAAAGTTTGTGGAAATATACCTTAGAGCTTCCTGATGAAGAATCATCATTCTTAAGTGTCAAATTTGGTGCAAAACCCATTTAAGAACGACCTAAAGAGGGCGCTATTTTTTTGCACATTTAAAACACGTCTCACGTACATAAATGAAACTTTGTAGAAATATTCTTTAGACCTTCCCGATAAAGGATCAACAGTTCTTAAGAGTCGAAGTTGGTGCAAAACACATTTAAGAACTGCCTAAAGAGAGTGCAATATTAGCACATGGAGGATCAACGTATATTTTCTAGTGCCATGACCTCTCTACTATGTACCATGAATAAAACTGTGAGAATCTTTGTTTTATATGATATAGAAGAACAAAGGAACTTCAAATTTATATATTTAGGTATTCATTTATACAAACAAAGTGCACTGGTGAACAGTGAATACAAGAAAAGGTGAACTGGTGAAGAGTGAATGCAAGAAAAGGTGCACTGGTGAAGAGTGAATACAAGAAAAAGTACACTGGTGAAGAGTGAATTCAAGAAAAGGTTCACAGGTGAAGAGCGAAGACAAGAAAAGGTGCACTGGTGAAGAGTGAATGCAAGAAAAGGTGCACTGGTGAAGAGTGAATACAAGAAAAAGTACATTGGTGAAGAGTGAATTCAAGAAAAGGTTCACAGGTGAAGAGCGAAGACAAGAAAAGGTGCACTGGTGAAGAGTGAATGCAAGAAAAGGTGCACTGGTGAAGAGTGAATACAAGAAAAAGTACACTGGTGAAGAGTGAATTCAAGAAAAGGTTCACAGGTGTAGAGCGAATACAAGAAAAGGTGCAATGGTGAAGAGTGAAAACAATAAAAAGTGCATTGGTGAAGTGTGAATACAAGAAAAGGTACACTGGTGAAGTGTGAATACAAGAAAAGGTGCACTGGTGAAATGGGAAATACCATACGTGCCAATACTGTTTACAATTCGATCTTCATTTATGCTATTTAAATGGATATCATAATTCAATATCTAACCTATTTAACTCGTGAATTATTTTTTCTTTAAATGTAATGTTTCACACCTTTTGTAAGATAGTAGTAGTCGTAGATATGGTAAAACATTGCTATCTAATAATATGCTGCTACAGGTGATGACCGGGCACTAACATGTCTATTTGCAAGTGATTATGCTCTTTGAAACAAAAACTGCCTTTTGATAGACACACTCATATTAATTAGTGGACACATACATGTTTCACATTTGCTATAAATCTATTGCTAAAGTTTATAAGATGAAACATTAAAACTGCTGATGAATCTCTCTCTCTCTCTCCCCCTCTCTCTCTCTCTCTCTCTCTCTCTCTCTCTCTCTCTCTCTCTCTCTCTCTCTCTCTCTCTCTCTCTCTGTTAGGAAAAGATATGTGAATATACTTATAATCATGAGTCCAACTAGTATTTACTGGTATAGTTAATTATCATCTCAGCCTGCCTTTCTGTAACAAGATTTTAGTCATCCTCATCACAACACTCATCTTCATCTGAAGATGCAATGTCCAAGTCGTCCTCATCATTGTCCAATGCTTCTAAATCATCTGTTTCTGGGATAAGGCATTCAGGGAAATGCTCCCCTTCGAATCTAACCAGTTTGTAATGGCCATCAACCAACTGCCAGCCATTTTCTTCAGAGGGATGCTGCTCTATATGAGTTTGATCTGCTCTTTGTTGTTAGCAACAATAGAGGCACGCTCAATTTAAGGACTGAGCTCGTCTTCGCTAGGTAGTAGTCCACTTGCATCTATGCCCTTCAAATTGGCTAGTAGGTATTTTCTATTTCGATTTGGTCCATGTCTTCATAAACTTCTCATACCTCAATTCATTCAGCCAAGTGTTTGCTCTATCGTCAGCTCCATACATTGTGGCTGTGAACCTCTGAAGAGCTTCATTCGTCGTACTAGAAATTGTAGAGCTCATTGCCATTACTCTGAAAGTCTTCTGATAGTCAGGTTGCTTTCCTAGAGTTGGAGAGGCCTGACCTTCCCTTTTATGACAAACGCTGATGCATACTCTGATCCTGTGAAGGCATGGAAAGCTGGCAAGGCTGCACAAACATATGGTATTAGTTCCTTCCATATTGCAGTCAGGCTGACTTAATGACGATTGCTCTTTGAAACTGTTCTTATATCAATCCGCAATGTTGGCTGAAAGCTATTGCAGTGGTACAATAATTTCACTGCAATATCTGTGTCGGATGCTGTGACCACTGTGTCAATTCTCATGATCAACTGATAAGGGCTAATTCATCTACTGCGTTTCGCTGTATCATACCCTCTGTCACTTGGAACTTATAACAAACCCCTTAGACATCTAGGAAGACTTCACAATCGCCAAAAATTTTAGCATATGAAGAGTTTTGCCATTCAATGGTAGGAAACTGAGGTAACTGCTTCTTGAAGGACTTGGACTTTAGGGCATCGTTTAGATTTCTTGGCACTCGTCTCTGCTCTGACCCTGTGATGATGAAGGTTCTGTTGTCAGGTCCCCACCTATCTCTTTCAGTGTCCTTAATTGAAGTCTGTGGATAGTCATAAAAGTCTATGTGTATGCGTTTGGCTGACGTTGTTAAACTCTGGGTAAAAATACTTCTGGCTAGTCCTCTGTATGTGGGGACAAATTTAGTGGCAAGGTATGTAAGAGAAAATGTCCATCTATGATATAAGCACTGAAGTGCTTTGGCTGCTGTTCAAGACCTTTCAATTTACTCTCGATATATTAAAGAGCGCACTCCTATCGGTCTTTGACATCACTTCTTCAGGGCTGGTCAAGGACAGAGGTATTGGAATCAATGGGTACTGGAGAATATGCTGCATGTCATTGTCTCTTCTTGGTGGACAGTACAAGGAGACGTCCCATCAGATCACGTGATCCCTTAAGCACTGCAACTTAAAGTGTTATTAATCCGACGATTGCTTGCTCAGCCATCTACAAAGGTTTTCAGCTTTTCCTTCTTTATTAGATTTTCAAACAAATTTTATTTAGATTACTCATGCAAGCCTGGATGCATTCCTTCTGTCTGACTTTTCCTTTGGTTGGTACACAGAGAAGGCATTCATGGATTTCATCATTGGTACCTTTTCCTGTGGAAATATTGTACAATACCTCTGAACCTTCCTGTGTTTCAAATAGATTGTTCTATCTAAGATTTGTTTGATGATTTTCTGAAGATCCTCATTGTCACGTTGAATTCGTCTTGGCCTAAGTTCTGTAGTAAAATCTTCTTTGCTAGTCAATCCTGTCCTCTCTTGCTGCTGACTAATGAACGATGCTTGGGTAGCCTTTGTTACCATCCATCTAAGGTGAGCGGAGTAGTCATTAATGAAAGAGGTGATTCCTGTCAGTCGAGATGTAGCGTCGGCATTAATAGTTTGTTCCAGTTGTAAATCTACAAGAATTCTGCTGAAATCATGTTCTGTCCTTCGCACTGTGTATACACCCCGATTGAGTATCTCTCTGAGTCTGGGATGAGTCGCATCAATATTCAATAGCACTAATTGGTATTTTGTTAACCACCGGGAATAGTTGATGTGGCCTGTGACAAAGGACGGGTCAATAATCAGTGTAAGTGTGAAGACAGAGCTCGATGTTATTTGTCCGGATAGCTCTTTCAAGTTGGTGAAACATGTTAATGTACTCCACATACATCATCCAGAACTTTGCAGTGTATCCATGAGCTCCTGATACAGTTGTCTTGGTGAATTCAGAATATTCTTCCGAAAAATTTTCAAAAAGATCTGCATTGATCACCAGCTCAATCCCATGGTTTCCTGCATTGGTATTTCCTTTCACAGTAGATATCAGGGTATGAAGCTCTTCTCTGTAATCACATGTTTCTAGAAAGGCCTTGAAATGCAGGCTTTCGAAGGCAAGGCAAAGAGAGGTTAGAGGCTCAGGCATTGGTTGAAGTATTTACCTGTGAGGAACCCAATCAAAGAACCTGGTGTAAGGACCCCAGTCTCTATTGGCATGTCTGGTCGTCCTGATTCTGTTATGAGTTTTCCTTAAATTTTGAAATAACCCCGTAAACTCACAAAAGACCTCGATATATTAGTGGGTTATCAAAATTTAAAATTAATTAAAAATATTACAAAATTTGTGAAAAATTATTCAGCCAAAGGGAATAATAAAAACATCAGTTAAACCCTTCTTAACTGGCTATCTTCCATACAAAGTAAAGTAGCCACTATACTGGTATTATGCAACCCTAATTTTTATAATCACGAGCCCCTGAAAAGAAAAGTTACAATTAGTACTATCATTCAAAAAATTTTATCACTTATATATTCAGTGAAACAACAGTAGTAATAACATAAACAGAAGAGCTCACAATAGCGTGTTGTGGCACATGTGGAGGAGAAGAAATGAGTGAATATATAGGCCTAAAGAAAGTAAATATAGGCCTTTTCAATAACCTAATAGTAACACCCTCTTTAGGCCGTTCTTAAATGGGTTTTGCACCAACTTCGACTCTTAAGAACTGTTGATCCTTTATCGGGAAGGTCTAAAGAATATTTCTAAAAGTTTCATTTATGTACGTAAGACGTGTTTTAAATGTGCAAAAAAATAGCGCCCTCTTTAGGTCGTTCTTAAATGGGTTTTGCACCAGATTTGACACTTAAGAATTACTGATTCTTCATCAGGAAGCTCTAAGGTATATTTCCACAAACTTTAATTGATGTACTCAAATTGTGATTTAAATGTGACAGTAGCGCCCCCTTTGAGCCCTTCTTAAATGCGTTTTGCACCAATTGTGCCATTTAAGAATGGCACATCAGTAATCACAGTGCCAAAACGAAACTTTTATCACAGGTTTAGTTGATGTACTCCAAAATGCAATTTAAACCGGATTTGGGGGGCAGTTCAAGCTGCGCCCCCTACTCAACGCACCAACGGCATAACTTAAGAATGACCATTCGAGGATCCCCATCATACTAGCTGATGATTTTAGCTATCAAACCTTTTGTACTCGAAATGTAATACAAATCTCTGTGAGCTCCCGGACTATCAGAGTACCAGTCGTTCGCCCCCAAGCTCCCCATTAGGAGAATGTACTCTAATTTTGGTCCCTGCTGGAGGGTGAAGGTGGTGGGGCTCTGCCCTTCCCCCTAGTCCACACTTGGTTGGGTTAAGTCCCGTCCTCCCTGTGGCCTACCGACTTGTCCTCCCCCTGCCCTTCCTGGTCTAGGAGACAAGCTCACCTAGCCTAGGTTAGGCAGTCTGTGGGATTCTGCTTCTTTATAGTTAAGGACAGGACATTAGTGCTGTACCTACTCTGTGCTAACCTACCCTAGGCTGGAGAATGGACTCTTCCTACCTAGACAGGCTAGCCCTGAACAGAATCCCCCCCCCTCTGGGGGTGTTGGTGGGAACTATGCTTCCCCCATACACCCCCCCTAAGGACTCTCTCCCCTCCCCCTCTATCCCTTTGGTGTTGGCTTAGCCTTCACACCCCTGTCCGCCGTCCTACAACTCCACCGAGTGCCGGTGGTTTGCCGGTTCAGCTCGGTCCTTTCGTTGGTTAGTCCGTACTGCTATGCTGCCCGCATATAGTCGAACTATGGGATAGCATTCGTCGGTCGGTCTGCCGGCGGAGGACCTCCCTCCTTTGAGTGTTCTTCGGCCCTCCCTTGGGCCGCCACTGGCAACATGGCCGACTGCCGGCTCTCTGCCGCTGGATGAAAGATAGCACCCCTCCCTTTCATTTGAACACTTCTTCCGGAGGAAGATTGGATTGGGTACTGGGTATTACCCTTCCCTCTCTCCCCTCCTCTCTCTCCCCTCCTATCCTATCCCTCTCTCTCTTAGTGCCGGTCCACTGCCGCCCCCCCCCCCCCCCCTCTGCCGGTGCCAGCCGTCAGAGTCTTCGGTGCCCTACCTGTCTCATTGAATGATGTCAGTGTCGGTTACCGTCGCCAGCTGCCTGCCGGCTGCCGGGGGCCGCCGGCTTGCCGGCGATCTGCCATCACCTAAAGTGTCACCCTCTCTCACTGCCACATAGACTGATGGCTGGGAAGAGTCCATCCTTGATGGGGACCTACCGGTGCCAGTCGGGCCTCCAGCATGCCGCCAGGCTGCGGGCACCACCAATCCTGGCGTTACAGTGGACAGTCACTCCTCCCTCCTGCTGGCAGCTAATATTGTGCAGCTATGGATAATAGCCAGTACACCTATGGTATAGTTATACCCTAGACTGAAAACTTATATATAGTTGTACAGTAAAAATTTTCCAGCATATTCTGCACTTCCATGTGCAGTCTCTTGCCAGGACCTAATCTGATAAGGGGGCTTAGCTTATCCCCCTTTTTCTTATACACTGAATGAATTCAGCTTCCCCGTCTTACTGTACCTAATTCTCTAGAGGAAGCCTAAGCTTGGCTCATCCAGCACGGATGCTCTTCCTCCCCCTAGGACCCATGACGGTTCTCTTGAATTAGTTACAGTATGGTGTCGCGGCAATTGGCTGGGCGGGATGCGCAAATATGCGTCTTTCCTACCTCCTTTCCGGCTTACTTATCCTAAGCCTACACACACTGGAAGCTTATAAGTTTGCTAACTTATTCTAATCTAAGATTAATGTAAGTCATGTTTGTATTGACTTCCTAATACTCATTTCCTCTTTCTTTTACAGGAGGAGTATGTGAAGTGTGAGAGCGCCTTCTGCAGTGTTCGTCGCCCCAACTCATGGCCACCTGGCGTGCTGGACCCACGCTGGCTGTTCCGTCACGAAGGGGAACCTTCGCCATTGGGATCCGCAGGCCTGTAATGTCTGCAAGGAACTGCTTGATGAGGCGTTTGACAACCCTCCGTCAGCAGAGGCTAGGGATAACACCCAAGAGAAACCGCGCAAGTGGGTGCGCGGGTTTCAGAAGAATTCCACGGGGCCCTATCTCCCAAGCGAGAAGATGAGAGTTCTGCTCTTTCCTAAGGCATCTGCTGCTGCCGTTATCCCTAAGGATGAGATCCCCTGCGTCCAACTAATGGTCGAACCGGATGTTGCGGCCGCTCTCCAAGATTGTCATCTCGATGAAGTGGAGAGGATGTCGGATGTGTCCGAAAATACGTAAAGGACCCTCATGACGGAGGGTCAAGAAGAGGAAGAGGATCAGGTGGACACCCCTGATTCAGGACGAGGTCGCCCGTGCGCCCTCCGTGGCTTTCATCGTGGTCTCTGAACCCATCCTCTCTACATCTGCCACTCCGATACCTGTGGTACCGGGCACCCAGGATACCATCCAAGCACTGGTGGCATCCCTGGACGAGAAGTTCCGCAAGGGGCATGCGGACCTTAAGATTGAGCTTCTGACCTTGAAGAAGCAGCCTAAGAAGATCTCCGTCAAGGATCTTCCCCCCTATTCAGTGACCAATCCCTGGAGGCATGCAAAACACATGCCAATCACGACCGGACGCATTTTCATCAATGATAAGCTAGGTGCCGTCCCCCTTGAAGAGGTGGAGTTCTACCCTAGCTTCGACGCCTACCCAGTACCCGGACTGTTACATCCGTCTCAAGTCCGAACCAGTCTCCAAGGAGGAGACCGAGCCTAAGGAGGTCACAGTTTTTTACCACGCCAAGGCTCAAGCTATGCTGGCTGACTGCCTCAAGAGCAGAGGATACACCAACTCCAAGATGCCGGCTTTGAGCAAGAAGCACCCGTCTTTTCTTGCTCCTCCCAACGTGGTCTTTCCCTTTGCGGAAAAGGCGCTGAATTCCGTGTTGAAGGCGGTGGAGGAAGGAAAACCCTGCCCTACATTGGAGGAATGTAGGCCTCTCTCCCTCGCCCTACCTCCCAATGATAAAAGCTGGAAGGACATCCAGCTTACCTTCATGGTTGGAAAGCTGGAGGCTGACGTCCCTGGACGTCAGTTTAATGAAGACCTCCCCAAGCTCACCGACTACCTCTTGCGTCGTTGGGAACAGGACACGAAAGAGAGGCTGGCCGCCTCTCTGTCTCTTCAAGTACAACTTGAGACAATGGCCGGGGACATTAGGGTCCCAGGCTACTACATGGTTCTTGCAAAGACCCACCTTGCGACCTTGCTGAAGGATTTGTACAGCTTCATCAAGGCCCGAAGAGCCTGTGGAGAGTTCGTGTTTGCGGACGCCACCGTTAAACACGAACCCCGGAAACTGATTCCCTCCAACATCTGGGGCAAATACCTCTTTCCAGTAGACCTGGTGAAAGAGATTGCGGACAAAGCCGCCACTTAGAATCGGAACCTTCTCAATAAGTGGGGCATGTTCCGAAAGAGGAAATCTTCTCGGGATGAGGGTCCACAGCCTAAGAAGTAGTCCAACAAGCCCCGACCCCAGCAGCGTCAGGCCAAACGCCAGTTTCCGGCACCCGCTACTCCCCAGCTAGTGGCTCAACCACAGCAGACATTTCAGCTGGTCCCTCAGCCGGTGGTGGCCCAGTCACCAGTTTTCACCCCTGCCTATGAAAGGCAATCCACTACCTTTCACCCCAAAGGTAGAGGCTCCGGCAAGGGCTCCTCTCGACGTCCATCCAGAGGGAGAGGAGGAAGGGGAGCAAGCAGCCGAGGTGGTAAACCCTCGGGAAACCAGAAGCAATGAAGTGCTTCCGATGGGAGGAAGACTCCGCCACTTCCAGGATCGTTGGACCTTCGATCCTTGGGCCCACAGCATCGTCAAGAAGAGACTAGGGTGGAGCTGGATAAAACCACCTTCAGTCTTCCACCAATTCTTCCAACCCTCAACCCCCATCCTGGAAGAATATGTCCGAGAACTCTTGAACAAGAAGGCGATCAAGAGGGTAAAGTCCAACAGGTTCCAGGGAAGACTGTTTTGTGTTCCCAAGAAAGACTCAGAAAAACTCAGAGTCATTCTGGAGTTGTCCCCTGTCAACAAGTTCATTGCGAACAACAAATTCAAGATGCTGACTCTTCAACAGATAAGAGCCCTACTGCCTCACAAGGCTTACACGGTCTCAATAGACCTGGCGGACGCATACTGGCACATTCCAATGAATCACCAGGCTTCCTCCTACCTAGGATTCAAGCTTCAAAGAAGTCATTACACCTTCAGGGCTATGCCCTTTGGACTCAACGTGGCCCCAAGAATCTTCACGAAGCTCGCAGACACGATCGTCCAACAGCTACGCCTTCAAGGCGTCCAGGTGATGGCTTACCTAGACGATTGGCTGGTCTGACGACATCGTCAGAAGAATGCTCGCGTGCCTGCAGAAAGGTGACCCAGTTCCTGGAACATCTGGGTTTCAAAATCAACACCAAAAAGTCTCGACTGTCTCCAGCTCAGAAGTTTCAATGGTTTGGAATCCATTGGAACCTTCAGTCACACCGTCTTTCCATCCCTCTGAAGAAAAGGAAGAAAATGGCCGGATCTGTCAAGAGACTTCTAAAATCCAAACTGGAAGAGATGGCACCTCTCAGCAGTTCACCTACAAGGATTCCGCAATATGACGGCGGACGCTCTATTGAGGACAAGCCCCATAGAGTCGGAATGGTCCCTAGACGCAAGATCATTCTCCTTCATCTCCCGTCAAGTCCCGGAACTGCAGATCGACCTCTTCGCGACGAGCGACAACAACCAACTTCCTCTGTACGTGACCCCATACGAGGACCCCAAAGCGGAAGCAGTGGACGCCATGTCCCTGGATTGGAACAGATGGTCCAAGATTTACCTGTTCCCTCCACCCAACCTTCTGCTGAAAGTCTTCTCCAAACTGAGAACCTTCAAGGGAACAGCAGCCCTAGTGACTCCCAAGTGGCCCCGGAGCAACTGGTTCCCCCTAGTCCTGGAGCTAGAGCCCAACCTGATCTCTCTGCCGGACCCAGTTCTCTCCCAGCAGGTTCAGAAGTCGACTGTCTTCGCTTCGTCACAGAAAACCCGAGACCTTCATCTCATGATTTTCTCTCCCTAGCCGTGAAGAAAAGGTTTGGAATCTCAAAGAAATTTTTAGACTTCCTAGAGGAATACAAAATAAAAGTCTACCAGAAGGCAATATGGTTCATCCTGGAAGAAGTGGGTGTCCTTCGTCAAGGCAAAGAATCCTACGGAAATAACCATAGATTTCTGTATGTCCTTCTTCATTCACCTTCATGGACAAGGCTTAGCAGCCAATACGATTTCCATTTGTAAATCGGCCTTGACAAGACCACTACTGTATGCCTTCCAGATAGACCTGTCCAACGAAATCTTTAGCAAACTTCCGAAGGCATGTGCTAGACTCCGGCCTGCACCTCCACCGAGACCCATCTCCTGGTCTCTGGATAAGGTGCTCCATTTTGCCTCTAGCCTGGACAACGAATCTTGCCCTCTGAAAGACTTGACTCAAAAAGTGATTCTCCTTTTTGCTCTTGCCTCGGGAGCACGAATCAGTGAAATAGTGGCTTTATCTAGATAAGAGGGCCAGATACAGTTCGCCGAAACAGGGGAACTTACCCTCTTCCCTGACCCAACGTTTCTCGCTAAGAATGAACTCCCTACTAAGAAGAGGGGCCCATGTAGAATCTGCCCTCTGAAGGAAGATGTCTCTCTATGCCCAGTAGAGAGTCTAAAGGTCTATCTTCGAAGAACTTCAGACTTTGGCGGAGGGCAACTCTTTAAAGGAGAAACATCGGGTAGTGATTTGTCACTTAAACAACTAAGGGCGAAAATCACTTACTTTATTCGCAGAGCAGATCCTGACAGTACACCCGCAGGTCATGATCCTAGAAAAGTCGCCTCTTCCCTAAATTTTTTCCAAGGAATGGATTTCGAAAGCCTTCAATCTTTCACAGGCTGGAAATCCTCAAGACTGTTCTTTAAACACTATGCGAAGCAGGTGCACGAAGTCAAGAGATTCGTGGTGGCCACAGGTAGCGTATTGAAACCTGCTGCTTAGTGCTGCGTAGAACAGTGAGTTATTTCGGGACTCTTAACTCAACGGGTGCCTGTGTTGACCCTAGTGTGATACATAGTGATTTTAAGTGCCACTTAGTGGCAAAAAAGACTGTTCTTCTACAAGGTGAAGTAACATAGACTTGAACACGTGTGCCACATGTTTATTTGGACATGAAGTGTATTGTGTCCTTAAAAGACTCAAGTTCCTCTGGAACCCATGTGTGTAATGGCAAGTTTTCCTTTTCAGATTCCACACCCTTGTCTTATGTAGTCCTCAGTCTATGTTTATTAATCAATAATTTTATTGTAAATTATTCATCTTATTTCATATTATCGCGAATATTTTCTTGAATAAAATAGAAATTTCGCTACCATATGCATCTTATTTCGCCCCTCTATATGAAATACACTACTGTTACTGAGTTTTATTGCCCCTATTTTAACCTTTATTATAATTCATGTTATAATATTGCTCCTGTGTGATATAAGCTCACTTAAGAAAAGTAAAATATTTGTTCCCATACAAGTACTTAACTTTGCTGATCTGTCTGCGAGACCGACAAGATCCTCGTCTACAGGTGAGTTTGTCTTCATCAGGATACTTCGAGATGTTCCTATCGTCCAAACAGGACTTCCCTGCCAGGGGGCCAGGAAGCCATGTCATAGTTTATGCTATTGGTAATGACATGTAACGGAGATGTCACGGTCTCTAAGGTCATCAGACCAAAGGAATATTGTTTGAAGTAGAAGGCACTACCGAAACGGGGAAAATCCACGATACACTAATTATCTGGTACACTTCCATCAGGACATCATGGCTTGAGCCCAAAAAACGGATTTTGAGCGAAGCGAAAAATCTATTATTGGGTGAGAGAGCCATGACGTCCTGATGGACCCGCCCTCGTTCTCTATTCTGGCCCGTCAGGCCCCTTCCTTTCTTATTGTATCATGGAAGCTGAAAGATACGCTGGATAGAATCAGGAATGAAGCGCGCGGATGTGACGTAAACCAAGATGGCTGCCAGCTATGGCGGCCGTTTGTGTATATCGCTAGGTACCGTAACAGTAACGCAGGAGTTTTGTAACGGCTCCTCCTGATACTTGCCACACTTCCCCTTCGAAGCGTAAACGCTATGTGGGGTGCAGATAGCTATGTGGCGTGTCAAGCATACGTCCCCAGTTATTATACGATATGCTAAAGGGAAACCTTATGGGTACTCGCGCCAGAAGTTAGAATTCTGTGAAACCTTTAGTTTAATTCTCTGGGAACATCTACTGTAGTCATATATACCCCCAGGAAGCTACTGAAGGAACCTTCCATCAGGACGTCATGGCTATCTCACCCAAAAATAGATTTTTCGCTTTGCACAAAATCCGTTAAGTATGCATCTAGTTAATAAATGACATGGAATGTAAAGTAAGATTCAAGAAAATCAACTTGAAAATATCAACACAGATTGTAAGAATCAATCCTAGCAAAGGGCATCAATGTATTCTCATATCTTCCTGATAATATCATTCAAATTAGATTTCATGTGACGTCAATACTATCCTTAAGAAAATCCGGGACGTAAGAACGACTCCGCCTACTTTTGAAAAAAAGAGATCCCTGATTAGCTGTGAGCGTTTGAAGGGACGACTAGTAACGTGAAACTGCTTGTGATTGGTTGAACCTATTTTGACGACACAAGTGACGTTTTTTGGCCCAAATTATTGCTTAAATTTCCTTGAAAACAAACCAGTTATATCTATAGAAGGGTTTCAAACAATGGCATTATACATTCTTTCCTTACATACACGTTTTATAATTGCTCTAAAACCTTGGATTTAGATTAAACCTCTGTACCATTGTCCTCACATTGGCTCAATCTAGTTGTCAATGATCCCAATACCGTTGCCTCAGTCCACAATAGAATTGGTATCATTAAACCAGTCATCACATTTTTCTGTGATAGGCCAAAAAGAATATCAATGTATCCAAATATTCCTCTCTTGACTGAAACACGGAAGACTAGCAAATGTAAGAGCATTGGAATATTCGCCGAGAATTTTGAAGACATTCAAATTTTTATTTCAGCAACAAGGGTTGTGGCGGTCTGTGGTAACGTTCCTGACTGGTGATCGCCAAACTAGGGTTCAAGTCCCGCTCAAACTCGTTAGTTCATTGTGAGCTAAGGATGTGAGTTTTGGGAGCCTATAGGTCTATCTGCTGAGTCATCAGCAACCATTGCCTGGCCCTCCCTGGTCCTAGCTTCGGTGGGGAGGGGGCTTGGGTGCTGATAATATGTAATTTTATGGTCAGTTTTTAGGGCATTGTCCTGCTTGCTAGGGCATTGCCACTGTACTTTACCTTGCCTTTGCCATTCAGAAATGACTTTTAAACCTTTAAACTGTAACTGGACGACAGACTGCACATCAGTTATATTGTGCTTCTAGATCGCCTTTTTTTTATTTTGCTTGAGTATAATATCCTTTTAATTAACTCTTTGTTAACCAGTCGCCCAAGCTCTTGAAGCTGTTCAAGCTAACCTCTCCCAGTTACAGGAGCACATTCACTAATTGTCAAATGTAATCAATTTAATATACACCGCAGTAAAGCAAAAGGGCACCTGTGGAGGGATGATTTTGAGAAGATAACCTTGCTGGCAGAGCAATTAAACAATGAAGTCAGTTTACCAAGGCAATGTGGGACACAGACCCACCCAAGAAATTTACAAAGAACCCAAGTGGAGTATTTCCGACAGCCTGACCTTTGACCTTCATTGAAAACAATTGTGCCATCAATTGAGTGTATCGGACTGATAACTTGGAGGTTCATGCAATATTTAAAGGGGGAAGGGACAGTGACATTGCTCTATCGAGTAGGACAATGCCCTAGAGACTGACCATATATACAGTACATATGATCAGTGTCTAAGCCCCCAAGGTAGGACCAAGGAGGGCCAGGCAATGATTGCTGATGACTCAGCAGATAGAACTATAGGCTTCCCCAACTCCCATCCATAGCTCACAAGGATGACGTGGTTGCAACCAGGGCTGGGGATTCGGGACTCTGAACATCCGACTCCGACTCTGACTCCTATAATTTTTTAGAACCGACTCCGACTTAGACTCCAATTTAAAAAAAAAATAAGAATAATTAGATATTTTTATATAGTTTTCTTATTGTATGTTGCCTATTAGTCAGAATAGCATTTCATCATTACTAGCCTACTAGCCTAGTAAGTAATTGTTTTATTGGAAACATTTCACGTAATTTCTTGGATTCAGCTTTTCCTAGGTTACACGAAACTGTAATCAAAACACCCGTCATTTCGAGATGTTTACATATAAATAATGACTTAATTCTAAGATTATTCATATACGTGCTGCATAAAATTATGAATCAGTAACAACTCCTACCTTTTAAATGGCTAATGGTGATTAAATGAAGAGTTAATCATGAAATAAACTTTAATGTCCAGAGACTCTTACGTGGAGAGAACCGCTGCTCGCATGTATATTATCATGGTTTTGGTTTGGCTTATGGACGAGAGATGGCAGGAGCTATATGTGTTTCCCAGTGACTGCCTTTATTCGAGAGGGTGTTAAAGAAAACGGCGAGTAATATGAAACGTTTTTTGAGCGACTTAGAGAAAATTTGACTTCAGATACCAAAAGAGAATATTTCTCCAGCGCAAAAATTTCATTTTTGAGGAGTCGGAGTCGGTGGAATTTTACCGACTCCGACTCCTCTAGTCCATAAATTGGCCTCGACTCCGACTCAGACTCCCCAGCCCTGGTTGCAACGACCAAAGAAACTAACGAGCTTGAGCAGGACTTGAACCCCAGTGTGGCGTTGACCAGTCAGGGACGTTACTACATCGGCCACGTTTTACTTGAGGTAGTTCACACTTTACATCCTGAGATTTAGAAAGTGACAGAAACTGGATTATAAGTTCCACATTTAACACATATGATTCATGCGGGATAGAAATAATGCACTTTTAAACAAGATCTCGTATTTGAAATTGTAAAATTAATATATTGTCACTAGAATGGATTTACCTTTTATGTTTAAACCTTATATTGGCATTATGTAGGTTGGACGTATAGTAAGGGAAACACAAAGTAAGAGAAAGGGGGGATTGTTTTTTTTTTTTTTTTTTTTTTTTTTTTTTTTTAACATTCCTTTACAAATTATATTTTACATTTTTGTATACACCGTATAATATAAAAAAAATTACAATTTTATTATTTTTCTAAATAAGTTAGCAAGTTACAGAATTCGTAGGAGGTTCAAAATAAGTAAAACTAAAATTATTTCCCTGACGACTAACAGCAAAGACTCATATTTAATATTACTTTGATCCTGTTATGCTTTGATATTTGTACTATGGTTTTTTTTTTTTTTTTTTTTTTTTTACTGAGCATGTCTTCTAATTAGAACCTACGTGGGGATAAAAGCTTGTCTGATTATGACAATAATGGTAATAATTATCATGATAATTATTAGTAGTAGTATGCCACAGGTTAAACGTATCAAATATCAGATCTAATCAAGTAATGGATTTGAGAAGAACATTAGTAAAGCCGACGTGATATTATTGTAATTACACTTGAGGACTCTTTCTAATCGATGCAGAGGCTCATAATCATAGTAACTTGTAATTTATACGAAATTCTTAACACATTTGTAACCTTTCATTCTCACTAATGGCAATGTAGTATAGCTGGATGCCTAACATTCAGATAACAGATAAAGTCTTAAGACTGAGATTCTTATTTATTTGTACTTGGTTTTCAACTTTACAACACCTCATGTTTTCGCTTTTGACCACTTATAGTAAACCTGAGCTTTAGGACATTTTGTTTTTTGTTGTAATCTTTTTTTTTCTATTACTGGTCAGAAAATAAACGTCTCACTAAGAAACTTATACTAACACTCATCATAGGCTTCTTTGGCCTCTTTGAATTTGATGAACTCATCTACACTTTTCTTGAGGATTTTTGGCAAAGTCGAAAGATGTGGTTCAAGTTTTATCCTGTTCTCGTAAATGCTCATGTGACAGAGGTACTTCAACATCGGGGTATTTTTCAGGAACATCCTGCTGCAGGCGTTGTACTCTATCGACAGTTCTTCGGTTTCGACGCCGTCCTCCGATAGAGACTTATGAATGAGATCCTTTTTGCAATTGTTCGTCAAGACGAGGTTCAAGAATAAGTTGGCGTCGCTGCTCACGAAGATGATGCCATATCCTTGGCAATCGAA
>NC_090727.1:132819481-132824481 GCF_036898095.1 Palaemon carinicauda | reverse complement strand
AGACAGACGTAAATAGCATTATGGATCAAGTAAAAAAAAAATACACGAAAATTTAGCGAAACGTGACAATAATCCAGTTATTATGGAGTTTTGTCAATTGCTATATTCTTTATCTTCAAGTTCCAACATAGCTGATCTATATTACATCATGATGAGTTATTAGAAATAGCAAGTACAAACCTCTATTGAGTTGCAAAGAGTACTACATGAAATTAAGATATGGAAGATATAGGTTTAAAAGGGTCCATACGTATACAAACGCGTTTCGCAATATCTACGTAGAATTTAAAATCGATAAGGATGTCTCTCACAACAAGGTCCATACGATTAGGAGAGGTGTACAAACGTATACAAAATGCGTAGACCTTGATACGTATGAAGCCGAGCAGCTGACTGCGTGCGCGTCAGTGGCGTAGCTAGAAGTTTGTCTGTTACATTCAGGTACATTATTATCATATGTAATTACAAAAGTGGTAGAATTACAGATATAAAACTGAAAAACATGAAGTGAGCTATACAAAATGCATTAATTTATATGCGTATAGAAATTGTAAAATATAACCATTGAAAAAATACAAGAAGAAAATAACTTTCTTAAATCTATTAGGAAATAGGTACTCTTGATCAAAAATTCAATGGATGAATGAAATGACATTGTGAGGGTTCGAGATGACAGACCTTAGACGAGTGATGCTTTATCACCGAGTGACACCGACACAGGCATAGGACATTGATCTGTGCGGACGGCAAAGTAGCAAGGTGACTGACCGACCGCGAACAGGTGAAAAATGCGGGACATTTATGTTTTCCACAGTTAACATTACAATAAATATGAAAGCCCACGCTTGACATATGATAATGAAATGTATATAGAAATGAAGGGCAGATGATTCTCCGCCGGAATGAATTAATAATATGTACAGAAAAAATTATACAAAGATGATAATATTGCTGTAAGCGTTGTAGGACGTTGTGTTTACAACACATACACACACACACACACTCACACACATATATATACACATATATATAAATATATATATATATATATATATATATATATATATATATATATATATATATATATATATATATATATATACATATATATATATATATATATATATATATATATATATATATATATATATATATAAAGTAACGAAATAAAAAAAAATTGCTTGCTATACATTATATGTGATGAAGCAACAGACTACTGGGACGCGTCTCACTTTTAGTATATTCTCCTCTTCTTGTGATTTTCTGTAAACCTATCTACAAAATTCCTCTGAATCTAGTCTTTTAACTTTCATACTTTCAGTTGACAATACAGCAAGATAGTTTAATCTACCATTGTCCATTGCAACGATGAGAGCAGTCTTAATAAATTTCAGAAAAGAGAAGCTTCTCTCTGCAGAAGCCGACGGCATAGGTAACAAACATTACAGAAATGTCTACTCTTATGGATTTAAAATTTTCGGCAAGTCTAATAATGATTAACGCCATCCAGTGTCACTTACGCTTTTGTAACGTCTTTCTAGCATGCATTTGCAGAGAACATCTTATGTTTGAGATCATCAGTGTGAGCAAAATAGACATGAATAAGCCAACACAATTTCTCGAAGGATAAGAATTCCGTCCTTTGTGAGTTTAGTGGCTGTAATATTTTTCACTTCTTACAACATATGAGGTACAATAGGGTAGAAAAGTGTATTCGTCCTGAATCCTTAACAATGAAGTCAAAGTGTGAGCTTCCTGACTGTTTTCCAATAGAATCACCAACAGCAAACTCATGCAATTTTGTAGAAATTCTACATTTCCTTGATGGTCTACACTCTGAAGTATCAAAACAAAGAGCTGTTGAACTCTTCTCCACCTCATCCCACAAAGCATTTAAACAAGATGCACCAGAACGCATCTGTTCAAGCTGAACTGTTACAGTTTCAATTAATTATACAACTTTTGCCAAGTCAAGGTTAGTTGACTGTAGTAAATCTAATTTAAAATGAACATATTTCTGAAAGAGTAAGTACACTGAAATTAGCTCAAAACAATTCGTAATCGAATGTGATTATGATGAAACAACTTACTGTATTATATTAATAATGGTAAAATGGATAAATGTAGAGAAATTCAGCATAAGCATATCTTGCCACAAAATTCCGGATTGATTTATAAGTCTGAATTCATTTTAGCATCGCAGCAAAATTTGGGAATCTGGAATATGTGAGAATTCGTCTATGTAGTATTCATATGTAAACATGCATACATAAATACGCTTACGTGTATACATATACAGCATATAAACGTATCAGAAACGTGTAGCCTTACTAAAGGGTTAGACCATAAGCTAGTTACAACCCAAAGAGCTATGGAAAAAAGGATGATGGGAATAACATTAACAAGAAGAAAAAGCAGACGACGACGACTCATTGACTGAGAGCGCTTGCAATAACACCGAGTGGTGTGGATGTCGCTGAATGGCTAGGCGTGTGCTACACGTGGCGAGAAGTGTCTTGCAAGCATTGATCTCAGCCAAAGTTGCATAAAAAGAGGCAAGTTTTGTCTGACGTCACAGAAAACCGGTTTCGGTAAGCTTACCCAGCACCCATGATCCTCGGACCTTTTTCATTCATTCTTCTTGGACGGCCAATGTGACTTCATGTTTATGCAGCCTGTATTTTCAATACAGCATGCTGTATAGGGGAAACTAAATCATCAGCTTATTAACAAGTAGTGATATTTACCTACCTCAAAATGTTAAGACAATTGTTTGATTACCTCTGCCAGCGAAGTTGGAAAGAGGTTATGTTTTTGCCTGTGTTTGTTCGTTTGTCTGTTTGTTTGTGAACAATTTGGCCACAATTTTACTCATAGAGAAGTGGAACTTTCAGGGATTAATTGTTTAGTTGAGACGTGGAAGTAATTCAATTTTGAAAGTCCTTGGTCAAAGGTCAAGGTCGAATAAAAGGTTGTCTAAAATAAGCTGCCGTGGCGGAGGTATGCACTCTGTTTTTTTTCTTTTTTTTTCATTATAAGACGATTGCCTGGTTGAAAAAGAAAAGACTGATTATTTCGCTCAAGTGTTAGATTAAGGAAAGAAGACAGTAAATTTTATGTTGAGAAATTCAGATGCTACAGATTGGTTCTGAAAACAAATGAATCTTTTTAAGTTACTTTGACATTTTCAGATTGAACCCAAATATATTTCCTAACGAACTCAGAACTCACTCTCTCTCTCTCTCTCTCTCTCTCTCTCTCTCTCTCTCTCTCTCTCTCTCTCTCTCTCTCTCTCTCTCTCTCTCTCTCGTTGAAAGGAATTTTCTGTTTAGTTTAATAATCAATATAATTCTTTTTTGTTTCAAAAAATTTCTTTTTATTGTACTTTTGCTCATTGCCAAGAAAGTAATATTACCTTAAGTATGGATCTAGTTATTACATGACATGGAATGTAAAGTAAGATTCAAGAAAATCAACTTGAAAATATCAACACAGATAACAAGAATCAATCCAAGCAAAGGTCATCCACGTATTCTCATATCTTCCTAATAATATTATTCAAATTAGATTTCATGTGACGTCAATACTATCTTTTGAAAAAAAGAGATCCCTGTTTGGCTGTGAACGTTTGAAGGGACGTCCGACTAGTAACGTAAAAGTGCTTGTGATTGGTTGAACCTTTTTTGACGTCACAAGTGACGTTTTTAGGCCAAAGTTATTGCTTAAATTTCCTTGAAAACAAATCAGTTATATCTATAGAAGGGTTTCAAACAATGGCATTATACATTCTTTCCTTATATACACGCTTTAAAATTGCTCTAAAATCTTAGCTTTAGACTAAACCTCTGTACCATTGTCCTCGCATTAGCTTAATCTATTTGTCAATGATCCCAATACCGTTGCCTCAGTCTGCAATAGAATTGGTACCATTAAACCAATCATCACATTTTTCTGTGATAGGCCACAAAGATAATCAATGGATCCAAATTCTCTCTTGACTGAAACACGGAAGACTAGCAAATGTAATAGCATTGGAATATTCACCGAGAATTTTGAAAACATTAAAAGTCTTATTTCAGCAACAAGGGTTGTGGCGGTCTGTGGTAACGTTCCTGACTAGTGATCGCCAAACTAGGGTTCAAGTCCCTCTCAAACTCGTTAGTTCATTGTGAGCTAAGGATGTGGGTATTGGGGAGCCTATAGGTCTATCTGCTGAGTCATCAGGGGGTGTGGGTGCTGATAATATGTAATTATATGGTCAGTTTTTATGGCATTGTCCTGTTTGCTAGGGCAATGCCACTATACTGTACCTTGCCTTTGCCATTAGAAGTGACTTTTAAACCTTTAAATTGTAACTGGACGACAGACTGCACATCAGTTATATTGTGTTTCTAGATCACTTTTTTTATTTTGTTTAATTATAATATCCTTTTAATTAACTCTTTTTAACCAGTCGCCCAAGCTCTTCAAGCAGTTCAAGCTGACCTCTCACAGTTACATGAGCACATTCACTAATTGTTAAATGTAATAAATTGAATGTAGAGCGCAGTAAAGCAAAAGGGCACCTGTGGATGGGGAATTTTGAGAAGATAACCTTTCTGGCAGAGCAATTAAACAATGAAGTCATTGTATGATACAGACCCACCCAAGAAATTTACAAAGAACCCAAGTGGAGTATTTACGACAGCCTGACCTTTGACCTTGACCTTTATTGAAAACAATTTTGCCATCAATTGAGTGTATCGGATTGATAACTTGGAAGTTGATGCAGTATTTAAAGGATTTAAAGACCGCTCATGAATGGCAGGGGGAAGGGACAGTGACATTGCTCTATCGAGTAGGACAATGCCCTAGAGACTGACCATATACACATATGATCAGTGTCTAAGCCCCCAAGCTAGGACCAAGGAGGTCCAGGCAATGGTTGCTGATGACTCAGCAGATAGAACTATAGCCTACCCGAACTCCCATCCATAGCTCACAAGGATTGTGTGGTTGCA
>NC_090727.1:132781981-132814481 GCF_036898095.1 Palaemon carinicauda | reverse complement strand
ATAGTTAACGCTACAGAAATGTCTACTCTTATGGATTACAAATTTTCGGCAAGTCTAATAATGATTTGGGCTTTCCAGTGTCACTTACGCTTTTGTAACGTCTTTCTAGCATGCATTTGCAGAAAATATCTTATGTTTGAGATCATCAGTGTGAGCATAATAGACATGAATAGGCCAACACAATTTCTCGAAAGATCAGAATTTTGTCCTTTGTGAGTTAAGTGGATGTAATGTTTTTCACTTCTTACAACATATGAGGTACAATAGGGTAGAAAAGTGGATTCGAGCCGAATCCTTAACAATGAAGTCAAAGTGTGAGCTTCCTGACTGTTTTCCAATAGAATCACCAACAACAAACTCATGCAATTTTGTAGAAATTCTACATTTCCTTGATGGTCTACACTCTGAAGTATCAAGAGAAAGAGCTGTTGAACTCTTCTCCACCTCATCCCACAAAGCATTTAAACAAGATGGACCAGAACGCATCTCTTCAAGCTAAACTGTTACAGTTTCAATTAATTATACAGCTTTTGCCAAATCAAGGTTAGTTGACTGTAGTAAATCTATAAAAAAAAATGAATATACTTCTGAAAGAGTAAGCACACTGAAATTAGCTCAAAACAATTCGTAATCGAAAATGATCAAGATGAAACATGGAAAGAAATTATATTGACATTGGTACAATGGATAAATGTAGCGAAATTCAGCATATGCTTACCTTGGTACAAAAATCTGGATTGATTGATTAGTCTGCAAAATTTGGGAATCTGGAATATGTGAGAATTCGTCCATGTAATATTGTGTACCAACCGTGTGTCACACGATCGTACATAAATTATTTTGTATATATTATGCTTGTATCTGCGCTCTTCCCTCGCACTAAAAAGAACCAGAACAAACATGTCTATGTGTCGCCTATGTAACATTGTCATTTCTCGAACATGTATTTTCCTGTTGCCTTGAGGTTTTGTATATAAAGGAGAGTGTTCTTTAATAATACAACTCAGTTGATTGCTTCCTGCCTTTGAGTCACAACCCTTCTCTCAGCTGGTCACAATTCATATGTAAATGTGCATACATAAATACGCATACATATATACATATACAGTATATAAACACATCAGAAACGTGTAGCTTTACTAAAGGCTTAGAACATAAGCTAGTTATAACCCAAAGAGCTATGGAAAAAAGGATGAGGGTAATAACATTAACAATAAGAAGTAGACGACTCATTGACTGAGAACGCTTGCAATAACACAGAGTGGTGTGGATGTCGCTGATTGGCTAGGCATGTGCTACACGTGGCCGAGAAGTATCTTGCAAGCATTGATCTCAGCCAAAGTTACATAAAAAGAGGCAAGTTTTGTCTGACGTCACAGAAGACCGGTTTCGGTAAGCTTGCCTAGCACCCATGATCCTCGGACCTTTTTCATTCTTCTTGGACGGCCAATGTGACTTCATGTTTATGCAGCCTGTATTTTTCAATACACCATGCTGTATAGGGGAAAACTAAATCATCGGTTTATTAACAAGTAGTGATATTTATGTACCTCAAAATGTTAAGACAATTGTTTGATTACCTCCACCAACGAAGTTGGAAAGAGGTTATGTTTTTGCCCCAGTTTGTCCGTTTGTCTGTTTGTTTGTGAACAACTTCCTGGCCACAATTTTACTCATAGAGAAGTGGAACTTTCAGGGATTGATTATGTTGAGACGTGGAATTAATTAAATTTTATAAATCCTTGTTCAAAGGTCAAGGTCGAATAAAAGGTTGACTAAAATAAGCTGCCGTGGCAGAGGTATGCACTCTGTTTTTTTTTTTTTACTGTTTTTTTTCTTTATAAGACGATTGCCTGGTTGATAAAGAAAAGACTGATTATTTCGCTCAAGTGTTAGATTAAGGAAAGAAGACAGTAAATTTTATGTTGAGAAATTCAGATGCTACAGAATAGTTCTGAAAACAAATGAATCTTTTTAGGTTACTTTGACATTTTCAGATTGAACCTAAATATATTTCTTAACGAACTCAGAACCCGAGACACAGACTCTCTCTCTCTCTCTCTCTCTCTCTCTCTCTCTCTCTCTCTCTCTCTCTCTCTCTCTCTCTCTCTCTCGTTGAAAGGAATTTTCTGTTTAGTTTAATAATCAATATTTTTCCTTATTTTTCTTTAAAAAATTTCTTTTTATAGTACTTTTGCTCATTATTAAGAAAGTAATATTACCTTGAGTATGCATCTAGTTATTATATGACATGGAATGTAAAGTAAGATTCAAGAAAACCAACATGAAAATATCAACACAGATAACAAAAATCAGTCCAAGCAAAGGCCATCCACGTATTCTCTTTCCTTCCCGATAATGTTATTCAAATTAAATTTCATATGACGTCCATGCTATCCTTAAGAAAATCCGTGACTTAAGAACGACTCCGTCCACTTTTCAAAAAAAAAAAAAAGTTCTGATTGGCTGTGAGCGTTTAAAGGGACGACTAGTAACGTAAAAGTGCTTGTGATTGGTTGAACCTCTTTTATGGTGGGGTTAAGAATATGTTGCAGAAATTGATCTGGGCAAAATGAGCATAAAAAGACCCAAGTTTTGTTAGACGTATTTTCAGGCCCAAATTAATTATTGCTTAAATTTCCTTGAAAACAAACAAATTATAGTTATAGAAGGGTTTTAAACAATGGCATTATACATTCTTTCCTTACATACACGTTTTAAAATTGCTCTAAAATCTTAGATTTAGACTCTCTAAATCTTAGAATTTAGTTCCATCAGTATAAATTTTATTGCAGTATAAAAATCTGGATCTAAAGGCATCACACAAAGAAACAATTACGCATTGAAAAAACTAGTTTACCCACATATTTTCATTGGATTAAAAAACCTACATTTATTAATGTAATGACAGTATAAGCTTTTCAGTACTTGTATGCTCTTTAACCTATTGATTTGGAGTGTACGTATAATATTAGCATTCATTTTCATTAATATATAATTTGTATGCATATACCTTCAAATGAATCAAGATGTTAATGTAAACTATTTATTTCCCGTTTCCTGTGCAGTGGTGTAAGTTGTGAATAGATGGGTAAAATCACGAAATCTACGGGGCACAAACATATATATACGAGTGTATATATATATATATATATATATATATATATATATATATATATATATATATATATATATATATATGTGTGTGTGTATATATAATGTGTTTATATACAGAATATGTACATATGTACTATAATTATACACTATATACATGTGTGAATTGTATGAATGTATTTATAAATTCATATGGCTGTACCATACACCCTTCACTCTATGGTGGACGAAACCATAGAGATTTAGCCTTCTTCTTCTCGGCCTATTTAGTTTGTAGATCAATCCTGACAATTCTGAATCCCTGCTTCCTTGCCTGTCTGTCTGTCTGTCTGTTGAGATTGCCTTGCATTTTGCAAGACTGTCCTTCGAAGTACACATCTTTGAGGAAAGTCTGTGTATTTTGTGACGACATGAAGACCCGCCCCCTTTTTGAGCACAGATTCCTCATTGGATAGAAACCTGTGCGAAGAAGTATAGCGGCATGGCTGCTTGATTGATTTGCTGATGATTCTGCAATACGTTTTCGTGGAGTTTCTTGCGCATATTGATCACAGCAAAAGGAGGTGGAAGCTTGAAAATAACTCTGGAAGTGACAGTGATGTGATATGTAGAATGCTATGTTCAGAATGTAGATTATTCCATTATGGGCAAACATCTAAAGGCTTATCTGTCCGAACAAAAGAACATAAGATGGCAGTACTGCTCCAATGAGTCAATTACCTGTACCCAAGGTCACAATATAAATGTAGGCCGTAGTCTGTTTCCCATTATTTCTGTATTATCTTCAATTCTTAAATCGGACTTATGTGGATTCATGAAGCAACTGATCATATAGAGATCCCTTTTCCTGTACAAATACGATATACTTGTGTATATTCTCTTCCTGTGAGATGTCACAAATAAGATGGTAGTGATAATTCTAATCAAGTCTTTACACCTTTCCTAGCCAGATAATGCTTGGCTTAACTGTCTAGGCTGATGATGCTTGGCTTAACTATCTGACCTAATAATGCTTGGCTTAACTGTGTGACCTGATAATACTTGGCTCAACTGTCCAGGCTTATAATACTTGGCTTATTTGCTTGGCCCGATAATGACTTCATGGAATAATTCTTGGCTTAATTGCCTGGCCTGGTAATGCTTAGCTTAACTGCCCCGGCTTGACAATACTTAACTTTACTGTCTGACCTGTTAATGATTGGCTTTCCTGCTTGGCCTGATAATACTTGACTTCCATGTCTGACCTAATAATGCATGGCTTAACTGGCTTGCTTGATGATTCTTAGTTTAACTGCCTAGCCTTATGATATTTGACATAAATGCCTTACCTGATAATTCTTAGTTTTCCTGACTGACCTGATGATGCTTGTCTGAACGTCGTACCCTGATAATGTTTGGTTTAACTTCCTGTCCTGATAATGCTAAACCTAACTGCCTGGGCTGATAATGTTTAGCTTAACTAACAAGCGCAATAATAAAGGGCTCAAGTCGCTGGCCTAATGATATGTGGCTTAACTGCCTGGCTTGTTATTGCTAGGCCTAACTGCCTGGCCAGATAATATTTGGCTTATCTACTTGGCCTGATACAGCTTGGCTATACTATTTTACTTCCTAATGCCGGGCTTAACTGTTGGTCTGATAATTCTCGGGTTACGTGCCTGGCCTGGTTATACTGGGCTGTAAGTGCCTTGGGCTGTAAGTGCCTAGCTTAACTGTTTGACATGCAAATGCATAGCGTAACTGCCTGGCCTGGTAACATACATACACATATACCAAAGGCACTTCCCCCAATTTTGGGGGGTAGCCGACATCAACAAATGAAACAAAACCAAAAAGGGGGACATCTACTCTCTGCGTTCCTCCAGCCTAACCAGGGACTCAACCGAGTTCAGCTGGTACTGCTAGGGTACCACAGCCCAACCTCCCACATTATCCACCACAGATGAAGCTTCATAATGCTGAATCCCCTACTGCCGCTACCTCCGTGGTCATCTAAGGCACCGGAGGAAGCAGCAGGGCCTACAGGAACTGCGTCACAATCGCTCACCATTCATTCCTATTTCTAGCACGCTCTCCTGCCTCTCTCACATCTATCCTCCTATCACCCAGAGCTTTCTTCACACCATCCATCCACCCAAACCTTGGCCTTCCTCTTCTACTTCTCCCATCAACTCTTGCATTCATCACCTTCTTTAGCAGACAGCCCTTTTCCATTCTCTCAACATGGCCAAACCACCTCAACACATTCATATCCCCTCTAGCCGCTAAATCATTTCTTACACCCGTTCTCTCCCTCACCACTTCGTTCCTAACCCTATCTACTCGAGATACACCAGCCATACTCCTTAGACACCTCATCTCAAACACATTCAATTTCTGTCTCTCCATCACTTTCATTCCCCACAACTCCGATCCATACATCACAGTTGGTACAATCACTTTCTCATATAGAACTCTCTTTACATTCATGCCCAACCCTCTATTTTTTACTACTCCCTTAACTGCCCCCAACACTTTGCAACCTTCATTCACTCTCTGACGTACATCTGCTTCCACTCCACCATTTGCTGCAACAACAAACCCCAAGTACTTGAACTGATCCACCTCCTCAAGTAACTCTCCATTCAACGTGACATTCAGCCTTGCACCACCTTCCCTTCTCGTACATCTCATAACCTTACTCTTACCCACATTAACTCTCAACTTCCTTCTCTCACACACCCTTCCAAATTCTGTCACTAGTCGGTCAAGCTTCTCTTCTGTGTCTGCTACCAGTACAGTATCATCCGCAAACAACAACTGATTTACCTCTCATTCATGGTCATTCTCGCCTACCAGTTTTAATCCTCGTCCAAGCACTCGAGCATTCACCTCTCTCACCACTCCATCAACATACAAGTTAAACAACCACAGCGACATCACACATCCCTGTCTCAGCCCCACTCTCACCGGAAACCAATCGCTCACTTCATTTCCTATTCTAACACATGCTTTACTACCTTTGTAGAAACTTTTCACTGCTTGCAACAACCTTCCACCAACTCCATATAACCTCATCACATTCCACATTGCTTTCCTATCAACTCTATCATTTGCTTTCTCCAGATCCATAAACGCAACATACACCTCCTTACCTTTTGCTAAATATTTCTCGCATATCTGCCTAACTGTAAAAATCTGATTCATACAACCCCTACCTCTTCTAAAACCACCCTGTACTTCCAAGATTGCATTCTCTGTTTTATCAGTAATCCTATTAATCATTACTCTACCATACAATTTTCCAACTACACTCAACAAACTAATACCTCTTGAATTACAACACTCATGCACATCTCCCTTACCCTTATATAGTGGTACAATACATGCACAAACCCAATCTACTGGTACCATTGACAACACAAAACACATATTAAACAATCTCACCAACCATTCAAGTACAGTCACACCCCCTTCCTTCAACATCTCAGCTTTCACACCATCCATACCAGATGGCCTGGTAACAATTAGCTTAATTGCTTAGCCTGATATTACTTGGCTTTACTGCCTGGCCTAATAATGATGGGTGTAACTAGTTAGCCTAACAATGCCTAGTTCAACTGGTTGGCTTTATATTGCTAGGCTTAACTGCCTAGCCATATAATGTTTGGCTTAACTGCCTGGCCTGATAATGTTTGGTATAACTGCCTAGTCCGATAATTCTTGGCTTAAGTGACAGACTTTTTAATGCTTAGCTAAACTGTCCAGCCTGAGAATATTTGGTTCAACTGTTTGCATAATGATGCTTTAATGAATCACCTGACCTGATAATGCTTGACTTAACGGCAAGGCCTGATAATGCTAAACTTCACTGCCTGATTCGATAATGCTATACTTAACTGTCTAGCCTGATATTGATTGGCTTGCTTCCTGGTATGATGATGCTTGGCTTATCTAGCCTGGTAATTCTTTGCTTAACTGCCCTGCCTGATAATGCTTGCCGTAGCTACCTGGCATTATAATGCTAGGCTCAACTGCCTGGCCTGATAATGTTTGGCCTAATAACAATTGGCTTAACTGCCTAGTCTGATAATGCTTATCTTAACTGCTTGGGCCTTATGATTCTTAACTTAGCTGTGTAGCCTGATAATGGACTCAACTGGATGGCCGAATAATGCTTGGCTTAACTACCTGACCTAACCTGATGATGCTTGGCTTGACGGCCTAACCTGAAAGTTTTTAGCTTAACTGCCTTGTCTGATAATGCTTAACTTGACTGTCTGGCTTAATTTTGCTTGGCTTAACTACCTGACCTAACCTGATGATGCTTGGCTTGACGGCCTATCCTGAAAGTGTTTAGCTTAACTGCCTTGTCTGATAATGCTTAACTAGACTGTCTGGCTTAATTTTGCTTGGCTTAACTGTTTGGCCTACTAATTCTGGGATTAACTGCCTGTCGTGCTGATCCTTAACTTAATTGCCTGACCTGATAATGTTGGTCTTAATTTCCTGACCTAATAATGCTAGGCCTAATTGTCTGACCTGATGAAGCATGTGTCAACTGCCGAGCCCCATAATTCTTGGCCTAACTACCTTGGGTGATAATGTTTGGCTTAACTGACCTGCTGATGATTAGCTTAACTGCCTGGCCTGATAGTGTTTGATTTAACTGGAGGGCCTGATGATATTTGGCTTAACTGCTTGTACCCTGATAATGCTTGGTTTAAAACATGGCGACCAGACTGTCTTAGGGGCAAGAGGGTCGCTGGCCCCTCTGAAATCCTGATATATATATATATATATATATATATATATATATATATATATATATATATATATATATATACATATATATATATACATATATATATATGTATATATATATATATATATATATATATATATATATATATATATATATATTGATATATATTGATATTTAAATAAGCCATATATATTAATACCTTAATATCTGGATTTTCTCTTATACCTTGGGATCAGAAACGCATGGGGGAACCAACTTTTGACCGGTCATGGAATCGAATCCTGGTCCAGGAAACTGGCATGACAGTGACTTTCCTGGACAGTGTTCGATTCTCTGGCCAGCCAGCAGTATGACAGACAAAGTAAGCTGATGATCATATCAGATGAATTTTTGAGAAATGATCTTATGACTGCTGTGAGTAATTCTGCAAAGTTTCCAGTTTCAGCTGATGACACTTCAGATAATTCTTGGACAGAGTAGTTTTGCATATATGTACATTTTATGGATCCATCCAGTCAGAAGGTAAGGAAAGAATTCATTGTCTCTACACCACTGACTGACATGAACGCCTCGGGAATATTAAATTCAGCAGTATTTATTTTTACTTGTTTCCTTTCCTCACTGGGCTATTTTCCCTGTTTGAGCCCCTGGGCTTATAGCATCCTGCTTTTCCAACTAGGGTTGTAGCTTAGGAAGTTATGATAATAATAATAATAATAATAATAATAATAAAGACTTTAGTCATAATGTTGACAAAGAATATGGTGGCTGTTCTGCAGTGACAAAAAAAAAAAAAAAAAAAAAAAAGGTGTTCTTGCTATAATTCGAAGTGTTTACCCGAAAACTGGTCTTGTTCATTGTTCCCACATTGGCTCGATCTGGTTGTCAATGATCCCAATACCGTTGCCTCAGTCCGCAATAGAATTTGTACCATTAAACCAATCATAAAATATTTTTGTGATAGGCCACAAAGAATATCAATGTATCCAAATATTCCTCTCTTGACTGAAACACGGAAGACTTGCAAATGTAAGAGCATTGGAATATTCATCGAGAATTTTGAAGACAGTAAAAGTCTCATTTCAACAAGGGTTGTGGCGGCCTGTGGTAACGTTCCTGACTGGTGATGGCCAGACTAGAGTTCAAGTCCCGCTCAAACTCGTTAGTTCAATATGAGCTTAGGATGGGGGTTTTGGGGAACCTAGAGGTCTATCTGCTGAGTCATCAGCAGCCATTGTCTGGCCCTCCCTGGTCCTAGCTAGGGTGGAGAGGGGGCTTGGGGACTAATTATATGTAATTATATGGTCAGTTTCTAGGGCATTGTTCTGCTTGCTAGGGCAATGCCACTGTACTGTACCTTGCCTTTGCCATTAGAAGTGACCTTTAAACCTTTAAACTGTAACTGGACGACAGACTGCACATCAGTTATATTGTGCTTCTAGATCACCCTTTTTTATTTTTTTTTATTTTGTCTAATTATAATATCCTTTCAATAATCCCTTTGTTAACCAGTCGCCCATAGTCTTCAAGCAGTTCAAGCAGACCTCTCACAGTTACAGGAGCACATTCACTAATTGTTAAATGTAATCAATTTAATATACACCGCAGTGAAGCAAAAGGGCACCTGTGGATGGGGGATTTTGAGAAGATAACCTTTCTGGCAGAGCAATTAAACAATGAAGTCACTGTACCAAGGCAATGTGGGACACAGACCCACCCAAGAAATTTACAAAGAACCCAAGTGGAGTATTTCTGACAGCCTGACCTTTGACCTTTGACCTTCATTGAAAACAATTGTGCCATCAATTGACTGTATCGGACTGAAAACTTGGAGGTTGATGCAATATTTAAAGGATTTAAAGGCTGCTCGTGAATGACAAGGGGGAAGGGACAATGACATTGCTCTATAGAGTAGGACAATGCCCTAGAGACTGACCATATATACATATGATCAGTGTCTAAGCCCCCAAGCTAGGACCAAGGAGGGCCAGGCAATGGTTGCTGATGACTCAGCAGATAGAACTATAGGCTCCCCCAACTCCCATCCTTAGCTCACAAGGATGGTGTGGTTGCAACGACCAAAGAACCTAACGAGCTTGAGCAGGACTTGAACCCCAGTCTGGCGTTCACCAGTCAGAGACGTTACCACATTAGCCACATTTTACTTGAGGTAGTTTACACTTTACATCCTAAGTAGCTCAACCTTGGTTACCAGTGTAAGCAAATCTTAAACATACTTCATGTTTATGTATGTCACAGAGTGATGGTTTTCACTTTAGTTATTTCTGTACCACTTCCTATTTATAAGAATACTTCGTTTGATAAAGAATACTTTTCTTTAGATATATTGCGTACAGTATTTGTCCATTTCTACCGAGCATTTATTTGTTTGGTGTTTCATTATCTGTGCATTTATCTTTTTTTCTATGCATTTATCTATCAATGTAGTCATTCTATTATCTATATATGTCTTCAGGAGGCTGTCTTGGAAAAAGTTTCAAGTTAAAGAAATTATGACATTTAACCAAAAGAGGAAATAATATATTTCGAGTATTGTTCTTCGAAATTTATATATATGCCATATATATTTAAATTTTATTAGTGATCTTAAAATTCTTTATATTCTTTAATCATTACTTCTCGTATATAGTTTATTTATATCTTTTCCCCACTGAGCTATTTCCCCCTTTGGATAAGTAGGTTTCGTAGCATCCTGCTTTTCCAAACAAGTGTTTTAAAAATAATAATAATTATAATAATAATAGTAATAATTATAATAATAATAATTGTAATAATAATAATATTAATGATAATAATTATAATAATAATAAAATAATAATAATAATAATAATAATAATAATAATAATGTGTCCGTATGTGGACATAATGTATTGTGTAGTCAGACACCCTCAGTTTTACAAGCACATCAAGGCATGTACAGTATATATATATATATATATATATATATATATATATATATATATATATATATATATGAATATATGTGTGTATATACGTATATATATGTATATGTGTGTATATATATATATATATATATATATATATATATATATATATATATATATATGTATGTATATATGCACATATATATATATGTATATATATTTATTATTGTATATATATACACATACGCACCCACACACACACACACACACATATATATATATATATATATATTATTGTGTATATATAAATGTATATATAATATTGTGTATATGCAAATGTGTGTGTATATATATATATATATATATATATATATATATATCATTGTGAATATATATGTATATATATCATTGTGTATATATGTATATATATATGTATATTACTATATATATATAATATATATATATATATATATATATATATATATATATATATATATATATATATATATATATATATATATATATATATCGCTAGCCTCTTGCTGTTTAGGGAGATGTATGTTTGTCAACTTCCATTGCCATTTTTTACTTGTATCTACGTAATTGAAGCACTTAGTTATAAATAAAGACTGAATAATTTAAGGAAATTCCAATTGAGCCCAAAATCAAACTAAGACCAGTTACTGACTTTTTAAAACTTAACATTTAAAAGTCAAATATAGCAGGAAACATTTAAAGCCATTGCTTAAAGATGCAATTTTTCAATTAGTAATTAATATGTTAAACTAACCAAAAGATAATACAGTGAGCAAGAAGATTGAAAAGTATGGAAGAAAGTATTTTAGTAATCAATATCATTATATTTCTTGTGGACGGTCAAGGATTGATCACACTATGCAAGACTTTCCTACGCAAGAAATAGTTTTCTTGCGTATATCATTGGCATGATGCGGCTAAATTACGCAATGCATTATGCAAGTTAATGAGAATTAACTGTACAAGTTCATAAGTTCCTTCCAACGTTCATCTTTAGCTGGGTTTTCACTCGAACGTATGTAGTAGACGTAATAGGTTACGTGTTATCTAATGTCTGACGATTAACGCATACGTATGCTGATGCTCTTCATTTCCTGTTTCAAAACTATTAAGAGATAGAAAGTATTCAGATTTATTTTCCCAACTATATGCCCAAGAGAGACGTAAATAGCATTATGTATCAAGTAAAAAATTACACGAAAATTTAGCGAAACGTGACAACAATGCAGTTAGGAGAGGTTTACAAACGTATACAATATGCGTATTGTAGACCTTGATACGTATGAAGCCGAGCAGCTGACTGCGTGCGCGTCAGTGGCGTAGCTAGAAGTTTGTTTGTTACATTCAGGTACATTATTATCATATGTAATTACAAAAGTGGTAGAATTACAGATATAAAACTAAAAAACATGAAGTGAGCTATACAAAATGCATTAATTTATATGCGTATAGAAATTGTAAAATATAACCATTGAAAAAATACAAGAAGAAAATAACTTTCTTAAATCTATTATGTAATAGGTACTCTTGATCAAAAATTAAATGGATGAATGAAATGAAATTTTGAGGGTTCGAGATGACAGACCTTAGACGAGTGATGCTTTATTACCGACACAGGCATAGGACATTGATCTGTGCGGACGGCAAAGTAGCAAGGTGACTGACCGACCGCGAACAGGTGAAAAATGCGGGACATTTATGTTTTCCACAGTTAACATTACAATAAATATGAAAGCCCACGCTTGACATATGATAATGAAATGTATATAGAAATGAAGGGCAGATGATTCTCCGCCGGAATGAATTAATAATATGTACAGAAAAATATATACAAAGATGATGACATTGCTGTTATCGTTGTAGGACGTTGTCTTTACAACATATATATATATATATATATATATATATATATATATATATATATATATATATATATATATAGTAACAAAATAAAAAAAAATTGCTTGCTATACATTATATGTGATGAAGCAACAGACTACTGGGATACGACTCACTTTTACAATATTCTCATATTCCTGTGATTTTCTGTAAACCTATCAATTAAATTCCTCTGAATTTAGTCTTTTAACTTTCATACTTTCAGTTGACAATACAGCAAGATTGTTTAATCTACCATTGTCCATTGCAATGATGAGAGCAGTCTTAATAAATTTCAGAAAAGAGAAGCTTTTGTCTGCAGAAGCCGACGGCATAGGTAACGCTACAGAAATGTCTACTCTTATGGATTACAAATTTTCGGCAAGTCTAATAATGATTTGAGCCTTCCAGTGTCACTTACGCTTTTGTAACGTCTTTCTAGCATGCATTTGCAGAGAATATCTTATGTTTGAGATCATCAGTGTGAGCATAATAGACATGAATAAGCCAACACAATTTCTCGAAGGATAAGAATTCCTTCCTTTGTGAGTTAAGTGGCTGTAATATTTTTCACTTTTTACAACATATGAGGTACAATAGGGTAGAAAAGTGGATTCGTGCTGAATTCTTAATAATGAGATCAAAAGTGTGTGCTTCCTGACTGTTTTCAATAGAATCACCAACAGCAAACTCATGCAATTTTGTAGAAATTCTACATTTCCTTGATGGTCTACACTCTGAAGTATCAAGAGAAAGAGCTGTTGAACTCTTCTCAACCTCATCCCACAAAGCATTTAAACAAGATGGACCAGAACGCATCTCTTCAAGCTAAACTGTTACAGTTTCAATTAATTATACAGCTTTTGCCAAATCAAGGTTAGTTGACTGTAGTAAATCTATAAATAAAAATGAATATACTTCTGAAAGAGTAAGCACACTGAAATTAGCTCAAAACAATTTGTAATCGAAAATGATTAAGATGAAACATGGAAAGAAATTATATTGACATTGGTACAATGGATAAATGTAGCGAAATTCAGCATATGCTTACCTTGGTACAAAAATCTGGATTGATTGATTAGTCTGCAAAATTTGGGAATCTGGAATATGTGAGAATTCGTCCATGTAATATTGTGTACCAACCGTGTGTCACACGATCGTACATAAATTATTTTGTATATATTATGCTTGTATCTGCGCTCTTCCCTCGCACTAAAAAGAACCAGAACAAACATGTCTATGTGTCGCCTATGTAACATTGTCATTTCTCGAACATGTATTTTCCTGTTGCCTTGAGGTTTTGTATATAAAGGAGAGTGTTCTTTAATAATACAACTCAGTTGATTGCTTCCTGCCTTTGAGTCACAACCCTTCTCTCGGCTCGTCACAATTCATATGTAAATGTGCATACATAAATACGCATACATATATACATATACAGTATATAAACACATCAGAAACGTGTAGCTTTACTAAAGGCTTAGAACATAAGCTAGTTACAACTCAAAGAGCTATGGAAAAAAGGATGAGGGTAATAACATTAACAATAAGAAGTAGACGACTCATTGACTGAGAACGCTTGCAATAACACAGAGTGGTGTGGATGTCGCTGATTGGCTAGGCATGTGCTACATGTGGCCGAGAAGTATCTTGCAAGCATTGATCTCAGCCAAAGTTACATAAAAAGAGGCAAGTTTTGTCTGACGTCACAGAAAACCGGTTTCGGTAAGCTTACCCAGCACCCATGATCCTCGGACCTTTTTCATTCTTCTTGGACGGCCAATGTGACTTCATGTTTATGCAGCCTGTATTTTTCAATACACCATGCTGTATAGGGGAAAACTAAATCATCGGTTTATTAACAAGTAGTGATATTTATCTACCTCAAAATGTTAAGACAATTGTTTGATTACCTGCGTCAACGAAGTTGGAAGGAGGTTATGTTTTTGCCTGTGTTTGTTCGTTTGTCTGTTTGTTTGTGAACAATTTGGCCACAATTTTACTCATAGAGAAGTGGAACTTTCAGGGATTAATTGTTTAGTTGAGACGTGGAAGTAATTCAATTTTGAAAGTCCTTGGTCAAAGGTCAAGGTCGAATAAAAGGTTGACTAAAATAAGCTGCCGTGGCGGAGGTATGCACTCTGTTTTTTTTTTCTTTTTTTTTCATTATAAGACGATTGCCTGGTTGAAAAAGAAAAGACTGATTATTTCGCTCAAGTGTTAGATTAAGGAAAGAAAACAGTAAATTTTATGTTGAGAAATTCAGATGCTACAGATTGGTTCTGAAAACAAATGAATCTTTTTAAGTTACTTTGACATTTTCAGATTGAACCCAAATATATTTCCTAACGAACTCAGAACTCACTCTCTCTCTCTCTCTCTCTCTCTCTCTCTCTCTCTCTCTCTCTCTCTCTCTCTCTCTCTCTCTCTCTCGTTGAAAGGAATTTTCTGTTTAGTTTAATAATCAATATAATTCTTTTTTGTTTCAAAAAATTTCTTTTTATTGTACTTTTGCTCATTGCCAAGAAAGTAATATTACCTTAAGTATGGATCTAGTTATTACATGACATGGAATGTAAAGTAAGATTCAAGAAAATCAACTTGAAAATATCAACACAGATAACAAGAATCAATCCAAGCAAAGGGCATCCACGTATTCTCATATCTTCCTGATAATATTATTCAAATTAGATTTCATGTGACGTCAATACTATCTTTTGAAAAAAAGAGATCCCTGTTTGGCTGTGAACGTTTGAAGGGACGTCCGACTAGTAACGTAAAAGTGCTTGTGATTGGTTGAACCTTTTTTGACGTCACAAGTGACGTTTTTAGGCCAAAGTTATTGCTTAAATTTCCTTGAAAACAAATCAGTTATATCTATAGAAGGGTTTCAAACAATGGCATTATACATTCTTTCCTTATATACACGCTTTAAAATTGCTCTAAAATCTTAGCTTTAGACTAAACCTCCGTACCATTGTCCTCGCATTAGCTTAATCTATTTGTCAATGATCCCAATACCGTTGCCTCAGTCTGCAATAGAATTGGTACCATTAAACCAATCATCACATTTTTCTGTGATAGGCCACAAAGATAATCAATGGATCCAAATTATCTCTTGACTGAAACACGGAAGACTAGCAAATGTAAGAGCATTGGAATATTCACCGAGAATTTTGAAGACATTAAAAGTCTTATTTCAGCAACAAGGATTGTGGCGGTCTGTGGTAACGTTCCTGACTAGTGATCGCCAAACTAGGGTTCAAGTCCCTCTCAAACTCGTTAGTTCATTGTGAGCTAAGGATGTGGGTATTGGGGAGCCTATAGGTCTATCTGCTGAGTCATCAGGGGGTGTGGGTGCTGATAATATGTAATTATATGGTCAGTTTTTATGGCATTGTCCTGTTTGCTAGGGCAATGCCACTATACTGTACCTTGCCTTTGCCATTAGAAGTGACTTTTAAACCTTTAAATTGTAACTGGACGACAGACTGCACATCAGTTATATTGTGTTTCTAGATCACTTTTTTTTTATTTTGTTTAATTATAATATCCTTTTAATTAACTCTTTTTAACCAGTCGCCCAAGCTCTTCAAGCAGTTCAAGCTGACCTCTCACAGTTACATGAGCACATTCACTAATTGTTAAATGTAATAAATTGAATGTAGAGCGCAGTAAAGCAAAAGGGCACCTGTGGATGGGGAATTTTGAGAAGTAACCTTTCTGGCAGAGCAATTAAACAATGAAGTCATTGTATGATACAGACCCACCCAAGAAATTTACAAAGAACCCAAGTGGAGTATTTACGACAGCCTGACCTTTGACCTTGACCTTTATTGAAAACAATTTTGCCATCAATTGAGTGTATCGGATTGATAACTTGGAAGTTGATGCAGTATTTAAAGGATTTAAAGACCGCTCATGAATGGCAGGGGGAAGGGACAGTGACATTGCTCTATCGAGTAGGACAATGCCCTAGAGACTGACCATATACACATATGATCAGTGTCTAAGCCCCCAAGCTAGGACCAAGGAGGTCCAGGCAATGGTTGCTGATGACTCAGCAGATAGAACTATAGCCTACCCGAACTCCCATCCATAGCTCACAAGGATTGTGTGGTTGCAACGACCAAAGAAACTAACGAGCTTGAGCAGGACTTGAACCCCAGTCTGGCGTTCACGAGTCAGGGACGTTACCACATCGGCCACATATTACTTGAGGTAGTTTACACTTTACATCCTGAGATTTAGAAAGTGACAGAAACTGGATTACAAGTTCCACATAAACACATGATTTATGCGGAATAGAAATAATGCACTTTTAAACAAGGTCTCATATTTGAAATTGTAAAATGAATAAATTTGTCTCTAGAATGGATTTACCTTTTATGTTTAAACCTTATATTGGCATTATGTAGTTTGGACTTATAGTAAAGGAAATACATAAAGTAAGAGGAAGGGGGGGATTTATTTTTTTATTTTTTTATTAAGAAATATTCCTTTACAAATTATATTTTACTTTTTTGTATATACATTATGATATCTATTATAATATAAAAAAATTACAATTTTACCATTTTTCTAAATATGTTAGCAAGTTACAGAATTCGTAGGAGGTTCAAAATAAGTAAAACTAAAATGATTTCCCTGACGACTAACAGCAAAGACTCATAATTAAAATTACTTTGATCTTGTTATAGTTTGTTATTTGTACTATGGTTTTTTTTTTCTTTACTGAGCATCTCTTCTTATTAGAACCTACGTGGCGATAAAAGCTTGTCTGAATATGACAATAATGGTAATAATTATCATCATAATTATTAGTAGTAGTATAACACACAGGTTAAACGTATCAAAAATCAGATCTAAACAAGTAAAGGTTTTGTGATGAACATATTAGTAAAGCCAACGTGATATTATTGTAATTACTCTTGAGGACTTTCCAATCGATTTCAGAGACTCGTAATCATAGTAACTTGTAATTTATACCAAATTCTTATCACATTTGTAACCTTTCATTCTCACTAATAGCAATGTAGTATAGCTGGATGCCTAACATTCAGATAACAACAGATAAAGTGTATAGGACTGAGATTCTTATTTATTTGTACTTTGTTTTCACCTTTACAACACTTCTTGTTTTCGTTTTTGACCACTTACAGTAAACCTGAGCTTTAGGACATTTTGTTTTTGTCGTATCGTCGTCACTTTAACTAACACTCATCATAGGCTTCTTTGGCCTCTTTGAATTTGATGAACTCATCTACACTTTTCTTGAGGACTTTTGGCAAAGTCGAAAGATGTGGTTCAAGTTTTATCCTGTTCTCGTAAATGCTCATGTGACAGAGGTACTTCAACATCGGGGTATTTTTCAGGAACATTCTGCTGCAGGCGTTGTACTCTACCGACAGTTCTTCGGTTTCGACGCCGTCCTCCGATAGAGACTTATGAATGAGATCCTTTTTGCAATTGTTCGTCAAGACGAGGTTCAAGAATAAGTTGGCGTCGCTGCTCACGAAGATGATGCCATATCCTTGGCAATCGAACCCAGTGTAGTCACATCCGGCCGTGAGTTCGACGTAGAGCAGCCGTCCTTTGTGATTCAGTCGAGCAATGAATTCGTATTCCTGGCCGACACAGCCGTCTTCGATGAAGGAAATATGATACAGTCGATCGACCTTCTCAAGATCTATCTTGAAGGACTGCAACTCGTCTGGGTCCCATTGGGCCATCTCCCAGGGCGTCGTTCTCTTCTCAAACATATACTGGTAGTCGAGCGCGTTTGACAAGTAGTCTTCCATGGTGTCGGCATCGGGGACAGCGGGATCGATACTTTAGAAGTTTGGGGCAGTTTTCAGCGTCCAAGTCAACATGAACCGATTACTAGCAAGAAAGGTTTTCCCTAAACACTGTTACTAAGAACGTTTCCGGAAATCTAATTACTTAGCAGCACTACTTTCTGAGAACTTACTGCCTCAAGGAAAACTCTGGCACTGGTCCACCCACCCACGCAGAGCTTTGCTCTTATACAAGTGGAAACGTTTCGTCGGCTTAGGACTTCCTTCCCTTTGCTCAGTGTGGAGTTTCATTTGTCTGCGCACAAGAAGAAACATACGTATACGCTATTTCTGCTATACGTTGTGCCCACGGTTTAAATAGCTCAGCCTTGGTTGCCAGTGTAAGCAAATCTTAAACATACTTCATGTTTATGTATGATGGTTTTTACTTTAGTTATTTCTGTACCACTTCCTATTTTATAAGAATGCTTAGTTTGATAAAGAATACTTTTCTTTAGATATATTGCGTACAGTATTTGTCCATTTCTACTGAGCATTTATTTGTTTGGTGTTTCCTTATCTGTGCATTTATCTTTTTGTGTGTACATTTATCTATCAATGTAGTCATTCTATTATCTATATATGTCTTCAGGAGGCTGTCGTGGAAAAAGTTTTAAGTTGAAGAAATTTTGAGATTTAAGCAAAATAGGAAATAACATATTTCGAGTATTGTTCTTCGAAGTTTATTTATGCCATATATATTTCAATGTTGTTACTGATCTTAAAATTCTTTATATTCTTTAATCATTACTTCTCGTATATAGTTTATTTATATCTTTTCCTCACTGAGCTATTTTCCCCGTTGGATAACTAGGTTTCGTAGCATCCTGCTTTTCCAAACAAGTGTTTTAAAAATAATAATAATTATAATAATAATAGTAATAATTATAATAATATTAATAATAATAATTGTAATAATAATAATATTAATGATAATAATAAATATAATAATAATAAAATAATAATAATTACAATAATAACAATAATAATAATAATAATAATAATGATAATAATAATAATAATGTGTCCGTATGTGGATATAATGTATTGTGTAGTTAGACACCCTCACTTTTACAAGCATATCAAGGCATATATATATATATATATATATATATATATATATGAATATATGTGTATATATATGTATATATGTATATATGTATATATATATGTTTATTATTGTATACATATACACATGCACACATATATATATATATATATATATATAATATATATATATATATTATTGTGTATATGTATATTATTGTGTATATGTATATTTTTGTGTGTGTATATATATATATATATATATATATATATATATATATATATATATATATATATATATATATGATTTCGCCAGCCTCTTGCTGTTTAGGGAGATGTGTGTGTGTCGACTTCCATTGCCATTTTTTACTTGTATCTACGTAATTGAAGCACTTAGTTATAAATAAAGACTGAATAATGTAATGAAATGCCAATCGAGCCCAAGATCAAACCAAGACCAGTTACTGACTTTTGAAAGTTTAACATTTAGAAGTCAAATATAGCAGGAATCATTTAAAGCCATTGCTTAAAGATGCAATTTTTCAATTAGTAATTAATATGTTAAACTAACCAAAAGATAATACAGTGAGCAAGAAGATTGAAAAGTATGGAAGAAAGTATTTTAGTAATCAATATCATTATATTTCTTGTGGACGGTCAAGGATTGATCACACTATGCAAGACTTTCCTACGCAAGAAATAGTTTTCTTGCGTATATCATTGGCATGATGCGGCTAAATTACGCAATGCATTATGCAAGTTAATGAGAATTAACTGTACAAGTTCATAAGTTCCTTCCAACGTTCATCTTTAGCTGGGTTTTCACTCGAACGTATGTAGTAGACGTAATAGGTTACGTGTTATCTAATGTCTGACGATTAACGCATACGTATGCTGATGCTCTTCATTTCCTGTTTCAAAACTATTAAGAGATAGAAAGTATTCAGATTTATTTTCCCAACTATATGCCCAAGAGAGACGTAAATAGCATTATGTATCAAGTAAAAAATTACACGAAAATTTAGCGAAACGTGACAACAATGCAGTTAGGAGAGGTGTACAAACGTATACAATATGCGTATTGTAGACCTTGATACGTATGAAGACGAGCAGCTGACTGCGTGCGCGTCAGTGGCGTAGCAAGAAGTTTGTTTGTTACATTCAGGTACATTATTATCATATGTAATTACAAAAGTGGTAGAATTACAGATATAAAACTGAAAAACATGAAGTGAGCTATACAAAATGCATTAATTTATATGCGTATAGAAATGGTAAAATATAACCATTGAAAAAATACAAGAAGAAAATAACTTTCTTAAATCTATTATGTAATAGGTACTCTTGATCAAAAATTAAATGGATGGATGAAATGACATTGTGAGGGTTCGAGATGACAGACCTTAGACGAGTGATGCTTTATCACCGAGTGACACCGACACAGGCATAGGACATTGATCTGTGCGGACGGCAAAGTAGCAAGGTGACTGACCGACCGCGAACAGGTGAAAAATGCTGGACATTTACGTTCTCTACAGTTAACATTACAATAAATATGAAAGCCCACGCTTGACATAATAATGAAATGTATATTGAAATGAAGGGCAGATGATTCTCCGCCGGACTGAATAAATATGTACAGAAAAATAATTTATATACAAAGATGATGATATTGCTGTAAGCGTTGTAGGACGTTGTCATTTCAACATATACAGTATATATATATATATATATATATATATATATATATATATATATATATATATATATATATATACTGTATAAAGTATCAAAATAAAAAAAAATTGCTTGCTATACATCATATGCGATGAAGCAACAGACTACTGTGACACGACTCACTTTTACAATATTCTCTTATTCCTGTGATTTTCTGTAAACCTGTCTATAAAATTCCTCTGAATCTAGTCTTTTAACTTTCATACTTTCAGTTAACAATACGGCAAGATTATTTAATCTACCATTGCTAATTGCAACGATGAGAGCAGTCTTAATAAATTTCAGAAAAGAGAATCTTCTTTCTGCAGAAGCCGACGGCATAGGTAACACCACAGAAATGTCTACTCATATATGGATTACAAATTTTCGGCAAGTCTAATAATGATTTGAGCCTTCCAGTGTCACTTACGCTTTTGTAACGTCTTTCTAGCATGCATTTTGCAGAGAACATCTTATGTTTGAGATCATCAGTGTGAGCATCATAGACATGAATAAGCCCAAAGGATAAGAATTCTGTCCTTTGTGAGTTAAGTGGATGTAATGTTTTTCACTTCTTACAACATATGAGGTACAGTTAAAAGCAAATGTCCCGTCGTCTCCAGTCACTCTCTGACACCCCCCAATATCCATAGATTCCAGAATTTCAGGTGTAGAAGAGTTTGGTTGTTAGGGGGGAGGCCAACTGGCGGGGGGAGGACGACGGTGGGCCGGGGAAGTACTTGTTAGAGCTGTAAGGAGTGTGATGGTAGGGGAACCACGAAAAATTATGGATGAACGTAAATTCAGTATAATTTCTGCAGATCTTAATTCTATCATTATGATTATTCTAACTTATAATGATATGGTATATTTGTTGTGTTATTTGCTTTGCCATTCTCACAAACAACTTGTTGACAAAAAAGATCGATGTTTAGTTTGGAAATATATTATGACCCGACTGAAAAACCTTTCGTAAACACAAGGTATAGGAGTCCTCTCTCTCTCTCTCTCTCTCTCTCTCTCTCTCTCTCTCTCTCTCTCTCTCTCTCTCTCTCTCATATATATATATATATATATATATATATATATATATATATATATATATATATATATATATATATATATATATACATATATATATATATATATATATATATATATATATATATATATATACATATATATATATATATATATATATAGAAATTGATTGTTGAGAGTTTTTGAGAAAGTAATGAAAATTACAAGATAGAGCCTGCTAAAGATTCCAGTATTGATAGTGAAGTAAAAAGAAAAGCCACGAATGACTGGAGAAAGTATCTAAACAGGAAAGCAGATGAGGATTGGCAATGTGACGTCAGCAACGAGAAGCTTCCAATTAAATTTACCATTTCCAAACGATAATGTGAGGTTCTCGTAACTGTAGATGGGTATCGCAGATCCGTTGGCGACTACCAGGTGGACGTAGACAGACTACGTCGTGTCCTGAAGAGTTCCCTTGGCAAAAGAGAACGACGAGCACCCGTGTCTACCAAAAATCGCACGCCCGTTCCTGCATCATGTAAAAAGAAAAGACTAGAAACATGGGAGGCCACCGCCACGAGCGATGGCCTACTTACACGTTTTTTGGCCACTGACAATCCTTGGCACGTTTCTTTGCGGCTGCCCAGAATCTTTAGTGGTAGTAGCAAAACTGCGGCCGATGGGCGGCAGAAGTGGCTGTAGAAGTTATTGGTTGAGGCGCGAGCGAGTGGTGGGTGATGGGTGGCTTTGTTGCTACTCCGGCATATCACGGGGTAGGTGTGTATGTCCTACGGCATTCACGTCAGCTTCGGTTGACGTTGAATAGGCATCCTCTTTGTCAGGAGTGGAGGCGTTGATGGAGGTCTTGAAGGTCGTGAAGTGGCTGTCCATAAGGGCGTCGGCTTTGGTCAAGTCCTTTATGGGTAAACTATCGACATCGGGTATGGCAGCACGTACAGGTTCGGGTAAACGGCGTATCCAAAATATGAACATATTTCTGAAACCGTAAGGACACTGAAATTAGCTGAAAAAAATTCTTAATCGAATGTGAATAAGATGAAACCGGGAAAAAAATTATATTGATACTGGTACTATAGCTAGATGTAGCGAAATTCAGCATATGCATATCTTGGCACAATATTCCGGCTTGATTGATAATTCTGAATTTATTTTAGCATTGCAGCAAAATTTGGGAAATGGGATTATGTGAGAATTTGTCCATGTAGTATTCATATGTAAACATGCATACATAGATACGCTTACATATATACATATACAGTATATAAACACATCAGGAACATGTAGCCTTACTAAAGGCTTAGAACATAAGCTAGTTACAACCCAAAGAGCTATGGAAAAAATGATGATGGGAAATGACATTAAGAAGAAGGAGAAGAAGAAGAAGAAGACTTATTGACCGAGAACACTTGCAATAACTCCGAGTGACGTGGATGTCGCTGAATGGCTAGGCGTGTGCTACACGTGGCAAGAAGTGTCCTGCAAGCATTGATCTCAGCCAAAGTTGCATAAAAAGAGGCAAGTTTTGTCTGACGTCACAGAAGACCGGTTTCGGTAAGCTTGCCTAGCACCCATGATCCTCGGACCTTTTTCATTCTTCTTGGACGGCCAATGCGACTTCATGGGTATGCAGCCTGTATTTTTCAATACACCATGCTGTATAGGGGAAAACTAAATCATCAGATCATTAACTAGTAGTGATGTATACGTACCTCAAAATGTTAAGACAATTGTTTGATTAACTTCGTTGACGAAGTTGGAAGGAGGTTATGTTTTTATCCCTGTTTGTCTGTTTGTTTGTGAACAATTTGGCCACAATGTTACTCATAGAGTAGTGGAACTTTCAGGGATTAATTGTTATGTTGAGACGTGGAAGTAATTCAATTTTGAAAGTCCTTGGTCTAAGGTCAAGGTCGACTAAAATAAGCTACCGTGACGGAGGTGTGCACTCTGTGTATTTTTCTTTCTTTCTTTCTTTATAAGATGATTGCCTGGTTGAAAAAGAAGACTGATTATTTCGCTCAAGCATAAATCAGATTAAGGAAAGAAGACTAAATTTTCTGTTGAGAAACTCAGATGCTACAAATTAGTTCTGAAAACAAATGAATCTTTCCAAGTTAGATTGACATTTTCAGATTGAACCCAAATACATTTCTTAACACTCTCTCTCTCTCTCTCTCTCTCTCTCTCTCTCTCTCTCTCTCTCTCTCTCTTTCTCTCTCTCGTTTAAAGGAATTTTCTGTTTATTTGAATAATCAATATTATTCTTTTTTGTTTCAAAAAATGTCTTTTTTTATAGTACTTCTGCTCATTGTCAAGAAAGTCACATTACCTTAATTATGCATCTAGTTATTACATGACATGGAATGTAAAGTAAGATTCAAGAAAATCAACTTGAAAATGTCAACACAGTTGATAAGAATCAATCCAATCCACTGTCTTGGGTTAGAGTTCTCTTGCTTGAGGGTACACTCGGGCATACTATTCTATCTAATTTCTCTTCCTCTTGTTTTGTTAAAAATTTATATAGTTTATATAGGAGATGTTTATTTTAATGTTGTTACAGTACTTAAAGATATTTTATTTTGCCTTGTTTCCTTTCCTCACTGGGCTATTTTCCCTGTTGGTGCCCCTGGGCTTAAAGGATCATGCTTTTCCAACTAGGGTTGTAACTTAACAAGTACTACTAATAATAATAATAATAATAAAGGGCATCAATGTATTCTCATATCTTCCTGATACTATTCAAATTAGATTTCATGTGACATCAATACTATACTTAAGAAAATCCGTGACGTAAAACCGACTCCGCCTACTTTTGAAAAAGAAGATCCCTTATTGGCTGTGAGCGTTTGAAGGGACGTAAAAGTGCTAGTGATTGGTTGAACCTCTTTTATGGTGGGGTCAAGAATATGTTGCAGAAATTGATCTGGGTAAAATGAGCATAAAAAGATCCAAGTTTTGTTTGACGTCAAAGGGACTTTTTTTAGGCCCAAATTATTGCTTAAATTTTCTTGAAAACAAACCAGTTATAGCTATAGAATGGTTTCAAACAATGGCATTATACATTCTTTCCTTACATACACGTTTTAAAATTGCTCTAAAATCTTAGATTTAGATTCTCTAAACCTTAGAATTTAGTTCCATCAGTATAAATTTTATTGCCGTTTAAAAATCCGGATCTAAAGGCATCACACAAAAAAATAATTACGCATTGAAAAATTGGTTCGCCGGCATATTTTCATTGAATTAAAAAACCTTTTACTTAATGATGTGGAGTGTACGTATAAAGGCCGATTCACACGACCCGTTTTCTTTCCGACAGGCTGGCCGTCGGTTAACCGGCGTCTAGCTTTCTTACGTGTATTCAAATGCAACTGTTCACATGACTCGTTAAGCTGACGGCGGCCCTCGGACGTCAGCTGTCTGAAGGCCGATTTAAGGCCGATTCACACGACCCGTTTTCTTTCCGACAGGCTGGGTGGTGGCTAACCGCCGTCGAAATGTTGTACATTCACACAAGGCGTTCCGTATCCGTTTACCAGCGTGCGGTAGTCTGTATTCCATTATTTCTGTATTATCTTCAATTCTTAAATCGGACTTATGTGGATTCATTACCCTAGGTAGGAAATCGTACCTGCGCGTAACACTATAGGAAATCCTGTATCCATATGGAATCATTTTAGGAAAAAATGAAAAAAAAATATACAAACATGCTTTATTTTACCAAAACTATACAAAAGTAAAAAAATATTCTTGAACAAATATCACCCTCAATTATGACAATTAAACTTAACAGAATATATTTTTGATTTATTAGAAAAAAAACTTTGATATAAAAAAGATCTTATCAATTGAGGTACTATAATGATAAAAAGACACGTCATTCAGCAAAAAAGATTTTCAAATATATAAACTAGGAACTATAAAGAATCCCCTAGGCATCTTGTTCATCCTGGGAACCACAGAAAACATTGGTCATGGAATAAATAAAAACGGACATATTATTATTTACACTCCAGCAGCATACACTTGAGTTTTTAGGTATGATGTTATGTTCTGGTGAATTTTATGCTTGTATATGCAATAAAACATTTTTTTTTCTAATAATTTTGTAGCTTTTTTACCTTATGTGATGAAACAAGTCTTTGTAAACTGTCATCTGGGCATATAATCACAGGCCCAGGAGGGGCCTTGTGAGGTGTTATAGTTGCATGTGTTACTCCAGCATGATCAGTATTACACTCAATAATGGTGTCAATTTCATCACTGTCAGTCTGTAGAGGGTCTTTGTGAGGTGTTATCACTGCTTGCATGGAACCTGAAGTACCAATCTCACACTCAATTACAGTCTGTGATTGTTAGGGCAAGGCACAGGAGGTGATCGGGCCAGCCCTAGGGGAGGGGTGGGGAGACTGAGTAATCCCATAATGAGAAATGTCACTGTCCATTCCTTCATCATGGGTAGTGTACAATACCCTATCGAAAGCTGAGGTATTCATGAAGGCATCTAAGTCGAACCTGGACAGTGTTCTCTTACGTTTCCTGGGCATTTTATCACACTAAAAGAAAAAAAAAAAAGAAAAAAAATCCATAATACTATATATGAAATAATGTAAGTCATGTTTCACTATGTACAAGAGCTAATAAGGCTATTACACTCTCAAAACATAGTCATTATATTATTTACATGTGGTAATGGCCTTTTCTGAAAAATATATTTTTTTCCATATACTATCATATTAGGAAATGCTGTGCCATTTGGATACATGAGTACTCACCAAGAGTGGATGAAGAGGAGCAGCACGTTACACACCTTACAGTATGAAGAACTTGTGTTAAAATGCCCATCAAAGCACCAACTGAGCCAAGGAAGTATGAATTGTGGGAAAAATTTGGCGGGAAATACAAAAGTACAGGGGGAGCTGTGCCATTTGGCACGGGATTTCATATCTAGGGCAACTGATCATATAGAGATCCCCTTTCCTGTATAAATACGATATACTTTTGTATATTCTCTTCCTGTGAGTATGTTGATGTCACAAATAAGATGGTAGTGATAATTCTAATCAAGTTTTTACACCTTTCTTAGCCAGATAATGCTTGGCTTAACTGTCTAGGCTGATGATGCTTGGCTTAACTGTCTAGGCTGATGATGCTTGGCTTAACTATCTGACCTAATAATGCTTGTCTTAACTCTGTGACCTGATAATACTTGGCTTAACTGTCCAGGCTTATAATACTTGGCTTATTTACTTGGCCCGATAATGACTTCATGGAATAATTCTTGGCTTAATTGCCTGGCCTGATAATGCTTGGCTTAACTGCCCCGGCTTGACAATGCTTAACTGTCTGACCTGTTAAGGATTGGCTTTCCTGCTTAGCCTGATAATACGTGGCTTAACTGTTGGTCTGATAATTCTCGGGTTACGTGCCTGGCCTGGTTATACTGTGCTTAAGTGCCTTGGGCTGTAAGTGCCTAGCTTAACTGTTTGGCATGCAAATGCATAGTGTAACTGCCTGGTCTGGTAACAATTAGCTTAATTGCTTAGCCTGATATTACTTGGCTTTACTGGCTGGCCTAATAATGCTGGGTGTAACTAGTTAGCCTTATAAGGCCTAGTTCAACTGGTTGGCTTTATATTGCTAGGCTTAACTGCCGGGCCATATAATGTTTGGCTTAACTGCCTAGCCTGATAATGTTTGGTATAACTGCATAGTCCGATAATTCTTGGCTTAAGTGACAGACTTTTTAATGCTTAGCTAAACTGTCCAGACTGAGAATATTTGGTTCAACTGTTTGCATAATGATGCTTTACTGAATCACCTGACCTGATAATGCTCGACTTAACGGCAATCCCTGATAATGCTAAACTTCACTGCCTGATTCGATAATGCTATACTTAACTGTCTAGCCTGATATTGATTGGCATGCTTCCTGCTATGATGACGCTTGGCTTATCTAGCCTAGTAATGCTTTGCTTAACTGCCCTACCTGATAATGCTTGCCTTAGCTACCTGGCCTTATAATGCTAGGCTCAACTGCCTGGCCTGATAATGTTTGGCCTAATAACAATGGGCTTAACTGCCTAGTCTGATAATGCTTATCTTAACTGGTTGGGCCTTATGATTATTAACTTAGCTGTGTAGCCTGATAATGGACTCAACTGGATGGCCTAATAGTGCTTGGCTTAACTACCTGACCTAACCTGATGATGCTTGGCTTGATTGCCTAAACTGAAAGTGTTTAGCTTAACTACCTTGTCTGGTAATGCTTAGCTTGACTGACTGGTTTAATTTTGCTTGGCTTAACTGTTTGGCCTGCTAATTCTGGGCTTAACTGCCTGTCGTGTTGAGCCTTAACTTAATTGCCTGACTTGATAATGTTGGTCTTAATTTCCTGACCTAATAATGCTAGGCCTAATTGTCTGACCTGATGAAGCATGTGTCAACTGCCGAGCCCCATAATTCTTGGCCTAACTACCTTGGGTGATAATGTTTGGCTTAACTGACCTGCTGATGATTAGCTTAAGTGCCTGGCCTGATAGTGTTTGATTTAACTGGAGGGCCTGATGATATTTGGCTTAACTGCTTGCACCCTGATAATACTTGGTTTAAAACATGGGGACCAGACTGTCTTAGGGGCAAGAGGGTCGCTGGCTCCCTCTGAAATCCTGTAATATATATATGTATACATATATATATATATATATATATATATATATATATATATATATATATATATATAATCAAATAAGCAATATATTTTAATTCCTTAATGTCTGGATTTTCTCTCATACCTTGGGATCAGAAACACATGGGGGAACCAACTCAGACAATAGCTTTTGACCGGTCTTGGAATGGAATCCTGGTCCAGGAAACTGGCATGACAGTGACATAGCATTTACCCAGTTTCCTGGACCAGTGTTCGATTCCTTGGCCGTCCAGAAGCATGACAGTCAAAGTAAGGTGATAAGCATGTCAGATGAAGGTTTGAGAAATGATCTTATTACTGTCGCGAAGAATTCTGCGAAGTTTTCAGTTTCAGCTGATGACACTTCAGATATTTTTGGGACAGAGAAGTTTTCCATTGGTGTACATTTTATGGATCCATCCAGTCAGAAGGTAAGGAAAGAATTCATTGTCTCTACACCACTGACTGACATGAACACCTCGGGAGTATTAAATTCAGCAGTAATTATTTTTACTTGTTTCCTTTCCTTACTGGGCTATTTTCCCTGTTGGAGCCCCTGGCCTTATAGCATCCTGCTTTTCCAACTAGGGTTGTAGCTTAGGAAGTTATGATAATGATAATAATAATAATAATAATAATAATAATAATAATAATAATAATAATAAAGACTTTAGTCATAATGTTGACAAAGAATATGGTGGCTGTTCTGCAGTGACCAAATAAAAAAAAAAAATAAGGTGTTCTTGCTATAATTCGAAGTGTTTACCCGAAAACTGTTCCTGTTCATTGTTCCCGCATTGGCTCGATCTGGTTGTCAATGATCCCAATACCGTTGCCTCAGTCCGCAATAGAATTTGTACCATTACACCAATCATCAAATTTTTCTTTGATAGGCCTAAAAGAATATCAATGTATCCAAATATTCCTCTCTTGACTGAAACACGGAAGACTTGCACATGTAAGAGCATTGGAATATTCATCGAGAATTTTGAAGACAGTAAAAGTCTTATTTCAACAAGGGTTGTGGCGGCCTGTGGTAACATTCCTGACTGGTGATGGCCAGACTAGAGTTCAAGTCCCGCTCAAACTCGTTAGTTCATTGTGAGCTTAGGATGGGGGTTTTGGGGAACCTAGAGGTCTATCTGCTGAGTCATCAGCAGCCATTGTCTGGCCCTCCCTGGTCCTAACTTGGGTGGAGAGGGGGCTTGGGGACTGATTATATGTAATTATAGGGTCAGTCTCTAGGGCATTGTTCTGCTTGCTAGGGAAATGCCACTGTACTGTACCTTGCCTTTGCCATTAGAAGTGACCTTTAAACCTTTAAACTGTAACTGGACGACAGACTGCACATCAGTTATATTGTGCTTCTAGATCACTTTTTTTTTTATTTTGTCTAATTATAATATCCTTTCAATAAACCCTTTGTTAACCAGTCGCCCAAGCTCTTCAAGCAGTTCAAACTGACCTCTCACAGTTACAGGAGCACATTCACTAACTTTTAAATGTAATCAATTTAATATACACCGCAGTATGGGGGATTTTGAGAAGATAACCTTGCTGGCAGAGCAATTAAACAATGAAGTCACTGTACCAAGGCAATGTGGGACACAGACCCACCCAAGAAATTTACAAAGAACCCAAGTGGAGTATTTCCGACAGCCTGACCTTTGACCTTTGACCTTCATTGAAAATAATTGTGCCATCAATTGAGTATATCGGATTGATAACTTGGAGGTTGATGCAATATTTAAAGGATTTAAAGGCTGCTCGTGAATGGCAGGGGGAAGGGACAGTGACATTGCTATATCGAGTAGGACAATGCCCTAGAGACTGACCATATACACATATGATCAGTGTCTAAGCCCCCAAGCTAGGACCAAGGAGGTCCAGGCAATGGTTGCTGACGACTCAGCAGATAGAACTATAGGCTCCTCCAACTCCCATCCATAGCTCACAAGGATTGTGTGGTTGCAACGACCAAAGAAACTAACGAGCTTGAGCAGGACTTGAACCCCAGTCTGACGTTCACCAGTCAGGGACGTTACCACATCGGCCACATTTTACTTGAGGTAGTTTACACTTTACATCCTGAGATTTAGAAAGTGACAGAAACTGGATTACAAGTTCCACATAAACACACATGATTTATGCGGAATAGAAATAATGCGATTTTAAACAAGATCTCGTATTTGAAATTGTAAAATGAATAAATTTGTCACTAGAATGGATTTCCCTTTTATGTTTAAACCTTATATTGGCATTATGTAGTTTGGACTTATAGTAAAGGAAATACACAAAGTAAGAGGAAAGGGGGGGATTTATTTTTTTATTTTTTTTATTAAGAAATATGCCTTTACAAATTATATTTTACTCTTTTGTATATACATTATAATATTATAATATAAAAAAATTACAATTTTACTATTTTTCTAAATAAGGTAGCAAGTTACAGAATTCGTAGGAGATTCAAAATAAGTAAAACTAAAATGATTTCCCTGACGACTAACAGCAAAGTCTCATAATTAAAATTACTTTGATCCTGTTATGCTTTGTTATTTGTACTATGGTCTTTTTTTTTTTTTTTTTTTTTTTACTGAGCATCTCTTCTTATTAGAACCTGCGTGGGGATAAAAGCTTGTCTGATTATGACAATAATGGTAATAATTATCATGATAATTATTAGTAGTATTATAACACAATAGGTTTAACATATAAAAAATCAGATCTAAACAAGTAATGCATTTGTGATGAACATATTAGTAAAGCCAACGTGATATTATTGTAATGACACTTGAGAACTCTTTCTAATCGATGCAGAGGCTCATAATCATAGTAACTTGTAATTTATACCAAATTCTTAACACATTTCTAACCTTTCATTCTCACTAATGGCAATGTAGTATAGCTGGATGCCTAACATTCAGATAACAACAGATAAAGTCTTAAGACTGAGATTCTTATTTATTTGTACTTTGTTTTCACCTTTACAACACCTCATGTTTTCGTTTTTGACCACTTATAGTAAACCTGAGCTTTAGGACATTTTCTTTTTTGTTGTAATCTTTTTTTTTCTTTTACTGGTCAGAAAATAAACGTCTCACTAAGAAACTTATACTAACACTCATCATAGGCTTCTTTGGCCTCTTTGAATTTGATGAACTCATCTACACTTTTCTTGAGGATTTTTGGCAAAGTCGAAAGATGTGGTTCAAGTTTTATCCTGTTCTCGTAAATGCTCATGTGACAGAGGTACTTCAACATCGGGGTATTTTTCAGGAACATTCTGCTGCAGGCGTTGTACTCTACCGACAGTTCTTCGGTTTCGACGCCGTCCTCCGATAGAGACTTATGAATGAGATCCTTTTTGCAATTGTTCGTCAAGACGAGGTTCAAGAATAAGTTGGCGTCGCTGCTCACGAAGATGATGCCATATCCTTGGCAATCGAACCCAGTGTAGTCACATCCGGCCGTGAGTTCGACGTAGAGC
>NC_090727.1:132761981-132776981 GCF_036898095.1 Palaemon carinicauda | reverse complement strand
TGCATTGTAGAGTGCAAGTCTGTCGGTATGTGATGCTTAGCTGGGGGCTTGTAAGTGTGGCGTCATGGAGTAAATTTTCCCATGACGTGACTTAAGCGCTGGAGATCGTCGGAGGAGGTTGCAGAAGGAAAAAATTCGGCAGGGACGACCAACGGGTCCCCATATACCCTTTCAGCTGCCGAGACATCGAGGGCGTCTTTAGGAGTGGTCTTAGTCCCAGGAGGACCCAGGGAAGCTGAGTAAACCAGTTGGAATCCTTGCAGAAGGACAACGAAACTGCTTTGAGGGTGCAATGAAAACGTTCAACCATTCCATTGGCAGTGGTGTTGTAGGCAGTTGTCTGATGTAGGGTGATGGCCAAGAGATTCGCTAATGATGTCCACAATTGAGAGGTGAAAGTGGTACCCCTGTCAGAAGTAATATGTTCAGGGATACCAAATCTTGCAATCCATCCTGAGAGTAAGGCAGATGTACATGAGGCGGGTGTTGCAGTTTCCAACAGGTAACGATGTCCTTGTGATGTGGGTAGGAGGCCTAAAACATCTACGTGAATGTGAGCGAAATGACGCTGAGGTTGAGGAAAGGTGTCCACTCCTGAATCCGTGTGTCGATGTACTTGGGAAGTTTGGTAAGAAGTACAGGTGCAGACCCAATCCTTAGCATTCTTAGAAATGCTATGCCAAATGAACTTCGTCTTCAGTAGCTGCGCAGTAGAATGGCACGAGGGATGTGAAAGGCCGTGAATGAAATCAAACACCTGTCGGGGCATGGGAGCAGGAATCCAAGGTTGCGGTCTACCAGTACTGACGTCACAGAGGAGGGTGGTGTTGGAGTTGTCGAGGGGGATGTCTTCCCAACGGAGGGATGTGCAGGATGTCCTACATGCTTGATACTGTGGATCCTGTCGGGGTTCAGCCAAGGCGTTGTAATCCAATCCCAGTTGAACGGCAGCCATCATGTTTCTTGACAGGGCATCGGCAACGGAGTTCGTTTTCCCAGGGACGTGTTGAAGGGTGCAAATGTATTCAGCCACGGTGGAGAGATATCGGCGTTGACGGGCGGTCCAGGCGTCAGACTTTAGGGTGAAGGCGTGCACCAGAGTCATGTGGTCTGTGCGAATGACAAAGGGCGTACCTTCTAAGAATTGGCGAAAGTGACGGACAGCCAAGTGCACCGCCACCAATTCGCGATCGAAGGTAGAATAACCTGATTCTGCCTTGGACAGTTTTGTGCTGAAGGAGGCCAATGGGCGGGGCGAGCCGTTGACCACCTGTTTAAGTACTGCACCAATACTTCACCAATAGTGACGTCGCTGCCATCGGTGGAGAGAAGGAGAGGGGCATATGGGATGAGAAAAGTGAGAGCAGCAGCGGTTGATAGGGCCTTCTTTGCATTGCAGAAGGCCGCTTCTTGAAGGAGACCCCACTTCAGGTCTTTTGGCTTGCCCTTGAGGGAGTAGAGGGAAGCAAGATTGGCCACAATGGTTGGCAGAAAACGGTGATAATAGCTGATCATGCCCAAGAATTCCTGCAGAGTTTTGACGGTCAAGGGCGTGGGGAAGTTCTGAACGGCTGCTACCTTCTCAGGGAGGGGATGGACTCCTTCAGGAGTGATACGGTGCCCTAAGAACGACACTTCGTTGGCACCAAAGGTACACTTGTCGTACCGGACTACAAAGCCGTTTTGTTGCAGGCGGTCGAGCACAATGCGCAGGTGACAGAAGTGTTCCTCTTTTGAGGAAGAGAACACAAGTATGTCGTCCACATAACATACACAGAAGGGGAGGTCCCCTAAGATGCCATCCATGAGACGTTGAAAAGTGGCCCCAGCATTATGAAGGCCAAAACAGGAGTAATTGAAAGTGTATGTACCAAACGGAGTGTTGATGGCGGTCTTGGGGATGTCTTCTGGATTCATAGACACCTGATAATACCCATTCAGGAGGTCGAGCGTGGAGAAAACCTTCGCTTTGTGCAGGTAGGAGGTCACGTCGGCGATGTTTGGGAGGGGGTAGTGATCCGGTTCTTTTTGCATGTTCACACGGACGGAGGGAGCCGTCTTTCTTCAGAACAATGTGTAAGGGTGACGACCATGGGCTAGAGACCTTTTACCATAGGCCCATTTCCTCCATTTCGCCGAACGTCTGTTTGGCGGTTGCCAATCGATCCGGTGCCAGACGTCTGAATTTTGTGAAGACTGGGGGTCCCGTCGTCTTGATATGGTGATAAATACCATGCTTGGCAGGAGCCGTGGGCGTTTGGCGAAGTTCTGGACGGAAAACTTCCAGGTACGACGTGAGGAGGTGGGCGTAGGCTTCCGTGGGTGCACTAATGTGGAGAGCGAGGTTGGAGGGGGCGGGTTGAAGAGGTGTCGACAAGTACGAGTCTGCGTTGACCAATCGTCGGTGGGCGACATCGACCAGAAGGTGGAAATGAGAGAGGAAATCCGCACCGGGGATTCGCAATGTGACGTCAGCAACGAGAAGCTTCCAATTAAATTTACCATTTCCAAACGATAATGTGAGGTTCTCGTAACCGTAGATGGGTATCGCAGATCCGTTGGCGGCTACCAGGTGGACGTCGGCAGACGTAGACAGACTATGTCATGTCCTGAAGAGTTCCCTTGGCAAAAGAGAACGACAAGCACCCATGTCTACCAAAAATCGCACGCCCGTTCCTGCATCATGTAAAAAGAAAAGACTAGAAACCTGGGAGGCCACCGCCACGAGCGATGGCCTACTTACACGTTTTTTGGCCACTGACAATCCTTGGCACGTTTCTTTGCGGCTGCCCAGAATCTTTAGTGGTAGTGTAGTAGCAAAACTGTGGTCGATGGGCGGCAGAAGTGGCTGTGGAAGTCGTTGGTTGAGGCGCGAGCGAGTGGTGGGTGATGGGTGGCTTTGTTGCTACTCTGGCATGTCACGAGGTAGGTGTGTATGTCCTACGGCATTCACGTCAGCTTCGGTTGACGTTGAATAGGCGTCCTCTTTGTCAGGAGTGGAGGCGTTGATAGAGGTCTTGAAGGTCGTGAAGTGGCTGTCCATAAGGGCGTCGGCTTTGGTCAAGTCCTTTATGGGTAAACTATCGACATCGGGTATGGCAGCACGTACAGGTTCGGGTAAACGGTGTATCCAAAATATGAACATATTTCTGAAACCGTAAGGACGCTGAAATTAGCTGAAAAAAAATCTTAATCGAAAGTGATTAAGATGAAACCGGGAAAACTATTATATTGATACTGGTACTATAGATAAATGTAGCGAAATTCAGCATATGCATATCTTGGCACAATATTCCGGCTTGATTGATAATTCTGAATTTATTTTAGCATTGCAGCAAAATTTGGGAAATGGGATTATGTGAGAATTCGTCCATGTAGTATTCATATGTAAACATGCTTTCATAGATACGCTTAAATATATACATATTCAGTATATAAACACATCAGGAACGTGTAGCCTTACTAAAGGCTTAGAACATAAGCTAGTTACAACCCAAAGAGCTATGGAAAAAATGATGATGGGAATGACATTAAGGAGAAGAAGAAGACGACTTATTGACTGAGAACACTTGCAATAACTCCGAGTGGTGTGGATGTCGCTGAATGGCTAGGCGTGTGCTACACGTGGCAAGAAGTGTCTTGCAAGCATTGATCTCAGCCAAAGTTGCATAAAAAGAGGCAAGTTTTGTCTGACGTCACAGAAAACCGGTTTCGGTAAGCTTGCCCAGCACCCATGATCCTCGGACCTTTTTCATTCTTCTTGGACGGCCAATGCGACTTCATGTTTATGCAGCCTGTATTTTCAATACAGCATGCTGTATAAGGGAAACTAAATCATCAGATCATTAACTAGTAGTGATGTATACGTACCTCAAAATGTTAAGACAATTGTTTGATTACCTTCGTCAACGAAGTTGGAAGGAGGTTATGTTTTTGTCCCTGTTTGTCCGTGTGTCTGTTAGTTTGTGAACAACTTCCTGGCCACAATGTTACTCATAGAGTAGTGGAACTTTCAGGGATTAATTGTTATGTAGAGACGTGGAAGTAATTTAATTTTGAAAGTCCTTGGTCTAAGGTCAAGGTCGACTAAAATAAGCTACCGTGACGGAGGTATGCAGTGTGTTTTTTTTTCTTTCTTTCTTTCTTTCTTTATAAGATGATTGCCTGGTTGAAAAAGAAGACTGATTATTTCGCTCAAGCATAAATCAGATTAAGGAAAGAAGACAGTAAATTTTATGTTGAGAAACTCAGATGCTACAGATTAATTCTGAAAACAAATGAATCTTTTTAAGTTAGATTGACATTTTCAGACTGAACCGAAATACATTTCTTAACTCTCTCTCTCTCTCTCTCTCTCTCTCTCTCTCTCTCTCTCTCTCTCTCTCTCTCTCTCTCTCTCTCTCTCTCTCTAGTTTAAAAGAAATTTCTGTTTATTTGATAAATCAATATTTTTTTTTTTTTTTTTTTTTTTTCTAAAAATGGCTTTTTATAGTACTTTTGCTCATCGTCAAGAAAGTCATATGACCTAAAGTATGCATCTAGTTATTACATGACATGAAATGTAAAGTAAGATTCAAGAAAGTCAGCTTGAAAATATCAACACAGATAACAAGAATCAATCCAAGCAAAGGGCATCCACGTATTCTCATATCTTCCTGATAATATTATTCAAATTAGATTTCATGTGACGTCAATGCTATCTTTAAGAAAATTCGTGACGTAAGAAGGACTCCGCTCACCTTTTTTGGAAAAGAAGATACCCGATTGGTTGTGAACGTTTGAAGGGACGACTAGTAACTTAAGTGCTTGTGATTGGTTGAACCTATTTTGACGTCACCAGTGACGTTTTTAGGCCAAAATTATTGCTTAAATTTCCTTGAAAACAAACCAGTTATAGCTATAGAAGGGTTTCAAACAATGGCATTATACAATCTTTCCTTACATACACGTTTTAAAATTGTTCTAAAATCTTAGATATACATTCTCTAAACCTTAGAATTTAGTTCCATCAGTATAAATTTTATTGCCGTTTAAAAATCCGGATCTAAAGGCATCACTTAAAAAAATAATTACGCATTGAAAAAATTAGTTAACCGGCATATTTTCATTGGATTAAAAAACTTACATTTATTAATCTAATTACAGTATAAGCTTTTCAGTACTTGTACTCTTTAACTTAATGATTTGAAGTGTACGTATAAGATTAAGAAAAACACAGGGATTAGCATTCATTTACTTTGATATATAGTTGTATTCAAATACCTTCAAATGAATCTAGATGTTAATGAAAACTATTTATTTCCCGTTTTCTGTGCAGTGGTGCAAGTTGGGAATAGATGGGTAAAATCACGAAATCTACGGGACAAAAACATATATATACACGAGTGTCTATATGTACTGTATTTGTGTATATGTTTATATATATATATATATATATATATATATATGTATATGTATATATATATATACATATATATATATATATATATATATATATATATATATATATATATATATATATATATATATGTATATATCATATATATACATTATACAATGTGTTAATATACAGTATATGTATATATGTACTATAATTATACGCTGTATGTACATGTGTGAGTTGTATGAATGCATTTGTATATGGCTGCACCATACACCCTTCACCCTATGGTGGACGAAACCATAGAGATTTAGCCTTTTTCTTCTCGGCCTATTTAGTTTGTAGATCAATCTTGGCCATTCTGAATCCCTGCTTCCTTGCCTGTCTGTCTGTCTGTCTGGTGAGATTGCCTAGCATTTTGCAAGACTGTCCTTCGAAGTACACATCTACGAGGAAAGTCTGTGCATTTTGTGACGACATGAAGACCCGCCCCCTTTTTGAGCACAGATTCCTCATTGGATAGAAACGTGTGCAAAGAAGTATAGCGGTATGGCAGCTTCATTGGTTTGCTGATGATTCTGCAATACCTTTTCGTGGAGTTTCTTGGGCATATTGATCACAGCAAAAGGAGGTGGAAGCTTGAAAATAGCTCTGGAAGTGACAGTGATGTGATATATAGAATGCTATGTTCAGAATGTGGATTATTCCATTATGGCCAAACATCTAAAGGCTTATCTGTCAGAACAAAAGAACATAAGATGGCATAAGATGGCAGTACTGCTCCAATGAGTCAGTTACCTGCACCGGTCACAATATAAATGTAGACCATAGTCTGTATTCCATTATTTCTGTATTATCTTCAATTCTTAAATCGTACTTATGTGGATTCAGGAAGCAACTGATCATATAGAGATCCCTTTTCCTGTATAAATACTATATACTTGTGTATACTCTGTTCCTATGAGTATGTTGATGTCACAAATAAGATGGTAGTGATAATTCTAATCAAGTCTTTACACCTTTCTTAGCCAGATAATTCTTGGTTTAACTGTCTAGGCTGATGATGCTTGGCTTAACTGTCTAGGCTTATGATGCTTGGCTTAACTATCTGACCTAATAATGCTTGTCTTAACTCTGTGACCTGATAATACTTGGCTTAACTGTCCAGGCTTATAATACTTGGCTTAATTGTTTGGCCCGATAATGACTTCATGGAATAATTCTTGGCTTAATTGCCTGGCCTGATAATGCTTGCCTTAACTGCCCCGGCTTGACAATGCTTAACTTAACTGTCTGACCTGTTAATGATTGGCTTTCCTGCTTGGCCTGATAATACTTGACTTCAATGTCTGACCTAATAATGCGTGGCTTAACTGTTGGTCTGATAATTCTCGGGTTACGTGCCTGGCCTGGTTATACTATGCTTAAGTGCCTTGGGCTGTAAGTGCCTGGCTTAACTGTTTGGCATGCAAATGCATAGTGTAACTGCCTGGTCTGGTAACAATTAGCTTAATTGCTTAGCCTGATATTACTTGGCTTTACTGCCTGGCCTAATAATGCTGGGTGTAACTAGTTAGCCTTATAAGGCCTAGTTCAACTGGTTTGCTTTATATTGCTAGGCTTAACTGCCGGGCCATATAATGTTTGGCTTAACTGCCTAGCCTGATAATGTTTGGTATAACTGCATAGTCCGATAATTCTTGGCTTAAGTGACAGACTTTTTAATGCTTAGCTAAACTGTCCAGACTGAGAATATTTGGTTCAACTGTTTGCATAATGATGCTTTACTGAATCACCTGACCTGATAATGCTCGACTTAACGGCAATCCCTGATAATGCTAAACTTCACTGCCTGATTCGATAATGCTATACTTAACTGTCTAGCCTGATATTGATTAGCATGCTTCCTGCTATGATGATGCTTGGCTTATCTAGCCTAGTAATTCTTTGCTTAACTGCCCTGCCTGATAATGCTTGCCTTAGCTACCTGGCCTTATAATGCTAGGCTCAACTGCCTGGCCTGATAATGTTTGGCCTAATAACAATGGGCTTAACTGCCTAGTCTGATAATGCTTATCTTAACTGGTTGGGCCTTATGATTATTAACTTAGCTGTATAGCCTGATAATGGACTCAACTGGATGGCCTAATAGAGCTTGGCTTAACTACCTGACCTAACCTAATGATGCTTGGCTTGATTGCCTAACCTGAAAGTGTTTAGCTTAACTACCTTGTCTGGTAATGCTTAACTTGACTGACTGGTTTAATTTTGCTTGGCTTAACTGTTTGGCCTGCTAATTCTGGGCTTAACTGCCTGTCGTGTTGAGCCTTAACTTAATTGCCTGACCTGATAATGTTGGTCTTAATTTCCTGACCTAATAATGCTAGGCCTAATTGTCAGACCTGATGAAGCATGTCTCAACTGCCGACCCCATAATTCTTGGCCTAACTACCTTGGCTAATATTGTTTGGCTTAACTGACCTGCTGATGATTAGCTTAAGTGCCTGGCCTGATAGTGTTTGATTTAAATGGAGGGCCTGATGGTATTTGGCTTAACTGCTTGCACCCTGATAATACTTGGTTTAAAACATGGGGACCAGACTGTCTTAGGGGCAAGAGGGTCGCTGGCCCCCTCTAAAATCCTGTAATATATATATGTATACATATATATATATATATATATATATATATGTATGTATGCATATATATATATATATATATATATATATATATATATATATTTAAATATATATTTAAATAAGCCATATATTTTAATACCTTATTGTCTGGATTTTCTCTCATACCTTGGGATCAGAAACCTAAGGGGGAACCAACTCAGACAATAGCTTTTGACCGGTCTTGGAATGGAATCCTGGTCCAGGAAACTGGCATGACAGTGACATAGCATTTACCCAGTTTCCTGGACCAGTGTTCGATTCCTTGGCCGTCCAGAAGCATGACAGACAAAGTAAGGTGATAAGCATGTCAGATGAAGGTTTGAGAAATGATCTTATTACTGCTGCGAAGAATTCTGCGAAGTTTTCAGTTTCAGCTGATGACACTTCAGATATTTTTGGGACAGAGAAGTTTTCCATTGGTGTACATTTTATGGATCCATCCAGTCAGAAGGTAAGGAAAGAATTCATTGTCTCTACACCACTGATTGACATGAACACCTCGGGAATATTAAATTCAGCAGTAATTATTTTTACTTGTTTCCTTTCCTCACTGGGCTATTTTCCCTATTGGAGCCCCTGGCCTTATAGCATCCTGCTTTTCCAACTAGGGTTGTAGCTTAGGAAGTTATAATAATAATAATAATAATAATAATAATAATAAAGACTTTAGTCATAATGTTGACAAAGAATATGGTGGCTGTTCTGCAGTGACAAAAAAAAAAAAAAAATGAAATACGGTGTTCTTGCTATAATTCGAAGGGTTTACCCGAAAACTTCTTGTTCATTGTTCCCGCATTTGGTCAATCTGGTTGTCAATGATCACAATACCGTTGCCTCAGTCCGCAATAGAATTTGTACCATTAAACCAATCATCAAATTTTTCTGTGATAGGCCTATAAGAATATCAATAGATCCAAATATTCCTCTCTTGTCTGAAACACGGAAGACTTGCAAATGTAAGAGCATTGGAATATTCACCGAGAATTTTGAAGACATTAAAAGTCTTATTTCAACAAGGATTGTGGTGGCCTGTGGTAACGTTCTTCACTGGTGATCGCCAGACTAGAGTTCAAGTCCCGCTCAAACTCGTTAGTTCATTGTGAGCTTAGGATGGGGGTTTTGGGGAACCTATAGGTCTATCTGCTGAGTCATCAGCAGCCATTGCCAGGCCCTCCCTGGTCCTAGCTTCGGTGATGAGGGGTCTTGGGTGATGATGATATGTAATTATATGGTCAGTTTTTTAGGGCATTGTCCTGCTTGCTAGGGCAATGCCACTGTACTGTACCTTGCCTTTGCCATTAGAAGTGACTTTTAAACCTTTTAACTGTAACTGGACGACAGACTGCACATCAGTTATATTGTGCTTCTAAATCGCCATTTTTTTATTTTGCCTAATTATAATATCCTTTCAATTAACTCTTTTTAACCAGTCGCCCAAGCTCTTCAAGCAGTTCAAGCTGACCTCTCACAGTTACAGGAGCACATTCACTACTTGTTAAATGTAATCAATTTAATATACACCGCAGTAAAGCAAAAGAGCAGTTGTGGATGAGTTATTTTGAGGAGATAACCTTTCTGGCAGAGCAATTAAACAATGAAGTCACTGTACCAAGGCAATGTGGGACACAGACCCACCCAAGAAATTTACAAAGAACCCAAGTGGAGTATTTCTGACAGCCTGACCTTTGACCTTGACCTTTGACCTTCATTGAAAACTATTGTGCCATCAATTGAGTGTATCGGACTGATAACTTGGAGGTTGATGCAATATTTAAAGGATTTAAAGGCTGCTTTTGAATGGCAGGGGGGAAGGGACAGTGACATTGCTCTATCGAGTAGGGCAATGCCCTATAGACTGACCATATATACATATGATCAGTGTCTAAGCCCCCAAGCTAGGACCAAGGATGGCCAGGCAAAGGTTGCTGATGACTCAGCAGATAGAACTATAGGCTTCCCCAACTTCCATCCATAGCTCACTAGGATGACGTGGTTGCAACCAGGACTGGGGAGTCGGGACTCTGAACATTCGACTCCGACTCCGACTGTGACTCCTATAATTTTTTAGAACAGACTCCGACTCCAATTTAAAAAAAAAAAAAAAAAAAAGAATAATTAGATATATTTATATAATTTTCTTATTTTATGTTACTTATTAGTCAAGATAGCATTTCATCACTACTAGCCTACTAGAGTAAGTAATTGTTTTATTGGAGACATTTCACGTAATTTCTTGGATTCAGCTTTTCCTAGGTTACACGAAACTGTAATCAAAACACCCGTCATTTCGAGATGTATACATATAAATAATGACTTTAAATTCTAAGATTATTCATATACGTGATGCATAAAACAATGAATCAGTAACAACCCCTACCTTTTAAATGACTAATGGTGATTAAATGAAGAGTTAATCATGAAATGAACTTTAATGTCCAGAGACTCTTACGTGGAGAGAACCGCTGCTCGCATGTATAATATTATGGTTTTGGTTTGGCTTATGGAGGAGAGATGGCAGGAGCTATGTGTTTCCCAGTGACTGCCTTTATTCGAGAGGTTGTTAAAGAAAACGGCGGGTAATATGAAACGTTTTTTGAGCGACTTAGAAAAAAATTGACTTTGGATACCAAAAGAGAATATTTCTCCAGCGCAAAAATTTCATTTTTGAGGAGTCGGAGTCGGAGTTGGTGGAATTTTACAGACTCCGACTCCGACTCCTCTATTCCATAAATTGGCCTCGACTCCAACTCCCCAGCCCTGGTTGCAACGACTAAAAAAAAAACTAACGAGCTTGAGCAGGACTTGAACCCCAGTCTGGCGTACACCAGTCAGGGACGTTACCACATCGGCCACATATTACTTGAGGTAGGTTACACTTTACATCCTGACATTTACAAAGTGACAGAAACTGGATTACAAGTTACACATAAACACACTTGATTTATGCGGAATAGAAATAATGCACCTTTAAACAAGATCTCGTATTTGAAATTGTAAAATGAATAAATTTGTCACTAGAATGGATTTACTTTTTATGTTTAAACCTTATATTGACATTATGTAGGTTGGACTTATAGTAAAGTAAATACATAAAGTCAGAGAAAGGGGGGATTGTTTTTTTTATTAAGAAATATTCCTTTACAGATTATATTTTACGTTTTTGTATATACATTATCATATCTATTATAATATAAAAAACTTACAATTTTACTATTTTTCTAAATATGTTAGCAAGTTACAGAATTCGTAGGAGGTTCAATATAAGTAGAACTAAAATGATTTCCCTGACGACTAACAGCAAAGACTCATAAAATTGAAATTACTTTGGTCCTGTTATGCTTTGGTATTTGTACTATGGTTTTTTTTTTCTTTCTTTTTTTACTGAGTATCTTTTCTTATTAGAACCTGCGTGGGGATAAAACCTTGTCTGATTATAACAATAATGGTAATAATTATCATCATAATTATTAGTAGTATTATAACACAGGTTAAATGTATCAAAAGTCTGACCTAAACAAGAAAAGCATTAATGATGAACATATTAGTAAAGACAACGTGATATTATTGTAATTACACTTGAGGACTCTTTCCAATCGACTTCAGAGACTCGTAATCATAGTAACTTGTAATATATCCCAAGTTCTTAACACTGTACCAACCGTGTGTCACACGATCGTACATAATTCATTTTGTGCTTGTATCTGCGCTCTCCCCTCGCACTCAAAAGAACCTGAAAAATCATGTCTGTTTTTTTCCTCTGTAACATTGTCGATTTCTCAACATGAAAATTCTTGTTGCTTTGAGATTTTGTATATAAAGGAGAGTGTTCTACAATAAACTAACTCAGTTGCTTTCACACTGCCTTTGAGTTCACAACCTTCTCTCGGCCCGTTACATTGGTGACCCCGGAAGTCGACTTGCTCCCACCGCCTTCCACCCCCACCCCCCTCGCCCCTCCATTGTTGGTACTATGGCGGACTCTACAGAAGTTGGCGCTGCGGCTGCCCCATTGAAACTTTCACTGTTCGCCAGCAGAGAGGTGTTTGCGTGGTTTCAGCGCGCAGAAGTCCAGTTTCGCATCAAGGGCGTGACTCGCTCAACCACCAAAGCAGATTATGTTTTCGCAGCGATACCCGAGGACACCTTCCCGGAAATATCCGACTGGCTTTGTGAACAAGGAGACACCCCAATAGTGTATGACGCCCTCAAAACAACCCTTCTGCAGCAGTACTTGCCGTCGCCAGGCGCCCGTGTAGCAAAGCTTTTTCAGCTCTCGCAATAACCGTTGAGGGACCAAAGGGCTTCGCTTGCCCTCAGGGAAATGACCAGTATCGCTCGCCTTCAACCTGACGCAGACGGCTCTCCTCGTGAGGTGAACCTACTTCGTGCCCTTTGGATACGCCGTTCACCCGGACCTATACCCGCTGCCATACCCGATGTCGATAGTTTACCCATAAAGGACTTGATGACCAAAGCCGACGCCCTTATGGACAGCCACTTCAAGACCTCCATCAACGCCTCCACCCCTGACGAAGGGAATGCCTATTCAACGTCAACCGAAGCTGACATGAATGCCGTAGGACATACACCCCTACACCGTGACGTGCCGAAGCAGCGACAAAACCGCCCACCACCCACCAATCGCTCGCGTCCCAACAAACGACATCTACAGCCACTTACTAACCCCCATCCGCCACAGTTTTGCTACTACCACTTCAGATTCGAGGCAACTGCGAAGAAATGTGCCGAGGATTGTCAGTGGCCACAAAACGTGTAAGTAGGCCATCGCTCGTGGCGGTGGCCTCCCGTGTTGCTAATCTTTTCTTTTTACATGATGCAGGAACGGGCGTGCGATTTTTGGTAGACACGGGTGCTTGTCGTTCTCTTTTGCCAAGGAAACTCTTCAAGACACGACGTAGTCTGTCTACATCTGCCGATGTCCGCTTGGTAGCTGCCAACGGATCTGCGATACCCACCTACGGTTACGAGAACCTCACATTATCGTTCGGAAATGGTAAATTCAATTGGAAGTTTCTCGTTGCTGACGTCACATTGCCAATCCTCGGTGCGGATTTCCTCTCTCATTTCCACCTTCTGGTCGATGTCGCCCACCGACGATTGGTCAACGCAGACTCGTGCTTGTCGACACCTCTTTAACCCGACCCCTCTAACCTCGCTCTCCACATTAGCGCACCCACGGATGCCTACGCCCACCTCCTCACGTCGTACCCGGAAGTTTTCCGTCCAGAACTTCGCCAAACGCCCACGGTTCCTGCCAAGCACAGTATTTATCACCATATCAAGACGACGGGACCCCCAGTCTTCGCAAAATTCAGATGTCTGGCACCGGAACGATTGGTAGCCGCCAAACAGACGTTGGCCGAAATGGAGGAAATGAGCCTTTGCCAAAAGGCCTCCAGCCCTTGGTCATCACCCTTACACATCGTTCTGAAGAAAGACGGCTCCCTCCGTCCGTGGGGGGATTACAGGCGCCTGAACATGCAAACAGAACCGGATCACTTCCCCCTCCCAAACATTGCTGACATGACCTCCTACCTGCACAAAGCAAAGGTTTTCTCTACGCTCGACCTCCTGAAGGGGTATTATCAGGTGCCTCTGAACCCAGAAGACATCCCCAAGACTGCCATCACCACTCCGTTTGGTACATACACCTTCAATTACTCCTGTTTTGGCCTTCGTAATGCTGGGGCCACGTTTCAACGCCTCATGGATGGCATCTCAGGGGACCTCCCTTTCTGTGTATGTTATGTGGACGACACACTTGTATTCTCCTCCTCAAAAGAGGAACACATCCGTCACCTGCGCATCGTGCTCGACCGCCTGCAACAAAACGGCCTTGTTGTCCGGTACGACAAGTATACCTTTGGCGCCAACGAAGTGTCGTTCTTAGGGCACCGCATCACTCCTGAAGGAGTCCACCCCTCCCTGAGAAGGTAGCAGCCGTTCAGAACTTCACCGTGCCCTCGACCGTCAAAGCTCTGCAGGAATTCTTGGGCATGATCTACTATTATCACCGTTTTCTGCCAGCCATGGCCGCCACTCCTGCTCCCCTCTACGCCTCCCTCAAGGGCAAGCCAAAGGACATGAAGTGGGGTCCTCTTCAAGAAGCAGCCTTCTGCAATGCAAAGAAGGCCCTATCAACTGCTGCGGCTCTCACTTTTCCTATCCCACATGCCCCTCTCCTTCTCTCCACCGATGCCAGCGACGTCGCTATTGGTGCAGTCCTTGAGTAGGTGGTCAACGGCTCGCCCCGCCCATTGGCCTTCTTCAACAGAAAACTGTCCAAGGCAGAATCGGTTTATTCTACCTTCGATCGAGAATTGCTGGCGGTGCACTTGGCTGTCCATCACTTTCGCCATTTCTTAGAAGGTACGCCCTTCGTCATTCGCACAGACCACATGCCTCTGGTGCACGCCTTTACTCGACAGTCTGATGCCTGGTCCGCCCGGCAACGCTGACTTCTCTCCACCGTGGCTGAATACAATTGCACCCTTCAATACGTCCCTGGGAAAATGAATCCCGTTGCCGATGGCCTGTCAAGAAACACGTTGGCTGTCGTTCAACTGGGATTGGATTACAACGCCCTGGCTGAAGCCCAACGACAGGATCCAGAGTATCAAGCATGTTGGACATCCTGCACGTCCCTCCGTTGGGAAGACTTTCCCCTCAAAGACTCCAACACCACCCTCCTCTGTGACGTCAGTACTGGTAGACCGCGACCTTGGATTCCTGCTCCCATGCGACGGCAGGTGTTTGATTTCATTCACGGCCTTTCACATCCCTCGTGCCGTTCTACTGCACAGCTGCTGAAGGCAAAGTTCATTTGGCACGGCATTTCTAAGGATGCTAAGGATTGGGTCCGCGCCTGTACTTCTTGCCAGCCAAACTTCCAAAGTACATCGACACACGGATTCCGGAGTG
>NC_090727.1:132751981-132756981 GCF_036898095.1 Palaemon carinicauda | reverse complement strand
AATTGCTATATTCTTTATCTTCAAGTTCCAACATAGCTGATCATATTACATTACGATGAGTTACAAGGAATAACAAGAACAAACCTCTATTGGGTTGCAAAGAGTACTACATGAAATTAAGATATGGGAGATATGGGTTTAAAAGGGGCTATATGTATACAAACGCGCTTTGCAATATCTACGTAGAATTTTAAAATCGATAAGGATGTCTCTCACAGCAAGGTCAATACTATTAAGAGAAGTGTACAAACGTATACAATATGCGTATCATAAACTTAAATGGATGAATTAAATTACACACACACATGTACATATATATATATATATATATATATATATATATATATATATATATATATATATATATATATATATATATATATATATATTATATGTATATATATACGAAGTAACAAAATAAAAAAAATTGCTTGCTATACATTATATGTGATGAAGCAACAGACTACTGGGAGACGACTCACTTTTACAATATTCTCCTATTCCTGTGATTTTCTGTAAACCTATCTATTAAATTCCTCTGAATTTAGTCTTTTAACTTTCATACTTTCATTTGACAATACAGCAAGATTTTTTAATCTACCATTGTCCATTGCAACGATGAGAGCAGTCTTAATAAATTTCAGAAAAGAGAAGCTTTTCTTTGCAGAAGCCGACGGCATAGGTAACACTACAGTAATGTCTACTCATATGGATTAAAAATTTTCGGCAAGTCTAACAATGATTTGGGCCTTCCAGTGTCACTTACGCTTTTGTAACGTCTTTCTAGCATGCATTTGCAGAGAATATCTTATGTTTGAGATCATCAGTGTGAGCATAATAGACATGAATAGGCCAACACAATTTCTCGAAAGATCAGAATTTTGTCCTTTGTGAGTTAAGTGGATGTAATGTTTTTCACTTCTTACAACATATGAGGTACAATAGGGTAGAAAAGTGGATTCGAGCCGAATCCTTAACAATGAAGTCAAAGTGTGAGCTTCCTGACTGTTTTCCAATAGAATCACCAACAACAAACTCATGCAATTTTGTAGAAATCCTACATTTCCTTGATGGTCTACACTCTGAAGTATCAAAACAAAGAGCTGTTGAACCCTTCTCCACCTCATCCCACAAAGCATCAAAACAAGATGCACCAGAACGCATCTGTTCAAGCTGAACTGTTACAGTGTCAATTAATTATACAACTTTTGCCAAGTCAAGGTTAGTTGACTGTAGTAAATCTAATATAAAATGAACATATTTCTGAAAGAGTAAGTACACTGAAATTAGCTCAAAACAATTCGTAATCGAATGTGATTATGATGAAACAACTTACTGTATTATATTAATAATGGTACAATGGATAAATGTAGCGAAATTCAGCATAAGCATATCTTGCCACAAAATTCCGGATTGATTTATAAGTCTGAATTCATTTTAGCATCGCAGCAAAATTTGGGAATCTGGAATATGTGAGAATTCGTCTTTGTAGTATTCATATGTAAACATGCATACATAAATACGCTTACATATATACATATACAGCATATAAACGCATCAGAAACGTGTAGCCTTACTAAAGGGTTAGACCATAAGCTAGTTACAACCCAAAGAGCTATGGAAAAAAGGATGATGGGAATAACATTAACAAGAAGAAGAAAAAGCAGACGACGACGACTCATTGACTGAGAGCGCTTGCAATAACACCGAGTGGTGTGGATGTCGCTGATTGGCTAGGCGTGTGCTACACGTGGCAAGAAGTGTCTTGCAAGCATTGATCTCAGCCAAAGTTGCATAAAAAGAGGCAAGTTTTGTCTGACGTCACAGAAAACCGGTTTCGGTAAGCTTACCCAGCACCCATGATCCTCGGACCTTTTTCATTCTTCTTGGACGGCCAATGTGACTTCATGTTTATGCAGCCTGTATTTTCAATACAGCATGCTGTATAGGGGAAACTAAATCATCAGCTTATTAACAAGTAGTGATATTTACCTACCTCAAAATGTTAAGACAATTGTTTGATTACCTCCACCAACGAAGTTGGAAGGAGGTTATGTTTTTGCCTGTGTTTGTTCGTTTGTCTGTTTGTTTGTGAACAATTTGGCCACAATTTTACTCATAGAGAAGTGGAACTTTCAGGGATTAATTGTTTAGTTGAGACGTGGAAGTAATTCAATTTTGAAAGTCCTTGGTCAAAGGTCAAGGTCGAATAAAAGGTTGACTAAAATAAGCTGCCGTGGCGGAGGTATGCACTCTGTTTTTTTTTCTTTTTTTTTTCATTATAAGACGATTGCCTGGTTGATAAAGAAAAGACTGATTATTTCGCTCAATTGTTAGATTAAGGAAAGAAAACAGTAAATTTTATGTTGAGAAATTCAGATGCTACAGATTAGTTCTGAAAACAAATGAATCTTTTTAAGTTACTTTGACATTTTCAGATTGAACCCAAATATATTTCCTAACGAACTCAGAACTCTCTCTCTCTCTCTCTCTCTCTCTCTCTCTCTCTCTCTCTCTCTCTCTCTCTCTCTCTTTCTGTTTAGTTTAATAATCAATATAATTCTTTTTTGTTTCAAAAAATTTCTTTTTATTGTACTTTAGCTCATTGCCAAGAAAGTAATATTACCTTAAGTATGGATCTAGTTATTACATGACATAGAATGTAAAGTAAGGTTCAAGAAAATCAACTTGAAAATATCAACACAGATAACAAGAATCAATCCAAGCAAAGGGCATCCACGTATTCTCATATCTTCCTAATAATATTATTCAAATTAGATTTCATGTGACGTCAATACTATCTTTTGAAAAAAAGAGATCCCTGTTTGGCTGTGAACGTTTGAAGGGACGTCCGACTAGTAACGTAAAAGTGCTTGTGATTGGTTGAACCTTTTTTGACGTCACAAGTGACGTTTTTAGGCCAAAATTATTGCTTAAATTTCCTTGAAAACAAATCAGTTATATCTATAGAAGGGTTTTAAACAATGGCATTATACATTCTTTCCTTATATACACGCTTTAAAATTGCTCTAAAATCTTAGCTTTAGACTAAACCTCTGTACCATTGTCCTCGCATTAGCTTAATCTATTTGTCAATGATCCCAATACCGTTGCCTCAGTCTGCAATAGAATTGGTACCATTAAACCAATCATCACATTTTTCTGTGATAGGCCACAAAGATAATCAATGGATCCAAATTCTCTCTTGACTGAAACACGGAAGACTAGCAAATGTAAGAGCATTGGAATATTCACCGAGAATTTTGAAGACATTAAAAGTCTTATTTCAGCAACAAGGGTTGTGGCGGTCTGTGGTAACGTTCCTGACTAGTGATCGCCAAACTAGGGTTCAAGTCCCTCTCAAACTCGTTAGTTCATTGTGAGCTAAGGATGTGGGTATTGGGGAGCCTATAGGTCTATCTGCTGAGTCATCAGGGGGTGTGGGTGCTGATAATATGTAATTATATGGTCAGTTTTTATGGCATTGTCCTGTTTGCTAGGGCAATGCCACTATACTGTACCTTGCCTTTGCCATTAGAAGTGACTTTTAAACCTTTAAATTGTAACTGGACGACAGACTGCACATCAGTTATATTGTGTTTCTAGATCACTTTTTTTATTTTGTTTAATTATAATATCCTTTTAATTAACTCTTTTTAACCAGTCGCCCAAGCTCTTCAAGCAGTTCAAGCTGACCTCTCACAGTTACATGAGCACATTCACTAATTGTTAAATGTAATAAATTGAATGTAGAGCGCAGTAAAGCAAAAGGGCACCTGTGGATGGGGAATTTTGAGAAGATAACCTTTCTGGCAGAGCAATTAAACAATGAAGTCATTGTATGATACAGACCCACCCAAGAAATTTACAAAGAACCCAAGTGGAGTATTTACGACAGCCTGACCTTTGACCTTGACCTTTATTGAAAACAATTTTGCCATCAATTGAGTGTATCGGATTGATAACTTGGAAGTTGATGCAGTATTTAAAGGATTTAAAGACCGCTCATGAATGGCAGGGGGAAGGGACAGTGACATTGCTCTATCGAGTAGGACAATGCCCTAGAGACTGACCATATACACATATGATCAGTGTCTAAGCCCCCAAGCTAGGACCAAGGAGGTCCAGGCAATGGTTGCTGATGACTCAGCAGATAGAACTATAGCCTACCCGAACTCCCATCCATAGCTCACAAGGATTGTGTGGTTGCAACGACCAAAGAAACTAACGAGCTTGAGCAGGACTTGAACCCCAGTCTGGCGTTCACCAGTCAGGGACGTTACCACATCGGCCACATATTACTTGAGGTAGTTTACACTTTACATCCTGAGATTTAGAAAGTGACAGAAACTGGATTACAAGTTCCACATAAACACATGATTTATGCGGAATAGAAATAATGCACTTTTAAACAAGGTCTCATATTTGAAATTGTAAAATGAATAAATTTGTCTCTAGAATGGATTTACCTTTTATGTTTAAACCTTATATTGGCATTATGTAGTTTGGACTTATAGTAAAGGAAATACATAGAGTAAGAGGAAGGGGGGGATTTATTTTTTTATTTTTTTTTATTAAGAAATATTCCTTTACAAATTATATTTTACTTTTTTGTATATACATTATGATATCTATTATAATATAAAAAAATTACAATTTTACCATTTTTCTAAATATGTTAGCAAGTTACAGAATTCGTAGGAGGTTCAAAATAAGTAAAACTAAAATGATTTCCCTGACGACTAACAGCAAAGACTCATAATTAAAATTACTTTGATCTTGTTATGCTTTGTTATTTGTACTATGGTTTTTTTTTTTTCTTTACTGAGCATCTCTTCTTATTAGAACCTACGTGGCGATAAAAGCTTGTCTGAATATGACAATAATGGTAATAATTATCATCATAATTATTAGTAGTAGTATAACACACAGGTTAAACGTATCAGAAATCAGATCTAAACAAGTAAAGCTTTTGTGATGAACATATTAGTAAAGCCAAC
>NC_090727.1:132726768-132751958 GCF_036898095.1 Palaemon carinicauda | reverse complement strand
CAAATTTGGTGAAAGTTTGGCAGAAGAGGATGCCTGCATTCACTTTTACAAAATGCAATATTGTTCTAATTGCTACTATGGTATGGAACACATGTTGATTCTATGTTCCTGTTGAATAAGCTCTGGTTCCAGCTGTAATTTCATGGTTAATAAGCAATTATATTCAGCTAGTATTAAAGATGGTTGATAAGAGACATCATAATTTCGTAGTTGTGTTTATTTCGGATATAATATGACCCCAGGAGATTAGTGTAAAAACTAGAATTCTGTGACCAAATGCAGTTGCTTAGCTTACTGAATATAAATATTTGCTGAAAAGTGAAGAAAAAGTTTCATTAATTTTAATTCAAGAATCCTTCATATATACAATGTAAACTAAACGCTCCTTAGTGTGATGTCCATACCCATTAACGTATATAACTCCATATAGACAAGCATGCATACTCCTCACAAGATTCTCGTATATGGTAGAGTGAAGTATTGGCACCCACAATTCAAACGTCCTTCTTTAGATGGCTAGGCGGGTTTATTGCTCTCGCACGTCCCAACAACGAACCATTTTTGCCCATAGGTTCTCTATGGGGTTGAGGTCTGCACCCCTTTAGTGGCCAGTTTATTACCTGGATTTCAGGGTGATGCTCTAACCAAGCTCTAACTACTGTGTTGGTGTGGGTGGGGCTATTATCGTGCACTAGAACAATTGGGTGTGGATTGTGAATGACCCAGGCTCTCACTATGGGAAAGAGGGCATCCACATAATCATTGCCCGTGAACCTTCCAAATAATCATCCAGACTCAAACTTTTCCACTCTTAGGTCTCTTCTGAATCTTTGTCTCATCATAGTGGGTATTCCGTCACCTTCAGTAATGCCTTGTTTGTGCTTCCACTGATGTAAAATATTTTTCCTCTGCAAAGATGAAACTTTTACAAAAGGAGTGATCAACGTGGGGATATTATAAAGGAAATCCAAGGCGACATTCCCAGTGTTTTTATGTCAATTTTTCTTTATTGGTCAGTATGTGATTATGAATACCATCCTCATGGACTGACTGTCTTGATGATTGACTGCTCGCACATACACCAGTGTTCCCGAAATACTTAACCATACATGCTGAATTGTTGCATACCAATTGTAGATATTCTGTCTAAGGCAAACGAGTTATTATTGGACTCGTGAATTGGGTATACCCTGTAAGTAAGGTTTTTCAGTCTGGACAATCCAAACTATACTAAAGTTCGCTATTGTAGGCAAACACTTTTCTGTTGGAATGTTATATAGAATAACAAGTGGGTCTATAAAACGTAATTATAATTTGGAATCATTGCCGAAAATATTATGATAGTGATTAATCGATAGTGAATTACTTTAAAACAAAATGCCCCCTTCCTCGTAACAGCTCTAAAAACCTACTCTGACATATCCCCCACTTTACGCCTTTAGAATCACTCTTTCAATATATATATTGTATGTTGTATTTTGTCCCGACTATATATATATATATATATATATATATATATATATATATATATATATATATATATATATATATATATATATATATATATATATATATATATATATATATATGTATATATATATGCAGTATATACATATATATACATATATATATATATGTATATATATATATATATATATATATATATATATATATATATATATATATATATATATATACAACAACAACAATAATATGAATAGAGAAGTGGGGAATATGGGGAAAGGAAGAGTACCCCTGGATACAATCCAGTTTATAGCTCAAAGGCAGGTACTCAGGATGGGAAAGATTTAGGAAATAGGGAGAAAATGAAGTACAGGAGAAGAATAAAAGAGAGGGACACATCCTCTTGCGATATTAGGAAATTGGTATTATTGTATTGATACTTTGCACACCATATATATATATATATATATATATATATATATATATATATATATATATATATATATGTGGAGAATTTTTTATCTAAGCGTTTGAGTGGGAACTTAGTCCGGGAAAGCCTCCCTAATGGTCGTTACTCAAAGATCAACAGGGAAGATTATGAGCACTTACTCTCTAGCACAAACACCCTGTTAATGACTTTACTACCACAGTTCACTAACCTTCACTCTTAAATACAAAAGGGGGGAATTTACTGTCCAGACCAGAGGCCGGAGAACTCCACACGGGAAATATAAGTAATTTATGGCCTACTCTAGCTTTGTCAGGTCTATAGTCATCTCACTCTTAGGCTCTGTTCTGACTCCGTCCCAGCTACCCTAGCGAGATGCTGGACAGGTATTTTACGTTAATGTAATTAGACAAAATAAAAAATGGGAGCAGTGATGTAAAGTAGTTTAAAAGTTTAAAGATAAGGATCTTTACCTTCGAAGCAAATATATTAATGCAAAGTTCCTCGCTGTTACCACCTATAGACCTACTTAGGTTTACTCTTCAAATATTGGGTATTCTGTCGCGTGATCAACTATTCAATTCACACATGAAAATAAATGAGGGAGCAAAAATACTAAGGAGGTTTAATCAACCTAATATTGATTTATTCACAAATTTACATTAAAAGAAAACGGACATCTTAACAACACAAAAATGGAATCACAAAAGGAATGCAAATTAAAAGCAATTCAAAATAATAAAAATGATGGGTTAGACACGTGGTCTGCAATAATCAAAAATCAAAATGGGGTCGGGCACGTGCCCCACGTGACCCAGAGACTGTGCTAGTCTCAAACCAGAAATTAATATCCAAGAAAAATATATACACACAATCCCACCGCACACAGTCCGAATACGTAATTAGCCAGTTTCCCTATCAAGATAAAATTAGTCTAAGCTAAACTAAATAATGGGGGAATAACTATGGCCATTGATGTAGTACCTGCACTCCTTTGAAGATAGTCCTATGCCCGTGATAGCTGTTGACCTGGTCGTCGCACTAGTTGGCACTTTGCACTTTGCACTCTGGATTGGCTCACCCCAAGAATCCTCGTTTGTGGTAATCAAAGTTTCCCTGGTTCCACTCCTTCACTGTCTCCAGCCGGCAGGACTCCTCTGTGAGCTGAGGATTGGGAAAGGGGGGGGGGTGAGCAAGAGGTGCACGAGTTCACTGACAGGCAGGTCAGTCGGTCGTGGCGACTTCTGAACGAATGGGGCCGACACTAAGGTCCAGGGCGATTACCTGTCTTCACCTTTCCAGACAGGTGAGGAGCTTGATGCGCATGGTACTTCATTGGGGGTGCCATATCGGGACTTCAGGACAGGGCAATGTATTGTTGCAAGGAGTGCAGAGGCATGATTTTGTACTAAATACTTTAGAGAAATCTTGCTGCTCTAAGGGAGTTTATATATACAACAATCCTACCTATTCTGGCTTGCTAAAAATTAATAGTTTAATGATCAATTAGCAATGGGGTGGTACGATGGGCATACATCTTAAAATTAAAAAACCTTAATTGGTATTGAGAAATAAAAGATGCATTAATTCAGCAGTATTGAAATTTATATCAAAATTCAGTTTAGGAATTTAATCTCGACCCACGTAGTTAAGGAAAGAACCAACATACGGCTTGGTTACTAAGGCCCTTTGTTGTGTGCGTATCTACGCTGTGACGTCACGAGCATGGCGTGTGCCGCTGTCAACACGTTTATTTGATTTAGTTTAAAATAGTCCTCCCGATGTCTCTTTAAAGGAAAATGGATGTAGGAGAGAACGTTTAAGTGGTAGCTATAGTATTAGTAGAAGAGAGCTAAAAATACGATTGAAGGAAGAAGAGTGAAGAAAAATTCTTATATATATATATATATATATACAGTATATATGCATATATATATGCAGTATATATATATATATATGTATATATATGCAGTATATATAATATATATATATATATATATATATATATATATATATATATATATATATATATATAGAGAGAGAGAGAGAGAGAGAGAGAGAGAGAGAGAGAGAGAGAGAGAGAGAGAGAGAGAGAGAGCTTGTGTTTTAGAGAGATTTTTCAGTCGGGACAAAATACAAGATGATTTTTGTAAAAAAGTTGTTCGCGATGATGGTATAGCAAATATCACATCAAATATACTATATAATTGAATTGTAAATTAAGTATTATCATAATGATATAAATAGGAACCATGAAATTATATTGAATTTACGTTCATACTTGTTTTGTGATTTCCCAGCCACCACACAGCTCGCAGTTAAAACAAGAAGAAACATGCATATAGGCTAGTTCTGTTATACGTTGTGCCCACGCTTTAAGTAGCTCAACCTTGATTACCAGTGTAAGCAAATCTTAAACATACTTCATGTTTATTTATGTCACAGATTGATGGTTTTTACTTTAGTTATTCCTGTACCACTTCCTATTTTATAAGAATGCTTAGTTTGGTAAAGAGTACTTTTCTTTAGATATATTTTATACAGTATTCTGAGCATTTATTTGTTTGGTGTTTCCTTATCTGTGCATTTACCTTTTTGTGAATGCATTTATCTATCAATGTAGTCATTATATTATCTATATATGTCTTCAGGAGGCTGTCTTGGAAAAAGTTTTAAGTTATAGAAATTATGACATTTGTGGAGAATTTTTATGTTCTGAGTGGGAACTTAGTCCAGGAAAGTCTCCCTAATGGTCGTTACTCAAAGATCAACAGGGGAGATTATGAGCACTTACTCTCTAGCACAAACACCCTGTTAATGACTTTACTACCACAGTTCAGTAACCATCACTCTTAAATACAAAAGGGGGAAATTTTACTGTCCAGAGGCCGGAGAACTCCACACGGGAAATTTATGTAATTTATGGCCTACTCTAGCTTTGTCAGGTCTATAGTCATCTCACTCTTAGGCTCTGTTCTGACTCTGTCCCAGCTACCCTAGCGAGATGCTGGACAGGTATTTTACGTTAATGTAATTAGACAAAATAAAAAATGGGAGCAGTGATGTAAAGTAGTTTAAAAGTTTAAAGATAAGGATCTTTACCTTCGAAGCAGATATATTAATACAAAGTTCCTCGCTGTTACCACCTATAGACTTAGGTTTACTCTTCAAATATTGGGTATTCTGTCCCGTGATCAACACATTAAAATAAATGAGGGAGCAAAAATACTAAGGAGGTTTAATTAACCTAATATTGATTTATTCACAAATTTACATTAAAAGAAAACGGACATCTTAATAGCACAAAAAAAAATGGTATCGAAAGAAATGCAATTCAAATAATGAAAAATGGTTAATTAGACATGTGGTCTACAATAATTAATAATCAAAATGGGGTCGGGCACGTGGCCCACGTGACCCAGAGACTGTGCTATTCTCAAACGCAAGAATTTATATCCAAGAAAAATATATACACACAATCCCACCGCACACAGTCCGAATATGTAAAAGCCAGTTATTCTAAGCAAGTTAAAATTAGTCTAAGCTAAAAAATGGGGGAATTATCTATGACCAATGTTGTAGTACCTGCACTCCTTTGAGATTGTCCTATGCCCGTGATGGCTGTTGACCTGGACGTCGCACTAGTTGGCACTTTGCACTCTTGCTGGCTCACCCCAAAAATTGTCACTTTGGCTGCAACTATGGTATACCAGGGTCCTCTTCTTCTCAATCTCTCCGACCGGCAGCAATCTTTTGTGAGTCGAGTTTTGGGAGAGAAGGGTAGGGGGTGAGCCAGAGGTGCACGGGTTCACTGACCAGGAAGGTCAGTCGGCCAGGCCGGCTTCTGAACGAATGGGCCCGACACTAAAGTCGAGGAGATCACCTGGCTTCACCTTTCCAGACAGTTGACGGCCATGATGCGCACGATAATCCATTGGGGGTGCCATATCGGGACTTCAGGACGGGGCAACATATTGTTGTAAGGAGTGCAGAGGAGGCAGGATTTTGTACTAAATACTTTAGAGGAATCTTGCTGCTCTAAGGGAGTTTATATATACAATAATCCTACCTATTCTGGCTTGCTAAAAATTAATAGTTAAAATGAGAATTAGCAATGTGCTGGTGCGATGGGCATACATCTTAAAATTAACAAACCTTAATTGGTTGTGAAGAATTTTCTTCACTCTTCTTCTTTTAATCGTATTTTTAGCTCTCTTCTACTAATACTATAGCTACCCCTTAAAATTCTCTCCTACATCTAGTTTTCTTTAACGAAATATAGGGAAGACTAATCTAAACTTGTTGACAGTGGCGCACGCCATGCTCGTGACGTCACAGCGTAGATACGCACAACAGATGGCCTTAGTGGTAACCCCGGCGTATGTTGGTTCTTTCCTTAACTACATGGGTCGAGATTAAATTCATAAACTGCCTTTTTGATACAAATTCCAATAATGCTAAATTAATGCATCTTATATTTCTCAATACCAATTAAGGTTTGTTAATTTTAAGATGTATGCCCATCGTACCAGTCCATTGCTAATTAATCATTTTAAATATTAATTTTTAGCAAGCCAGATTAGGTAGGATTGTTGTATATATAACCTCCCTCAGAGCAGCAAGATTTATCTGAGTATTTAGTACAAAATCCTGCCTCCTCTGCACTCCTTGCAAGAAAATATTGCCCTGTCCTGAAGTCCCGATATGGCATCCCCAATGGATTACCATACGCATCGAGCTCCTCACCTGTCTGGAAAGGTGAAGCCAGGTGATCTCTTCGACCGGAGTGTCGGCCTCATTCTACGAGGAGCTGCCCTGGCCTGCTGACCTGCCTGGTCATTGAACCCGGCCAATTCTGGCTCACCCCACTCTCTCTTCCAAAACGTGTCTCACCAACGAGTCCTGTTGCTGCCGGTCGGAGAGATTGAGAAGAGGTCCCTGGTGTACCTAGTTACAGCTACAGTGAGAATTCTTGGGGTGAGCCAGGCAAGAAATTAGTGCAACAACCAGGTCAACAGCTATCTCGGGCATAGGACTAAACTTCAAAGGAGTGCAGGTACTACATCAATGGCCATTTAGTTTTCCCCCATTTTTTTATTAGCTTAGACTAATTTTAACTTTATAGGGTACCTGGCTAATTACACTATTCGGACTGTGTGCGGTGGGATTGTGTGTATATATTTTTTCTATACAATTTTTTGCCTTTTGAGACTAACATAGTCTCTGGGTCACGTGGGCCACGTGCCAGACCCTATTTTGATTGTTGCAGACCACGTGTCTAACTCATCATTTTCATTATTTGAATTGCATCTCTTTTTATTCCATTTTTGTGTTGTTAAGATGTCCGTTTTGTTTCAATGTAAATTTGTGAATAAATCAATATTAGGTTAATCAAACCTCCTTAGTATTTTTGCTCCCTCATTTATTTTAATGTGTGAAATGAATAGTTGTTCACGGGACAAAGTACCCAATATTTAAAGAGAAAACCTAAGTAAGTCTATAGGTGGTAACAGCGAGGAACTTTGCATTAATATATTTGCTTCGAAGGTAAAGATCCTTATCTTTAAACTTTTAAACTACTTTACATCACTGCTCCCATTTTGGATTTTGTCTACCTTACATTAACGTAAAATAACTGTCCAGCATCTCATTGGGGTCACTGGGACGGAGCCGGAACAGAGCCTGAGAATGAGAGGACTATAGACCTGACAAAGCTAGAGTAGGCCATAAATTATTCTTAATCCTACGTGTGGAGTGCTTAGGCCTCTGGACAGTAAAATTTCCCTTTTGTATTTGAGTGATGGTTTGTGAATTGTGACAGTAAAGTATTAGCAGGGTGTTTGTGCCCCGAGAGTAAGTGCTCCTATCCTCCCCTGTTGAACTTTATGTAACTGTTATAAGGAGACTTTCCCGGACTAAGTTCCCACTCAGAACGTAACCATTGAAAAATTCTCCACACGAGTGGTCCTTCGAACCGGATCTTTTACCTTTGACTTATGAAGCATTAACGTAATTAATCAGCTTGATTAAGCATATAGTAACTCGCTATATCACTTACCCACACGCACACAGCCAGTTTGTCGAATGTGTAACGCCCAGACTTTAATTGGGAAGAGAAATTTGTAATTAACATGATCTTTTTGTATCGACCACGTGTTTAAGGAAAGAGCTACGTAACCAGGTTAATTTGTTGCTTGAATGTTCTCTACAGAAAGACTAGAATTTGTCGTAGGAACTTCACTTTATCTCAGATCCGTTCACCCACGTGTGGCGGAATCCACTTATACCAGAAAGTTCTAAGCTACTTGAACTAAGGTTTTTTGTTGTTCAGACGCCCGTGTTTACTGCTCAGCTAGAGCGCCGGTGTACTCGTCCTGTCAACTAATTTTGCTAGCTAAGCATCTAATTTGTAACATTTTGTACCTTGGTCTACCTTCCTTTGTGTCGTTTACCTTCCCTAACCAACCTTAACTTTTCTAACTAACGTTTCCCGTATACCTAGCACATGTCCTTGTCCTAAAGAGTGAATTGGCGTAACATAATTTTAAGTGTTCTTACAAATAACGTAGAAACTTAATAACACCAAGTCCGTTTCATTCCACGTGTTTGTTCCGAGATGGCGGATCTTGTTTACAGCCCAAACTAAGGGTTCGTAATTGTTTGCTACCGTAAGTAAATTACTGCGTGTAGTTAATTTAATTTCCTTTAGCGAGGAAATATTGTTTTTGTCCTTTAGCGAGGATATTTTTGTTTTACCTCCGCGTGAGGGAAATTTCATATTGTTTAGCCTCCAAGAGAGTGCACTTTAAAATCTAAGTCGCTGCCTTGTGCGCCAATCTACATTTTGAATAGTTCAGTGGTCGCCTTAGTGCGCCCGTAATTGTGAAATCGTCACAACAGTGTCAGCCTCGACCTGTTATTTTCACCTTTAACTTACCTTTTTTGCATTCACAAGCCCATGTGCTTTCTAATATGCTCTACTTTAAAGTGAATTGATTAGTCATTATCGCCACTCGCGTAAATAATTCTGTTTAGTAAAGTCTAAAGTCACGTGACCTGGGCATCGTCTGCTTTGTTGGACCCGGTCACTTTGAAATTTAAAGTAATTTCATGATTTATATGTTTTTTGTCCATTTAACTTGTTCCCCCATCATGAGTAAATTTAAATATTCATTTATCACACGTGCAAATTTGTAACGTTTCATTTTCACGTTCCTTTGAAAATTCAGTTATCCCTTGTTTTGTTTTACGAATCCGTTCATCAAACGTGGTCATTCCAAGATGACGGACTTCATGCTTAACGTAAACAACCCTTCACCGCCTAAGGCGGAAACGCTTAGCCCCGAGGAGATTAACGCTAGGCTTAAGGAACAGGAGTTGACGTTCACCTTTGTGTGTGAGGACGCAGACCTAGCACTTCATGCTCTTGCTTCTGTAGATTTTCCCAGCATGGGTTCAGAAGCCGTAAATCATTTCAAAAACCTTATTGGTAAAGTAAGAGATGAACTTTTTAATTACAAGAATTTTTGGAGACGTCATTACGACCATCCCATTGTTAAATTAAATTATCCCGTACTTGCTGCCTGGTCGGGTAAAGTTGAGATTGCTTTTAATAGCCTCATGGCTCATCCTAATTTAATAATTAAAGCTAATCAGTCTAATTCCTTTTCTAGGGTGACACCTACAGTAACACGTCCTGTTGTAAACGCTATTAATAGTCCCCTAATTGTTACTTCTAATATATCAGCAGTCAAGCACAATTTTGTCTCAATTCCTCAACCTGTAAAACCATCACATTTCAATACTATGTTGCCAACATGGCATACGATTAGTGAATTTGTGTCAGTCACACGTGCTCCGTCCTCATCTCCAAACCTTAAGCCGCCAGCGTTCGATCACCCTCAACCCCCTTTGTCTTTGCCGCCGGTGACAGTCCGTCCCGGAGGAAATACCATTCATCGTCTTAACATAGACCCCCCAAGTGGTAGCTCAAATACCACACAACTTAACCGTGTGCGTGATGGCCAGCAGAGGCCTGTACCGGTTGTAAATTCAATAACTAAAACCGTAGTTACCGTACCATTCCATGGACCAGTGCCCACGTTGCCTGATCGTCCTATCTTTAAGCCAGTAACTTCCGCTCCTACCCGTGTTGACGCTAAAATATCCACGTCAAAATCCGAAACTCGCTCTCAGAAGGAGCTGCGTGATCGCAAGGTTAAGACCTTAGCAGTCAGAAATGAACCTTGTGCACTGACGGCGGATTTAGCGAAGGTCACACATGTAGACCTAGCACCGGAGCTTAGAGCCTGTTTACAAATCAATTTACTTAAGGATAACGGTACATTGAACGTTATTCATTATTTTCATTCAGTCATTTATGACGTCACATTAAACTTTTATTATTTTTGCCAAGTCATACAGCAGCATTTTCCAGGTCAATCCCATGCTTTAACTTCGAAACGTAAATGTAGCTTTTGCCTTGACAACTTGTCATGTTTCTATAATCCCCCTGATATCCTTCAGCTCATGCTGAATATAAGCTTTGCTTTAAATGTTCACCTTGCAAACATTTCCCTTGAAAATGACATCCAAGACCTTAGTTGTCAGAAATACGATGTCCCCAAGGACCTAGTTTGTCTCATTTTATCATTCAGGCTAGTGTCAAATAACCTTTTACTTTGTAACGCCGAGAAGGAATTAACTTTTCTCCTTTTGTCAGGCAATGAATACCAACTTTTCATCACGCCAGTCATTTTATATGTAAAGACATTTCATGTAAAACGTTGGGTGTCAGACCGGGATTGGGATTCACCCCCATAATTTTTAATTTGTCATTTGGCCTGACTTGTTGCTGAACTCGACTGACATTGGATTACGTTTTCTTTGCTCTATCCGTACCCCTAGGGTGGGAAGAATTGAGTACTTTTAATCGTTCTATTATTATTGCATCGTACGTTTAAAGTTAAAACTGATCATATGCTTAACTTAGCGCTTCCGTGAAGCATTGCCTGCGTGGTTCAATTTTCCCCAAATTCGCGTGAAAGCATAACTTTTGATTCAATTGATTTCAATTAACGTTGACAGCGTTTTGTTAACTTTAAACGGACGTTGATGTGAAGAACAACTTCACTCTTCATTCAGCCAGTATCCTTATCTCACTCATACTAACAAGTAGTTGAATCACATTTGCCGGAACTAACCCCTCTCCCTTTTTCTCCCCTTTATCCCCAGGGTGTGAAGAATTTTCTTCACTCTTCTTCTTTTAATCGTATTTTTAGCTCTCTTCTACTAATACTATAGCTACCCCTTAAAATTCTCTCCTACATCTAGTTTTCTTTAACGAAATATAGGGAAGACTAATCTAAACTTGTTGACAGTGGCGCACGCCATGCTCGTGACGTCACAGCGTAGATACGCACAACAGATGGCCTTAGTGGTAACCCCGGCGTATGTTGGTTCTTTCCTTAACTACATGGGTCGAGATTAAATTCATAAACTGCCTTTTTGATACAAATTCCAATAATGCTAAATTAATGCATCTTATATTTCTCAATACCAATTAAGGTTTGTTAATTTTAAGATGTATGCCCATCGTACCAGTCCATTGCTAATTAATCATTTTAAATATTAATTTTTAGCAAGCCAGATTAGGTAGGATTGTTGTATATATAACCTCCCTCAGAGCAGCAAGATTTATCTGAGTATTTAGTACAAAATCCTGCCTCCTCTGCACTCCTTGCAAGAAAATATTGCCCTGTCCTGAAGTCCCGATATGGCATCCCCAATGGATTACCATACGCATCGAGCTCCTCACCTGTCTGGAAAGGTGAAGCCAGGTGATCTCTTCGACCGGAGTGTCGGCCTCATTCTACGAGGAGCTGCCCTGGCCTGCTGACCTGCCTGGTCATTGAACCCGGCCAATTCTGGCTCACCCCACTCTCTCTTCCAAAACGTGTCTCACCAACGAGTCCTGTTGCTGCCGGTCGGAGAGATTGAGAAGAGGTCCCTGGTGTACCTAGTTACAGCTACAGTGAGAATTCTTGGGGTGAGCCAGGCAAGAAATTAGTGCAACAACCAGGTCAACAGCTATCTCGGGCATAGGACTAAACTTCAAAGGAGTGCAGGTACTACATCAATGGCCATTTAGTTTTCCCCCATTTTTTTATTAGCTTAGACTAATTTTAACTTTATAGGGTACCTGGCTAATTACACTATTCGGACTGTGTGCGGTGGGATTGTGTGTATATATTTTTTCTATACAATTTTTTGCCTTTTGAGACTAACATAGTCTCTGGGTCACGTGGGCCACGTGCCAGACCCTATTTTGATTGTTGCAGACCACGTGTCTAACTCATCATTTTCATTATTTGAATTGCATCTCTTTTTATTCCATTTTTGTGTTGTTAAGATGTCCGTTTTGTTTCAATGTAAATTTGTGAATAAATCAATATTAGGTTAATCAAACCTCCTTAGTATTTTTGCTCCCTCATTTATTTTAATGTGTGAAATGAATAGTTGTTCACGGGACAAAGTACCCAATATTTAAAGAGAAAACCTAAGTAAGTCTATAGGTGGTAACAGCGAGGAACTTTGCATTAATATATTTGCTTCGAAGGTAAAGATCCTTATCTTTAAACTTTTAAACTACTTTACATCACTGCTCCCATTTTGGATTTTGTCTACCTTACATTAACGTAAAATAACTGTCCAGCATCTCATTGGGGTCACTGGGACGGAGCCGGAACAGAGCCTGAGAATGAGAGGACTATAGACCTGACAAAGCTAGAGTAGGCCATAAATTATTCTTAATCCTACGTGTGGAGTGCTTAGGCCTCTGGACAGTAAAATTTCCCTTTTGTATTTGAGTGATGGTTTGTGAATTGTGACAGTAAAGTATTAGCAGGGTGTTTGTGCCCCGAGAGTAAGTGCTCCTATCCTCCCCTGTTGAACTTTATGTAACTGTTATAAGGAGACTTTCCCGGACTAAGTTCCCACTCAGAACGTAACCATTGAAAAATTCTCCACACGAGTGGTCCTTCGAACCGGATCTTTTACCTTTGACTTATGAAGCATTAACGTAATTAATCAGCTTGATTAAGCATATAGTAACTCGCTATATCACTTACCCACACGCACACAGCCAGTTTGTCGAATGTGTAACGCCCAGACTTTAATTGGGAAGAGAAATTTGTAATTAACATGATCTTTTTGTATCGACCACGTGTTTAAGGAAAGAGCTACGTAACCAGGTTAATTTGTTGCTTGAATGTTCTCTACAGAAAGACTAGAATTTGTCGTAGGAACTTCACTTTATCTCAGATCCGTTCACCCACGTGTGGCGGAATCCACTTATACCAGAAAGTTCTAAGCTACTTGAACTAAGGTTTTTTGTTGTTCAGACGCCCGTGTTTACTGCTCAGCTAGAGCGCCGGTGTACTCGTCCTGTCAACTAATTTTGCTAGCTAAGCATCTAATTTGTAACATTTTGTACCTTGGTCTACCTTCCTTTGTGTCGTTTACCTTCCCTAACCAACCTTAACTTTTCTAACTAACGTTTCCCGTATACCTAGCACATGTCCTTGTCCTAAAGAGTGAATTGGCGTAACATAATTTTAAGTGTTCTTACAAATAACGTAGAAACTTAATAACACCAAGTCCGTTTCATTCCACGTGTTTGTTCCGAGATGGCGGATCTTGTTTACAGCCCAAACTAAGGGTTCGTAATTGTTTGCTACCGTAAGTAAATTACTGCGTGTAGTTAATTTAATTTCCTTTAGCGAGGAAATATTGTTTTTGTCCTTTAGCGAGGATATTTTTGTTTTACCTCCGCGTGAGGGAAATTTCATATTGTTTAGCCTCCAAGAGAGTGCACTTTAAAATCTAAGTCGCTGCCTTGTGCGCCAATCTACATTTTGAATAGTTCAGTGGTCGCCTTAGTGCGCCCGTAATTGTGAAATCGTCACAACAGTGTCAGCCTCGACCTGTTATTTTCACCTTTAACTTACCTTTTTTGCATTCACAAGCCCATGTGCTTTCTAATATGCTCTACTTTAAAGTGAATTGATTAGTCATTATCGCCACTCGCGTAAATAATTCTGTTTAGTAAAGTCTAAAGTCACGTGACCTGGGCATCGTCTGCTTTGTTGGACCCGGTCACTTTGAAATTTAAAGTAATTTCATGATTTATATGTTTTTTGTCCATTTAACTTGTTCCCCCATCATGAGTAAATTTAAATATTCATTTATCACACGTGCAAATTTGTAACGTTTCATTTTCACGTTCCTTTGAAAATTCAGTTATCCCTTGTTTTGTTTTACGAATCCGTTCATCAAACGTGGTCATTCCAAGATGACGGACTTCATGCTTAACGTAAACAACCCTTCACCGCCTAAGGCGGAAACGCTTAGCCCCGAGGAGATTAACGCTAGGCTTAAGGAACAGGAGTTGACGTTCACCTTTGTGTGTGAGGACGCAGACCTAGCACTTCATGCTCTTGCTTCTGTAGATTTTCCCAGCATGGGTTCAGAAGCCGTAAATCATTTCAAAAACATTATTGGTAAAGTAAGAGATGAACTTTTTAATTACAAGAATTTTTGGAGACGTCATTACGACCATCCCATTGTTAAATTAAATTATCCCGTACTTGCTGCCTGGTCGGGTAAAGTTGAGATTGCTTTTAATAGCCTCATGGCTCATCCTAATTTAATAATTAAAGCTAATCAGTCTAATTCCTTTTCTAGGGTGACACCTACAGTAACACGTCCTGTTGTAAACGCTATTAATAGTCCCCTAATTGTTACTTCTAATATATCAGCAGTCAAGCACAATTTTGTCTCAATTCCTCAACCTGTAAAACCATCACATTTCAATACTATGTTGCCAACATGGCATACGATTAGTGAATTTGTGTCAGTCACACGTGCTCCGTCCTCATCTCCAAACCTTAAGCCGCCAGCGTTCGATCACCCTCAACCCCCTTTGTCTTTGCCGCCGGTGACAGTCCGTCCCGGAGGAAATACCATTCATCGTCTTAACATAGACCCCCCAAGTGGTAGCTCAAATACCACACAACTTAACCGTGTGCGTGATGGCCAGCAGAGGCCTGTACCGGTTGTAAATTCAATAACTAAAACCGTAGTTACCGTACCATTCCATGGACCAGTGCCCACGTTGCCTGATCGTCCTATCTTTAAGCCAGTAACTTCCGCTCCTACCCGTGTTGACGCTAAAATATCCACGTCAAAATCCGAAACTCGCTCTCAGAAGGAGCTGCGTGATCGCAAGGTTAAGACCTTAGCAGTCAGAAATGAACCTTGTGCACTGACGGCGGATTTAGCGAAGGTCACACATGTAGACCTAGCACCGGAGCTTAGAGCCTGTTTACAAATCAATTTACTTAAGGATAACGGTACATTGAACGTTATTCATTATTTTCATTCAGTCATTTATGACGTCACATTAAACTTTTATTATTTTTGCCAAGTCATACAGCAGCATTTTCCAGGTCAATCCCATGCTTTAACTTCGAAACGTAAATGTAGCTTTTGCCTTGACAACTTGTCATGTTTCTATAATCCCCCTGATATCCTTCAGCTCATGCTGAATATAAGCTTTGCTTTAAATGTTCACCTTGCAAACATTTCCCTTGAAAATGACATCCAAGACCTTAGTTGTCAGAAATACGATGTCCCCAAGGACCTAGTTTGTCTCATTTTATCATTCAGGCTAGTGTCAAATAACCTTTTACTTTGTAACGCCGAGAAGGAATTAACTTTTCTCCTTTTGTCAGGCAATGAATACCAACTTTTCATCACGCCAGTCATTTTATATGTAAAGACATTTCATGTAAAACGTTGGGTGTCAGACCGGGATTGGGATTCACCCCCATAATTTTTAATTTGTCATTTGGCCTGACTTGTTGCTGAACTCGACTGACATTGGATTACGTTTTCTTTGCTCTATCCGTACCCCTAGGGTGGGAAGAATTGAGTACTTTTAATCGTTCTATTATTATTGCATCGTACGTTTAAAGTTAAAACTGATCATATGCTTAACTTAGCGCTTCCGTGAAGCATTGCCTGCGTGGTTCAATTTTCCCCAAATTCGCGTGAAAGCATAACTTTTGATTCAATTGATTTCAATTAACGTTGACAGCGTTTTGTTAACTTTAAACGGACGTTGATGTGAAGAACAACTTCACTCTTCATTCAGCCAGTATCCTTATCTCACTCATACTAACAAGTAGTTGAATCACATTTGCCGGAACTAACCCCTCTCCCTTTTTCTCCCCTTTATCCCCAGGGTGTGAAGAATTTTCTTCACTCTTCTTCTTTTAATCGTATTTTTAGCTCTCTTCTACTAATACTATAGCTACCCCTTAAAATTCTCTCCTACATCTAGTTTTCTTTAACGAAATATAGGGAAGACTAATCTAAACTTGTTGACAGTGGCGCACGCCATGCTCGTGACGTCACAGCGTAGATACGCACAACAGATGGCCTTAGTGGTAACCCCGGCGTATGTTGGTTCTTTCCTTAACTACATGGGTCGAGATTAAATTCATAAACTGCCTTTTTGATACAAATTCCAATAATGCTAAATTAATGCATCTTATATTTCTCAATACCAATTAAGGTTTGTTAATTTTAAGATGTATGCCCATCGTACCAGTCCATTGCTAATTAATCATTTTAAATATTAATTTTTAGCAAGCCAGATTAGGTAGGATTGTTGTATATATAACCTCCCTCAGAGCAGCAAGATTTATCTGAGTATTTAGTACAAAATCCTGCCTCCTCTGCACTCCTTGCAAGAAAATATTGCCCTGTCCTGAAGTCCCGATATGGCATCCCCAATGGATTACCATACGCATCGAGCTCCTCACCTGTCTGGAAAGGTGAAGCCAGGTGATCTCTTCGACCGGAGTGTCGGCCTCATTCTACGAGGAGCTGCCCTGGCCTGCTGACCTGCCTGGTCATTGAACCCGGCCAATTCTGGCTCACCCCACTCTCTCTTCCAAAACGTGTCTCACCAACGAGTCCTGTTGCTGCCGGTCGGAGAGATTGAGAAGAGGTCCCTGGTGTACCTAGTTACAGCTACAGTGAGAATTCTTGGGGTGAGCCAGGCAAGAAATTAGTGCAACAACCAGGTCAACAGCTATCTCGGGCATAGGACTAAACTTCAAAGGAGTGCAGGTACTACATCAATGGCCATTTAGTTTTCCCCCATTTTTTTTATTAGCTTAGACTAATTTTAACTTTATAGGGTACCTGGCTAATTACACTATTCGGACTGTGTGCGGTGGGATTGTGTGTATATATTTTTTCTATACAATTTTTTGCCTTTTGAGACTAACATAGTCTCTGGGTCACGTGGGCCACGTGCCAGACCCTATTTTGATTGTTGCAGACCACGTGTCTAACTCATCATTTTCATTATTTGAATTGCATCTCTTTTTATTCCATTTTTGTGTTGTTAAGATGTCCGTTTTGTTTCAATGTAAATTTGTGAATAAATCAATATTAGGTTAATCAAACCTCCTTAGTATTTTTGCTCCCTCATTTATTTTAATGTGTGAAATGAATAGTTGTTCACGGGACAAAGTACCCAATATTTAAAGAGAAAACCTAAGTAAGTCTATAGGTGGTAACAGCGAGGAACTTTGCATTAATATATTTGCTTCGAAGGTAAAGATCCTTATCTTTAAACTTTTAAACTACTTTACATCACTGCTCCCATTTTGGATTTTGTCTACCTTACATTAACGTAAAATAACTGTCCAGCATCTCATTGGGGTCACTGGGACGGAGCCGGAACAGAGCCTGAGAATGAGAGGACTATAGACCTGACAAAGCTAGAGTAGGCCATAAATTATTCTTAATCCTACGTGTGGAGTGCTTAGGCCTCTGGACAGTAAAATTTCCCTTTTGTATTTGAGTGATGGTTTGTGAATTGTGACAGTAAAGTATTAGCAGGGTGTTTGTGCCCCGAGAGTAAGTGCTCCTATCCTCCCCTGTTGAACTTTATGTAACTGTTATAAGGAGACTTTCCCGGACTAAGTTCCCACTCAGAACGTAACCATTGAAAAATTCTCCACATTGGTATTGAGAAATAAAAGATGCATTAATTCAGCAGTATTGAAATTTATATCAAAATTCAGTTTAGGAATTTAATCTCGACCCATGTAGTTAAGGAAAGAACCAACATACGCCTGGGATACTCTAAGGCGCTCTGTTGTGCGTATCTACGCTGTGACGTCACGAGCATGGCGTGCGCCACTGCAAACAAGTTTTAGTTTAGAATAGTCTTCCCTATGTTTTGTTAAAGGAAATTGGATGTAGGAGAGAACGTTTAAGGGGTAGCTATAGTATTAGTAGAAGAGAATTAAAAATACGATCGAAAGAAGAAGAGTGAAGAAAATTCTTCACACCATTTAAGCAAAAGAGGAAATTATACTCACCGTCGTGCAATTAGTTATTTCTGCTGTCGTCCAATTAGTTATTTCTGCATGTTGAATAAGATTTTTCACAATTCTGACCATCCCTTGCATTCATATCTTACCAGACTGTACCATCCTGTATGTAGAACTAGGTATGCAGTTAATTTTAAGTCATGCCTTCTCCATCATAAGACTGAACACTACATAGTATTATAGAAGTCGAATCGGTTGAACTTGAGAAGTTCAGACTTGCAGCAAATGGTTTTATGTTGATCATGTCGACTGATGTAAGTCTATCTTCGAAGTTTATATATGGCATATATATTTCAACGTTGTTATTGGTCTCAAAATTCTTTATATTCTTTAATCATTACTTCTCATATATAGTTTATTATTATCTTTTCCCCACTGAGCTATTTTCCCCGTTGGATAAGTAGGTTTTGTAGCATCCTGCTTTTCCAACTAGAGTTTTAATAATAATAATAATAATAATAATGATAATAATAATAGTAATAATAATAATTATAATTATAATAGAATAAAATAATAACAATAATAATAATAATAAAATAATAATAACAATAATAATAACAATAATAATAATGTAAATAATTATAATATAATAATAATAGTAATAATGATAATAATGATAATAATAATAATAATAATAATAATAATAATAATAATAATAATAATAATAATAATAATGTGTCCGTATGTGGACATAATGCATTTTGTAGTTAGACATCCTCACTTTTACAAGCACATCAAGGCATATATATATATATATATATATATATATATATATATATATATATATATATATATATATATATATATATATATATATGTGTGTGTGTGTGTGTGTGTGTGTGTGTGTGTGTGGAGAATTTTTCATCGAAATGTTTGAATGGGAACTTAGTCCGGGAAAGTCTCCTTATGACAGTTACATAAAGTTCAACAGGGGAGGATGATGAGCACTTACTCTCGGGGCACAAACGCCCTGCTAATACTTTACTGTCACAACTTACTAACCTTCACTCTTAAATACAAAAGGGGGAAATTTACTGTCCAGAGTCCGGAGAACTCCACACGTGAAAATTAGGTAATTTATGGCCTACTCTAGCCTTGTCAGGTCTATAGTCATCTCACTCTTAGGCTCTGTTCCGACTCTGTTCCAGCTACCCCAGAGATGCTGGACAGGTATTTTACGTTAATGTAATTAGACAAACCCAAAAATGGGAGCAGTGATGTAAAGTAAATATATTAATACAAAGTTCCTCGCTGTTACCACCTATAGACCCACTTAGGTTTACTCTTCAAATATTGGGTATTCTGTCCCGTGATCAACTATTCAATCTACACATTAAAATAAATGAGGGAGCAAAAATACTAAGGAGGTTTAATTAACCTAATATTGATTTATTCACAAATTTACATTAAAAGAAAACGGACATCTTAACAACACAAAAATGGAATCATAAAAGGAATGCAAATTAAAAGCAATTCAAAATAATAAAAATGATTGATTAGACACGTGGTCTGCAATAATCCAAAAATGGGGTCGGACACGTGGCCCATGTGACCCAGAGACTGTGCTAGTCTCAAAGCAAAAAATTATATAGAAAAAATATATACACACAATCCCACCGCACACAGTCCGAATATTGTAATTAGCCAGTTCCCTATCAAGTTAAAATTAGTCTAAGCTAAAAAATAGGGGAATAACTATGGCCATTTGTAGTACCTGCACTCCTTTGAGATTAGTCCTATGCCCATGATGGCTGTTGACCTGGTTGCACTTAGTACTTTGCACTCTGGACTGGCTCACCTCAAAAATTCTCACTTTGGCTGCAATTATGGTATACCAGGCTCCTCTTCTTCTCAATCTCTCCGACCGGCAGCACTCTTATGTGAGTCGAGTTTTGGGAGAGAGGGGTGGGGGTGAGCCAGAGGTGCACAGATTAACTGACCGGGCTGGTCAGTCGGTCACGACAGGTTCTGAACGATTGGGGCCGACACTAAGGTCGAGGAGATCACTTGGCTTCACCTTTCCAGACAGGTGAGGAGCATGATGCTCATGGAAATCCATTGGGGGTGCCATATCGGGACTTCAGGACACGGCAATGTATTGTTGCAAGGAGTACAGAGGAGGCAGAATTTTGTACTAAATACTTTAGAGAAATCTTGCGGTTCTAAGGGAGTTGATATATACAATAACCCTACCTATTCTGGCTTGCTAAAAATTAATAGTTTAAATGATTAATTAGCAATGGGCTGGTGCGACGGGCATACATCTTAAAATTAACAAACCTTAATTGGTATTGAGAAATAAAATATGCATTAATTCGTCAGTATTGAAAATTAGGTTTCATTGTAGTTTATTACATGGCAATGTAACCTAGGATTCCAATCCTTTCTCTGGTCTAGTTTCCGTATTTAGTTCATTCATGTTTACCCGCTAGAGTTCTTTGTTTTTCCCTTAACCAATCACCACCCTAGGCCTATACAGATATCTCCTCTTCCTTTATCCCTATTAGCAGTGTTTTCATACCCTTTGTTCCAATGCCTTTCCCGTTGTAACCTTTGTCCTGGTGAGGTGTTCTGCATTTCAAGTGCGGTTTCTTTATCTTATAGGCAAGACATTCACGTGTTTTATTGCAATTCTGAATCCATCATTCGTAAAACTAAGAAGAAACTCCATTGTGGTTATACCGTTACTGCCTATAAAGGTACTTTTTTGGACAAAAGTCGTCTACCCCCATGGAAGATAATATTATGTGCCATCCACTTTTTGCATAATCATTCGGACCATGAGACCCTCTTGGATGGTATCGACATATCTTCGAAAACTAGTGTCGATTGGAGAAGTTTCTGTTCCGAGGTTACCGAATACTTCGACGTTTTCTTCATAAAAGTAAGTCATTCCTCAATAGCCATTATACGTGTTTTGTGACCGGGGTACTTCTAGGCAAGGTTAGGTGGGTTTGTTAGGTTCTGTGGTCTTTCTGTACTATTTATATATTGTGTAACAGTTATATGGAAAAATCATTCAATATTCGTATGGAAATATTTATCATTTCTGCCACTAGTAATGGCATCGTGTCGTTGGTAGTTCTGTGTTCCATTCGTCACCGTTGGTAGTACTGTGAAACAAAGTAAGTCATTCCCCAATGCTTATTATATGAGTTTTGTGACCGGGGTACTTCTAGGCAAGGTTAGGTGGGTTTGTTAGGTTCTGTGGCCTTTTGGTACTTTTTATTTATTGTTTAATAGTTATATGGAAAAATTATTTAGTTTACGTATGGAAATATTTAGCATTTCTATCTCTAGAAATGTCATCGTGCCGTTGGTAACACTGTGTACCATTCGTCATCATTGGTAGTTCTGTCAAGCGTTGGTAACGTTGGTAATGTTATCGTCCCCTACATCTGTTGTTTATATATTTTAACTCAGTATATATGTCAACAGTGTTAATATTTATATGGTTCATTTGTATTGTATTTCATTGTGTGATTTCGCACAGGAAATATATGATTTCCTATAGTAGATATCGTGATTTAACTGGTTTTCTCATTCATTTCATCCGTAATAACATCAACCAATTCGTCAACTTATAACTAACCGAATTGGTTGATCTGTTTGTTTGCGATTGAAATGATCATCAAAATCGGTTAAATCACGTTATTTGCTATAGGAAATCATATATTTCTTGTGCGAAATCACACCATGGAATAATATACAAAATTACCATTCTCCAATCGACACTAGTTTTCGAAGATATGTCGATACCATCCATGAGGGTCTCATGGTCCGAATGATTATGCAAAAAGTGGATGGCACATAATATTATCTTCCATGGGAGTAGACGACTTTTGTCCAAAAAAGTACCTTTATAGGCAGTAACGGTATAACCACAACGGAGTTTCTTCTTAGTTTTACGAATGATGGATTCAGAATTGCAATAAAACACGTGAATGTCTTGCCTATAAGATAAAGAAACCGCACTTGAAATGCAGAACACCTCACCAGGACAAAGGTTACAACGGGAAAGGCATTGGAACAAAGGGTATGAAAACACCGCTAATAGGGATAAAGGAAGAGGGGGGGATAGGGAGATATCTGTATAGGCCTAGGGTGGTGATTGGTTAAGGGAAAAACAAAGAACTCTAGCGGGTAAACATGAATGAACTAAATACGGAAACTAGACCAGAGAAAGGATTTATAAGACACAGAGGAGAGAAAAAGAAATAACCAACAAAAATAAATAAAAACAATATAGGAAGGTAACATGGAATGAACGGTAAATATTATTGAATGGGAATATAAAATGAGATGATCACACCGAGAATTAACTGGATAAAAAAACTAGTCCAGAGTAAGTATTTATGTGCAACCAGGAAGAGATAAAGAAATAACCAAACAAATAAACCCAATATAGGAAGGTAAAATGGAATGAATGATAAATAATATTGAATGGGAATATAAAATGAGAAAATAACACGGTAATAAAAAGAGTAATTGGGGAGAGGAAACTCCTGCGCAGGGGGGTTATATATGCGCAGGTCGGAAACTGGTGCGGACGAACGTAGTACAAATGGGTGCTAATGTTAGCAAGGAATGCTAACATTTGATCTACATCAGGTATGGAATGCTAACATTTAAACTACATCAGGCGTTGGCAGCACTGGTTACTGTATTACTACAAGAAATAACCTTTGAAACGGCTCCTCCCAAATATATCCAGTTATACTGTTTTGTATTTTCCTACGGTTATAATAAATACAAGAAGGAAATGTATAGAGAAGAAAAGGACTGATTTACGGTTATATATCGGTTCCCCAGTATGTTTTCCCCACCCAAAACCCCGAGTTCCCACTGGGGGTCCCCCATTATCGGAGGATATAGATGTATATATATTTCTGAAAATATTCATTTGCGACGGGAACGAGTGTTATTTTCGAAGGGAGCGTAATTTTTCCCATAAGAAAATGTAGTTGGAATCCTAGGTTACATTGCCATGTAATAAACTACAATGAAACCGTTTTGGTAAGATATGTCGATACCATCCATGAGGGTCTCATGGTCCGAATGATTATGCAAAAAGTGGATGGCACATAATATTATCTTCCATGGGGGTAGACGACTTTTGTCCAAAAAAGTACCTTTATAGGCAGTAACGGTATAACCACAATGGAGTTTCTTCTTAGTTTTACGAATGATGGATTCAGAATTGCAATAAAACACGTGAATGTCTTGCCTATAAGATAAAGAAACCGCACTTGAAATGCAGAACACCTCACCAGGACAAAGGTTACAACGGGAAAGGCATTGGAACAAAGGGTATGAAAACACCGCTAATAGGGATAAAGGAAGAGGGGGGGATAGGGAGATATCTGTATAGGCCTAGGGTGGTGATTGGTTAAGGGAAAAACAAAGAACTCTAGCGGGTAAACATGAATGAACTAAATACGGAAACTAGACCAGAGAAAGGATTTATAAGACACAGAGGAGAGAAAAAGAAATAACCAACAAAAATAAATAAAAACAATATAGGAAGGTAACATGGAATGAACGGTAAATATTATTGAATGGTAATATAAAATGAGATGATCACACCGAGAATTAACTGGATAAAAAAACTAGTCCAGAGTAAGTATTTATGTGCAACCAGGAAGAGATAAAGAAATAACCAAACAAATAAACCCAATATAGGAAGGTAAAATGGAATGAATGATAAATAATATTGAATGGGAATATAAAATGAGAAAATAACACGGTAATAAAAAGAGTAATTGGGGAGAGGAAACTCCTGCGCAGGGGGGTTATATATGCGCAGGTCGGAAACTGGTGCGGACGAACGTAGTACAAATGGGTGCTAATGTTAGCAAGGAATGCTAACATTTGATCTACATCAGGTATGGAATGCTAACATTTAAACTACATCAGGCGTTGGCAGCACTGGTTACTGTATTACTACAAGAAATAACCTTTGAAACGGCTCCTCCCAAATATATCCAGTTATACTGTTTTGTATTTTCCTACGGTTATAATAAATACAAGAAGGAAATGTATAGAGAAGAAAAGGACTGATTTACGGTTATATATCGGTTCCCCAGTATGTTTTCCCCACCCAAAACCCCGAGTTCCCACTGGGGGTCCCCCATTATCGGAGGATATAGATGTATATATATTTCTGAAAATATTCATTTGCGACGGGAACGAGTGTTATTTTCGAAGGGAGCGTAATTTTTCCTATAAGAAAATGTAGTTGGAATCCTAGGTTACATTGCCATGTAATAAACTACAATGAAACCGTTTTGTGTAGGCCTATTGTTGCGACAATATTTTCTCCCGGAAATTCAAGATCTTTGGGAAATTCGCTTTATTTGAGATGGCTGAACATGAGCATATAGCTACCAAATTTTACACAAATTTTTTCAAGTATTAATGTAATTTTGTGACGTGAATCTTTCGTGTCGAAATCGGTGTCGGAGAGAGAAATATAGGATTTAACTACAGGTGTTTTGAGATCGAGAAATGGAAGAAACTATTTGAATATTTTTTCAATAATGTCAATAATCGTAGAGATTGTGCATCAGCTGTTTTTTTTTCAGTGAGTTTCTTGAATATTGAGTATAATTAAAGACATTTGTAGGCATTTATCATACTATCTCGGAGAGATGATTTATATATAATGGTTACCCATCAAAGTTGTCTGATTAAATTTTCTTTATTTTAATTTTCATGCATTCTATTCGTTTTCTTTATTCTAAAATATTTTAATTGTAAACTAACCTATTCTAAAAGCAACTATATTGATTATTTACTTTACT
>NC_090727.1:132711768-132721768 GCF_036898095.1 Palaemon carinicauda | reverse complement strand
CACCTTGAACCCACAATCTCCCACGAACTTTCCAAAAGGGGGAGAGGGTGGGAGTAGGTGAATCTATCTAAATTTTCAGCCGTCAATTTTGACGTGTCGTGTACACTAGTAATGATAATAATAATAATAATAATAATAATAATAATAATAATAATAATAATAATAATAATAATAATAATAATTTATATCTGAAAGAGACCACCACTAAACAATAATGTAAAAGTAACCCTTTCCTGACAAAAAAAAAAAAAAATCTAATTTTAAGTATTTGACCAAATGGCTTTTGCTTTGTTTGAAACCATTCTTACCGATTTTAACAGAGAGAGAGAGAGAGAGAGAGAGAGAGAGAGAGAGAGAGAGAGAGAGAGAGAGAGAGAGAGAGAGAGAGGAGCTTGGGTGGTAATATGGATACTTAATGCAAATTAAATATTTACGCCTCTCTCTCTCTCTCTCTCTCTCTCTCTCTCTCTCTCTCTCTCTCTCTCTCAACAGTCAAGCAGTTGGGAGTGGGAGGGTCGTTTCTTGGCATTATTATTGATTTTATAAGTAACAGATCTCAAAGAGTTATTGTTGATGGGCACCATAGTGAGTATAGGAATGTGATATCTGGTGTTCCACAGGGTAGTGTTCTTGGCCCATTACTTTTCATACTATATACAGCTGACATGTGGATTGGTCTAGAAAACAAGCTTGTTGCATATGCAGATGATGCTACTCTCTTTGGATCAATTCCATCCCCTGAATGTAGATCTGAGGTTGGTGAATTCCTTAATAGAGATTTAGCTAAAATTAGTGCATGGTGCAAATTATGGGGTATGAAGTTGAATCCTAACAAAACTCAAAGCATGATTGTCAGTAGGTCAAGGATGTTGGCTCCTCAACATCCGGATCTCAGTATTGATAAAGTTTCTTTAAATTTGTATGACTCTTAAAATTTTAGGTGTGATTCTCGACAGCAAATTTACTTTTGAGAAACACATTAGGTCTGTGTCTTCTTCAATTGCACAAAAAATTTGCTTATTGAGAAAGTCTATTAAGATTTTCGGTGATCAGTATATTCTGAAGAAGTGTTTTAATTCTATCATTCTACCTTGTTTTGAGTATTGTTCTTCTGTCTGGTGTTCAGCTGATGATTCTCATCTTAATTTGTTGGACAGAAACCTACGGTCTATTAAATTTCTTATTCCTGATCTAGATATTAATCTCTGGCGCCGTCTTTCAATTAGTTCATTATGCATGTTGCATAAGATTTTTCATAACTCTGACCATCCTTTACATTCAGATCTCCCTGGATAATTCTATCCTGTTCGTAATACTAGGCAGGCAGTTAATTCTAATAGCCAGGACTTCCCCATCATGAGGCTCAATACTACACAGTACTCTAGAAGTTTTATTCCAGCTGTTACCAAGTTGTGGAATGATCTTCCTAATCGGGTAGTTGAATCAGTAGAACTTCAAAAGTGTAAAGTTGAAGCAAATGTTTTTATGTTGACCAGGCGTACATGAGTCTTTTTATAGTTTATATATGACATATCTGTTTTGACGTTGTTACTTTTTTTAGAATGATTTATTGTTAATTTGTTCTCATCATTTATTTATTTCCTTATTTCCTTTCCTCACTGGGGTATTTTTCCCTATTGGAGCCCCTGGGCTTATAGCATCTTGCTTTTCCAACTAGGGTTGTAGCTTGGCTAGTAATAATAATAATAATAATAATAACGATCCATGCTCAAAGGGAACTTCAAGCAGTCTTGCCTACTCTGGACTTAGGACCTTGGGTGGGATCGTGTTCATCCTCAGGGTACGGAAGCTCATGCTAGATCCCACCTTATATCCTGAGGAGAGCATTATAGGGATCTTTCCCTCAAGACTGCCTCTTTTATGTATTGTCAAGAGGGTAGAAAAGTTTCAGGCTCTTCATGGTGTCAAATATTTGAGAGATAGGTATACTGTTGTTTTTGTCATCTCACAGATTGTGGGACGAAGACCTGGTGCCAATCAGTCTCTAACACCAATTCAGGAGCTCATTGATCTTATCTTTCCTTGTGAGTTGAGAGAAGTTGCCTGGTGTCATGTCAGGGCAATACAATGCTACTTTAGAATGATTTAATATCTTACCTGCAAGTGGCACAACCTTCTAATTAGCCCCGGAAGAAAGAACTATAAATTATTGAGACACTTCCTTTTGGCTTAGTATGGCTCCTCGCTTTCAAGTTCAACTTTGGTCAGTGCCTCTCAATTACGAACTTGGAAGCTTAAACCTGTCCGTAACCTTCCCGTTTACCTATCTGTTTACTAGGAGCTGAAGGTGGGTCTGGAGTTGTATGATCACTTTTGCCTATCTGTACCTATGAAAGTTGCCCACAAACCTTGAACCTCTCGTCCGTGGGTCATGAAGTGGCCGTTTAGTAGTAATTTAGCAGTCCTAGTTCTCTTGCAGGAATTAGTATACATCCCATCTCTCTCTCTCTCTCTCTCTCTCTCTCTCTCTCTCTCTCTCATATACAGACATGTCGTCATCCCATGAAGTTTATGATTTTAGTTAATTGCATATGTGTGTGTATTGCACCGCTATACAAAGGTAAGGGAGATATGCATGAGTGTTGTAATTCAAAGGGTATTAGTTTGTTTAGTGTTGTTGGAAAAGTGTATGGTAGAATTTTAATTAATAGGATCAAGGATAAAACAGAGGATGCAATCTTAGAAGTACAGCGCGGGTTTAGAAAAGTTACGGGATGTATGGATCAGATTTTTACAGTTAGGCAGATATGCAATAAATATTTAGCGAAAGGTAAGGAGGTGTGGGTTGCATTTATGGATCTGGAGAAAGCTTATGATAGAGCTGATAGAGGAGCGATGTGGAATGTGATGAGGTTATATGGAATTGGTGGAAGGTTGTTGTAACCAGTGAAGAGTTTACACATAGACTAACCCAAGTGTTAGGTTAGGAAGTGAAGTGAGTGAGTGGTTTCCGGTGAGAGTTGGGTTGAGACAGGTATGTATGATGTTGCCATGACTGTTCAATTTGTTTATTGATGGAGTTGTGAGAGAGGTGAATGCTCGACTTCTTGGTCGAGGACTGAAACTGATAGATAAGAGTGATCATGAATTAGAGGTAAAGGAGAAGCTGGGTCGAGCAGCGATAGAGTTTGGAAGGGTGTGTGAGAGAAGTAAGTTGAGAGTTAATGTGGGTAAGAGTAAGGTTATGACATGCACAAGAAGGGAGGGTGGTTGAATGTCATGTTGAATGGAAAGTTACTTGAGGAAGTAGATTAGTTTAAGTACTTTGGGGTCTGGTGTTGCTGTAATGGTGGAGTGGAAACAATGTACATCAGAGAATGAATGAAGGATGTAAAGTGTCAGGGGCAGTGAGGGGAGTGGTAAAGAATAGTGGGTTAGGAATGAATGTAAAGAGAGATCTATATGAGAAAGCTCTAATTCTGAAGAATATTTGGACTAGTTTAGGTCATCATCATTATTATTATTATCCTCATAAATAATGGCGTTTCTGGATATGGGAGAAAAATTCCTGGGAAGGATGATTATCAAGGTAACAGATGAGGGGAATCTGGCCCTTAACTTCTCCAAAAGTACAACAAACTCCCAATAGACACGTGTGGAGAAATGTGTTTTTATTTAATTGTTGAGTGGGAACTCGTTCCGGGAAAGTCTCCCTACATCATTTCCTAAAATATCAGCAAGGGAGGAAAAGGAGCGCTATTACTCAAGGCACAAACACCCTGTTAATAATTTCGATGACGTAGTTCACTAACCATCACTCAAAGGCAAAAGAACTGTACTTTGTCCAGAGGCCTGAAGTCCACAATACGAAGAACTGATGATATGAAGGTTTTCAGGAAGTTGAAGTCTTTTTATAGCTCAAAATGCTACAATCGTATGAATTTGACAATTAATTCAGGCTATGCTTTAAGATTCTCTTAATACTTAAAGAATGTATAGGATGAGAAAAAAAATCTCGTAGGTCTCTGCATGGCAGCATTTAAAATAAAGTAAATAATAAGCGTTCTATGGTTGTTGATATAAAACTTTTTTTTCATTTAATAGGTTTCTTGTGGGAAAAAGTATTGTATAATAATTAAAAATTCCTATTCAAATTACCAGCCATTAAAAAAAGTCTGCCAGGAAGTTCATTATGTTTAAACCGATTTTGAGCGAAGCGAAAAATCTATTTTTGGGTGAGGTAGCCATGTCGTCCTGTTGGAAGTTCCTTCATTAATAGCTTCCTAGGTATATTTGACTACAGTGATATATCCCAGAGAATTTACCAAAGGTATCCAGAATTCTAACTCCTGGAGCGAATATCCCTTAAAATTTAAAAAGGGATTTCGCGTATATCAGAGGACGTATTCTTGACACGTCTCAGCTATCTACACCCCCAATAGCGTTTTCGCTTCGAGAGGGAAAAAGTGGCAAGAATATAGTTGAGTCGTTAAAGAGGCGATGCTCTCGACACTCCTACTGTACTGTAAATAGTGCGCCGAATCGCCACCGAGAGACGCCACCAAGCCATTCTTTCGTCTGTAGCTTTGCTGACCGGTGTTATCCCGTGTTATCTCTCGCTATTTTGGAAGTATTTCGTCGCTATGATGTCTTCACCAGCCTCATCAGCTTCTGGAAAGTTAAGTAATATCTTTGAATTGTGTAAATGTAAGCTCTTGCCACGTTTGCTCTTCGATTGAGATCGTAATTAACGTAACAAGAGCTGTTGCCAGCCGGATGGCGTCATAGATGTACTCGTTCTTCTTGTTCATTTAGTTAGCAAGAACAATTTCCCGGCATTATTCGATTTATTAACTTTAGCTATTTAGATATTTAGCTAGGTATTTTTATATTATGTCATTGTTGTCGTGGATTTGGCTATTTATGATCGAGCCTCACGAGTGCTAGGCTTCCTAGCCTAGGCACCTACAAACTTCATGCATGATATAACCTTCCTGGTAAAGTTTTATTGAAGCTCAGGCAATATTTTATATAATTAAGATATTACTTCATAACATTTTCCTCTTCCAAGATAGTATACAAGAGAGTTTCGGTGAACGATTCTCTATGCTCATAGACTTAATAGCCTAGAGGCTTTAGTATACTTTCTTTCATGTCCCTTATTGCTCTTGTATGTTCTTTTAAGGGGAGACTGACACCTCCTATACCTTTTAAGTCGATACTATCTCTAACGAGATCTAAGAACAATTCCCCTTCCCTCTGATCAGCTTAGGCTACCCTCAGTTAACTTTGCTGCGAACTGTGTTCTGGCAAAATTTACTGGGGTGTTTCGTCTCTTTCTCTTAACCACTGACACGGTTTTCAGTTGAGAACGGAACATCAGAATAAAGTCTGTGTTAGGCATCTTACTGTCTTGGTGAAATGGCTTCCCAAGTCAGGTTAAGTTGCTGTTCAGGAGGCTAGACCTCCCTAGGCCATACTGGAGCTTCTTGTATATCAATTCCTCCTTCCTCGGGCTAGCAGACAGTCCTGTACTAGTAGATCTTAGACTGAAGAAATGATTTCTTCCTTGTTTAAGATCTCTGGTACGAAATTCTGTTCTCTAGTGAGATTGTGTCCTATGGCCGCTTTCTCACTTGACTAACCTAACCTGGGGAAATGATTTCTCCTACTTCAGGTTACTTTATGAGATCAGAATCCTTCAAGTTAGGTAATGCTCTACATTTATTCTACATTTGACCCTATGGGTAATCTATAGAATTGGCCTGAGGTTCCCTGTCTGCTGCCAGCTGGGCCGGCTGCCGGCAGGTACCCTCATATCCTTGAGTGTGCTCTCCAGTCCTCCCTTGGACTGCCTTCCATACCCCATATGGATAGGATATGGTTGAGTGGAAGCCCGAATATAATTCCCCCTTCCACTTGCACCCTCTTTCGGGATGTAGGCCGGCAAGGCTGAGCCTTTGCCGTCCCCCATCCTCTCTTTCTCTCTGCCTTTCCATATACTGTACCGGCCGCCGGCAGCTAGTAGCTGTCGTCGGCCATGTTGGGTGTCTGTCGGCCAGCAGTTACTCTGCCGCCACTTGCCGTGGGTGTCGCTGATCGACAACCCAACAATAATGAACATACTATGACCGGCTGCCGGCAACTGAGTTGTCGGCCAGCAGTCGGCCATCCAAAAGTTGTTGCCACCGGGTCCTACTTGATAGAGGGATCCTTCGGCTGCCGGCGGGCAGAGCGGCAACTGCCGACCTGCCGCCCACTACAGTATCTGTTTTCAAATAGCCCAGAATAGGCTCTGCATATTGGGGCAGGCCCGGCATATGTCGGCAAGTCCGGCATGTGCCGGTGGGCCCGCAGATGCCGGCAAGCCCGGCAATACTGGCGACATGCCGCCGCCAGTCAGTGCTGTAGCCCAAAAGTTTTCCAACCTACAAGTGGTTCATGGGCAGCCAATTGTGAGACCATCACTTTTAGGGAGTGATTCTCCCTACCAATTAATGATTATTACCCATTAATTTAATCCCCTATATTGAACATGGAAGATTGTGTTAAGAAGACACTTTATATCCAAGGATATTATCTTCCCCTTGAATTCATTATGAATCTATGGTTCAATATTGGAGGAGGTCATAGCAATGGGCTGGACAGGAAACACATGTAGGTGTCTTTCCTACTTTCTAGCTTACTCTATCCAAGCTAATATTAATTAAAATATGTATGCTGAAATCTGAGAATTTCACCGAATACTTATAGCTTTTCTTTCTTTACAGGAGGAGCATCCCGAGTGCGGGAACAACTTTTGCAGGGTCCGTAGTAAGAGCTTCTACGGACATGGCATGTGCAGGGCCCATGCTCGCTGCGCAGTCACCAAAGGGGCTCTCAAGTACTGGGACCCACAGGTATGTACCATTTGTGACAAACTGGTTAAAGTGGCTTTTGATGATCAAAAGTCTACTGAGTCTAGGGATGCAGCAAGGGACACGCTGCAAAAATGGGTCAGGGGTTTTCAGAAGAACACCTCTGGCCCATACCTTCCTAATGAAAGGATGGGGGATTGTCTCTTCCCTAGGGCATCTGCGGATGCAATTGTTCCCCAGGCTCAACCTGAGATCCCCTTAGTTCAGATTCCGGTAGAACCTGACGTTTCGGATGCCTTACAGAGCATCCAATTAGAGGACAACATGTCTGTTGTCTCGGCGGAGACTGAGAACAATCTCCTAGTGGATGAACTGGAGCAGGAGGATGAGATACCTCCTGAGACTGAAGTCGAGAAAACCGAAACGATTTTGGTATCATCTGCAGCGGTGACTGAACCGACGCCTTCGACTTCCTCCACCGCACCCCAGTTGGATTCCATTACAAGTACGCTACACTCGCTACTGTCCATGGTGCAGGACATTCAGAAGAAATCGTCCGTGAAAGGCGCCTCTTTCCGGACGGAGATGCATCAGCTAGTTACGTCACGTTTAGCCCCGAAGAAGCTAAACGTCAAGGACCTCCCCGCCATCTCTGACGTTAATCCATGGAGGCACACAGAGCATATGCCTATGTCGGGGGGGAAGATCTTTCTCTCAGAGAAACTGGGCACAGTTCCAGTAGAGGAAATCGAGTTTTGGCCTAGTAAAGGGAGCCAGCATCCAAGGAGGAGACAGAGCCGAAGGAGACGATTGTCCTTGAACTATCTAAGGCACAGGCCTTAAATACAACCACCTTGAAAGAGAGGGCCTTTACTAGTTCCAAGGTGCCGGCTCTCAGCAAAAAGCACCCATCCTTTATTGCTGACCCTAAATGTGCCTTCCCCTTTATGGACAAAGGGTTTAAGGCAGCCTTAAAGGCAGTTGAGGCAGGGAAACCTTGCCCTACACTGGAAGAGTGTAGACCCTTTTCCCTCGCCTTCCCTTCAGATGATAAGGACTGGAAGGATGTCCATAACACCTTCACAGTTGGGAAGCTAGAGGCAGATATCGCTGGACGGCAGTTCAACGAATATCTCCAGAAGCTGTCAGAGTTTCTCCTGTGCAGGGAACAGGAGACTAAGGAACGTCTCGCTGCTTCCATGTCTCTGCAGACTGGCTTAGAAACTATGGCAAGCATCCCAGGCACCCCAGATATGTACATGGTCTTTGCCAAATCTCATTTGGCAACAGTCACCAAGGATTTGTACAATTTTATTAAAGCTAGAAGGGCTTGTAGGGAGTTCGTGTTCGCTTCTGCTACAGTGAATCCCGAACCAAGGAAGCTGATAGCTTCCAATATCTGGGGAAAAGACCTCTTCCCAAGTGAAGTGGTCAAAGAGGTCGTGGACAAAGCCGCTTTGGAGAATAGGAATCTCCTCTCCAAATGGGGCTTATCCTCTAAAAGGAAATCTTCCGCTGATGAGGGTCCCCAGCCGAAGAACAAGTCAAAACGACCAAGAGTGCCCTCTCGGCCAAAGCAACAGCAACAGTTTCCCATGGCCACGGTGCCCCAGACGGTGGCACAACCAACCACCACCTTTCAACTGGTGCCCCAAACGCTGGCGACCCAGTCGCCCGTGTTCACCCCAGTATTTGAAAGGCAATCAACTACCTTTAAGCCGAAGTCTCAAGGTTCCTTTTGAGGATCCTCTAGATGCCCCTTCAGAGGTAGGGGCAACAAAGGTGGACGTGGCCAAGGAGGCAAGTCCTCCAACCAGCACTCCAAGTGAGATGCTGCCGGTAGGAGAGAGACTTCTACACTTCCGGGATCGTTGGACCTTCGATCCCTGGGCCCACAGCCTAATCAAGAAAGGACTAGGGTGGAGTTGGAGCTCAACTCCACCAAACTTCCCTCAATTCTTTCAACACTCAACCCCCGTACTGGAAGAATATGTTCAGGAACTCTTGAACAAAAGAGTTATACAGAAGGCAAAGTCCATCAGATTTCAAGGAAGGCTATTTTGTGTTCCGAAGAAGGATTCGGAAAAGCTCAGAGTCATTCTGGACTTATCACCTCTCAACAAGTTCATAGTGAACCGCAAGTTCAGAATGTTGACGCTTCAGCACATAAGGACCCTTTTGCCCAGACGGGCATTCACAGTCTCCAAAGACATGACGGATGCATACTGGCATGTTCCAATCAACCGTCAAGTTTCCCCCTACCTAGGGTTCAAACTACAGAAAAGAAAGTACGTTTTCAGAGCCATGCCCTTTGGCCTAAACATAGCCCCAAGGGTATTCACAAAGCTTGCGAATGCAGTCATTCATTAACTACGCCTGAAAGGAATCCAGGTGGTAGCCCACCTGGACGATTTGCTGGTGTGGGAAGCATCCGAGGAAGAATGCATGCAAGCCTCCAAGGAAGTGAATGGGCAGTCAGGTATGCAGAGAAGAAATAAGACATTAATAAAGAGAGAAATTAAACTAAAGTGAGAAATAAAAAAAAAGTGATGAATACAAAGCACGTCGTGGTGTTCTCAAATAATTACCAAGTAATGTTAATCAAAACTTATTTACTAACCTAAATTTCTACCCAAGATATAAGATTTGTCAATAAGTAATGTTAACAAATAAATATATTATAAAGTATCGTCTTGGTAAGTCTAAAATTGATAACATCCGCTGAAGTCAACGACAGGAGCTTGTTTTCGGATGCACGCTGCATAATTTTGTAACTATTCACATATTTCAACACAAATTGTGGTAGATTACGCAATTCTTATATGCCATGTACTATTGAAGGTTCTCAAGGGCCACAGTGTTAGGTTCATCTTTTTTACTTTATTATTTCGAGGACAAAGATAGGTGGAGCTAGCTGAGAGAGAGCTCTTCTCCCTGTTGCATGGGTACGCGCCCTTAGGGCAAACCCCACGCTTCCAGATCTCGGACCTGGAATATTCTAGAAGTAGCTAAGTCTTATATATGCACCACCCTGGGCTGCATAGCAGCAGTAGAGAAGCAGCCCTCCTGTGAAAGAGCCAAGGTGCCTCCCTCATTCTCTCAGTACCTATAGTGTGTCCTCTCCAAAGTGACTCTGTGCCCCAACGTAAATTGTGTGTTAAAACATAACGAAAGAAGTCAAA
>NC_090727.1:132701768-132709268 GCF_036898095.1 Palaemon carinicauda | reverse complement strand
TGATTATTATTATCATTATTATTATTTTTATTATTATTAAATAAAGAAATGAATAAACTACAAGAGAATTAATGAACAATTATTTTAATATATTTTAAGAACAGTATCAACATTAAAATAGTTTTTATATATAAACTAAAAAGAGACTTTTGAGTAATTACTTCATTGTTGATATAGTATATATTTTTTTTTCTGAGATCATGCCATAAAAAAAATGAGATCGCATAACAAAACGGTATTGTTTAAACATTTATTCACAATGTAATAATCACCGAAAATCTTAATAAAGGACTTTCTCAAAGAATTTGATGTTTTAAAACCAGCGAATTCAAATATTGAAATAAACTGACCTTCAGGATGAAGCATCTTGGCGGGAAAGTTCCTTCCCTGAGACGGCTAAAAGAGGCTTTGCGGTTGGCCCTTATGTCTATTTGAGCCACCATCCGTTTCCTATTGGACCCTTTCATAACGAAGATCTTTCTGTGGTCAATTCGTCGAAGTAGACTACCATAACTCCGGAGGTAACTAGGCTGAAATAAGTTCTTATCTTCAGAAAGCAAAAGGAGAAGTCTTTGAAAATTAAGTTCTTATCTTCATAAAGCAAAAGGAGAAGTCTTTGAAAAGACTAATATTGGAACACTGGATATTGCTTCAACACTAGTAATTTGTGCCCTTCTAGCTCGGAAAAGTTTCCTAGTCGCTGATTGGTTAGAATTATCTTGTCCAACCAATCAGCGAGCAGGAAACCTTTCCAGGGTAAAAGGGCACCCCTGCGAGACGGTGCAAATCTGCCTCACTAAAAAGAATTGACTAAAGTTGCTGTCCAGTTTTCAATATTTAATTTTCTGTCGTTTTGATTATTATTAGAAAGTTAAAAGTATTTTGGTACACATTATGTAACTTATTTGTTATAACAATTTACTGATTTTACATTTTGCAAAAGTTTTATCTTTTTTAAGTGATATAACGAAAATTAAACAAATCTTACTTTGATGTTCACTTGGGTATCATTTTCAATTCTTGTTCTTTTCATTTCTTCTACGATGTTATCCAAGTTTATTTTCGTGTTGAGAATTTCCTGTAACCAACAAATAAAAAAAAAAAAACGAAAAATATCAACCATGCATTATAATCACTCGTAAGAAAATTTACTTTGGTAAATTTGTTCATGAAAAAACTTTTCAAAATGTACCTTCTCCTTGGATAATTTATGGAAAACTTGAATAATACTTTGGGAATGTCTTTGACTACAAGATGAGTGAATTAAAAGTAGTTCAGAAATGCTACATTTAAAGGAAAGAAAGAGAGAGAGAGAGAGAGAGAGAGAGAGAGAGAGAGAGAGAGAGAGAGAGAGAGAGAGAGAGAGAGAGAGAGAGAGAGAGAAAACTAACCTTGCCAATATCTGCATCTCGTTCGCATTTCAGAAGATCCTGAGTTTCCCGTATCTTTTCCTGTATTTCATTAAATACGGTTTCTGCTTCATCAATAACAGGCCCAGCTGAGGTGAAGTCTGCAGAGGAAGTCAGTTGAGCATCAAAGTTTTCCAGTTTTATTTTACTTCGAAGTGCGAGATCCAATACATTCTCCAACAGTTCTATATTTTGATCAATATTGCTCAGCATTTCAGAATGCGACATTTTAATGCCTTTTAGCGTCTCCATCAATCCATCAATGTCTTTATCAGCTTCTTGAATAATAAATTTCATGTCTCTGTAGGTTTCAATGGAATCTGCAACCTGGGCCTTAGTTTCCTCATAGTCTTTGATACCTTTTTTGATACATTTCTTACGAAAACCCTCATTGAACCTTTGTATGGACGTCTTAAGTTCACGGGAAGAGGACGCATTGGATCCTATGTGCTTGGAGGACAGCTGGATAATCATGTCCAAGACAATTCTGTTAATGGTCAAATCTTCAGCCGAAGTAGCTGCGAATTCTTTCCTGCAGGATGGACAAACTTTCCTATTCGTTGCAATAATTCCATCGATGCAATGGCCACATAGCGTGTGAGAACATGGCAACAATCTGGGGCAATATTCTTCGCTGAATGCATTGCAGCAGATGTCACATTCCAGGATATTGTAACTCTGCAAAAGGAAAATGGTAGTAGGACAGAATGCCTAATGACATAATACCTAAGGAAAGAATGCTTAAGGACAAAATGCCTAATTCCTCAACATGGACAAAATGCCTAACTGACATAATGCCTATTGGACAAAATGCCTAATATACAAAATGCCTAATGGGCAAAATGCCTTCCAGACAAAATGATCTTATCTAGCATTTTTAAATAAATCATTCGAAATTAGTAAAGAACATATAGTTAAAACCCATATAAATACCCAACAACCTGTTGTTCATTTTACTTTTCTTTTTGCACTTTGAAAGGCAAAAATATTTACACTTTTACTCTAACAAATTTCTTTATCAATCATTAAATTTTTGTAAGAAACCCTCCAGTCCAAAATGGAAATCATCACTAGTAACAAAGGACGAAAAAAACGAATATTTGAAGGGTATGCATACACCGTTAACAAGAGAAAAGAAGGACGTACATATTGGAGGTGTGAAAAACGTGCTTTGTGTAGTGCTAGTATAATCACTTGTAATAATTTGATTGAAAAAAAAATCTAACAATCATTCGCATCCACCAGATGAAGCACGCATGAGTGCAAGTTATGAAAAATATGAAAGACCGCACTCGTAAATCTGATGAAGCTACATCTTCGATAATTAATCACTTCACAAGATGTGTCATTAAGCATATGCGGTGCTTTGCCGGTGGAAGATTCCCTTGCACGTAGTGTAAGATGTATAAGAATGCGTGAAAGTGCCCATGAAGATTTATCGATAACTACAAAAGGTGAACATTTTTTGTGGTATGAATCAGAAAGTGTGCATATTTACACAACTAGAAAGAATTTGGAAATCTTGAAGAGTAAGAACAAATGGTTAAGTGATAACACTTTTAACTGTGTACCAGTCGGAAAACAATTGTATACGTTGCATTATGTTGTTTCTCAAAGTAAAACATTACCATTAGTATGCTGTGTTACATCTAGTAAAGATGAAAAAACTTATGATACAATATTCGAGTTCCTCAAAGAGCAGAGCCTTTTCCCAGAGTCTGTGACTCTTGATTAAGAACAAGGAGCAATAAAAAGATTAAAGAAATGTTTTCCAAATACTTCAATTAATGGCTGTTTCTTTCATTTCAGTCAATGACTTTGGCGCAAAATACAAAATCTTGGTCTTCAGCGCTGGTACACAAATTATTACAATGCTTTCATAATGAAACAAATACAAGCCTTAGGTTTTGTTCCACCAGAGGATGTGGCTGATCTTTTTCACATACTTACGAAAAACACACTATATTTTGCCTGAAATGCAGAGTAGTTATCTTTTTTTTATCCCTTTTTAGATGTTTTGTCCATTAGCCATTTTGTATGTTAGGCATTTTGTCCATTAGGCATTATGTCTGTTAGGCATTTTGTCCGTGTTGAAGGATTAGGCATTTTGTCCTTAGGCATTCTGTCCTTAGGCATTATGTCATTAGGCATTCTGTCTGCTCACGAAGGAAAATAGTGCAAATTTTACGTTACAGGACGTTGGAAGTCTGCAAAAGGAAAGTAGTGCAAATGTTACATTCCAGGACATTGGAAGTCTGCAAAAGGAAAATAGTGCAAGTGTCACATTCCAGGACATTGGAAGTCTGCAAAACGAAAATAGTGCAAGTGTCACATTCCAGGACATTGGAAGTCTGCAAAAGGAAAATAGTGCAAGTGTCACATTCCAGGACATTGGAAGTCTGCAAAAGGAAAATAGTGCAAGTGTCACATTCCAGGACATTGGAAGTCTGCAAAAGGAAAATAGTGCAAATTTTACATTCCAGGACATTGGAAGTCTACAAAACGAAAATAGTGCAAGTGTCACATTCCAGGATATTGGAAGTCTGCAAAAGGAAAATAGTGCAAGTGTCACATTCCAGGACATTGGAAGTCTGCAAAAGGAAAATAGTGCAAATTTTACGTTCCAGGACATTGGAAGTCTGCTAAAGGAAAATAGTGCAAATTTTACATTCCAGGACATTGGAAGTCTGCAAAAGGAAAATAGTGGAAGTGTCACATTCCAGGACATTGGAAGTCTGCAAAAGGAAAATAGTGCAAGTGTCACATTCCTGGATATTGGAAGTCTGCAAAAGGAAAATAGTGCAAGTGTCACATTCCAGGATATTGGAAGTCTGCAAAAGGAAAATAGTGCAAGTGTCACATTCTAGGACATTGGAAGTCTGCAAAAGGAAAATAGTGCAAATTTTACGTTCCAGGACATTGGAAGTCTGCAAAAGGAAAATAGTGCAAATTTTACATTCCAGGACATTGGAAGTCTGGAAAAGGAAAATAGTGCAAGTGTCACATTCCAAGACATTGGAAGTCTGCAAAAGGAAAATAGTGCAAGTGTCACATTCCAGGATATTGGAAGTCTGTAAAAGGAAAATAGTGCAAGTGTCACATTCCAGGATATTGGAAGTCTGCAAAAGGAAAATAGTGCAAGTGTCACATTCCAGGATATTGGAAGTCTGCAAAAGGAAATTAGTGCAAGTGTCACATTCCAGGACATTGGAAGTTTGCAAAAGGAAAATAGTGCAAATGTCACATTCCAGAAATTTGTAAGTCTGTAAAAGGAAATTAGTGCAAGTGTCACATTCCAGGACATTGGAAGTCTGTAAAAGGAAATTAGTGCAAATGTCACATTCCAGAACATTGGAAGTCTGCAAAAGGAAAATAGTGCAAGTGTCACATTCCAGGATATTGGAAGTCTGCAAAAGGAAAATAGTGCAAGCGTCACATTCCAGAACATTGGAAGTCTGCAAAAGGAAAATAGTGCAAATTTTACGTTCCAGGACATTGGAAGTCTGCAAAAGGAAAATAGTGCAAGTGTCACATTCCAGGACATTGGAAGTCTGCAAAATGAAAATAGTGCAAGTGTCACATTCCAGGATATTGGAAGTCTGCAAAAGGAAAATATTGCAAGTGTCACATTCCAGGATATTGGAAGTCTACAAAAGGAAAATAGTGCAAGTGTCACATTCCAGGACATTGGAAGTCTGCAAAAGGAAAATAGTGCAAATTTTACGTTGCAGGACATTGGAAGTCTGCAAAAGGAAAATAGTGCAAGTGTCACATTCCAGGATATTGGAAGTCTGCAAAAGGAAAATAGTGCAAGTGTCACATTCCAGGACATTGGAAGTCTGCAAAAGGAAAATAGTGCAAGTGTCACATTCCAGGATATTGGAAGTCTGCAAAAGAAATAATAGTGCAAGTGTCACATTCCTGGATATTGGAAGTCTGCAAAAGGAAAATAGTGCAAGTGTCACATTCCAGGACATTGGAAGTCTGCAAAAGGAAAATAGTGCAAATTTTACGTTCCAGGACATTGGAAGTCTGCATAAGGAAAATAGTGCAAATTTTACATTCCAGGACATTGGAAGTCTGCAAAAGGAAAATAGTGCAAGTGTCACATTCCAGGACATTGGAAGTCTGCAAAAGGAAAATAGTGCAAGTGTCACATTCCAGGATATTGGAAGTCTGCAAAAGGAAACTAGTGCAAGTGTCACATTCCAGGATATTGGAAGTCTGCAAAAGGAAAATAGTGCAAGTGTCACATTCCAAGACATTGAAAGTCTGCAAAAGGAAAATAGTGCAAGTGTCACATTCCAGGATATTAGAAGTCTGCAAAAGGAAAATAGAGCAAGTGTCACATTCCAGGATATTGGAAGTCTGCAAAAGGAAAATAGTGCAAGTGTCACATTCCAGGACATTGGAAGTCAACAAAAGGAAAATAGTGCAAATTTTACGTTCCAGGACATTGGAAGTCTGCAAAAGGAAAATAGTGCAAATTTTACATTCCAGGATATTGGAAGTCTGCAAAAGGAAAATAGTGCAAGTGTCATATTCCAGGATATTGGAAGTCTGCAAAAGGAAAATAGTGCAAGTGTCATATTCCAGGATATTGGAAGTCTGCAAAAGGAAAATAGTGCAAGTGTCATATTCCAGGATATTGGAAGTCTGCAAAAGGAAAATAATGCAAGTGTCACATTCCAGGACATTGGAAGTCTGCAAAAGGAAAATAGTGCAAATTTTACATTCCAGGACATTGGAAGTCTGCAAAAGGAAACTAGTGCAAGTGTCACATTCCAGGATATTGGAAGTCTGCAAAAGGAAAATAGTGCAAGTGTCATATTCCAGGATATTGGAAGTCTGCAAAAGGAAAATAGTGCAAGTGTCATATTCCAGGATATTGGAAGTCTGCAAAAGGAAAATAGTGCAAGTGTCATATTCCAGGATATTGGAAGTCTGCAAAAGGAAAATAGTGCAAGTGTCATATTCCAGGATATTGGAAGTCTGCAAAAGGAAAATAATGCAAGTGTCACATTCCAGGACATTGGAAGTCTGCAAAAGGAAAATAGTGCAAATTTTACATTCCAGGACATTGGAAGTCTGCAAAAGGAAACTAGTGCAAGTGTCACATTCCAGGATATTGGAAGTCTGCAAAAGGAAAATAGTGCAAGTGTCATATTCCAGGATATTAGAAGTCTGCAAAAGGAAAGTAGTGCAAGTGTCACATTCCAGGACATTGGAAGTCTGCAAAAGGAAAATAGTGCAAGTGTCACATTCCAGGACATTGGAAGTCTGCAAAAGGAAAATAGTGCAAGTGTCACATTCCAGGATATTGGAAGTCTACAAAAGGAAAATAGTGCAAGTGTCACATTCCAGGACATTGGAAGTCTGCAAAAGGAAAATAGTGCAAATTTTACGTTCCAGGACATTGGAAGTCTGCAAAAGGAAAATAGTGCAAATGTTACATTCCTGGACATTGGAAGTCTGCAAAAGGAAAATAGTGGAAGTGTCACATTCCAGGACATTGGAAGTCTGCAAAAGGAAAATAGTGCAAGTGTCACATTCCAGGACATTGGAAGTCTGCAAAAGGAAAATAGTGCAAGTGTCACATTCCAGGACATTGGAAGTCTGCAAAAGGAAAATAGTGCAAGTGTCACATTCCAGGACATTGGAAGTCTGCAAAAGGAAAATAGTGCAAGTGTCACATTCCAGGACATTGGAAGTCTGCAAAAGGAAAATAGTGCAAGTGTCACATTCCAGGACATTGGAAGTCTGCAAAAGGAAATTAGTGCAAGTGTCACATTCCAGGATATTGGAAGTCTGCAAAAGGAAAATAGTGCAAATGTCACATTCCAGAACATTGGAAATCTGTAAAAGGAAATTAGTGCAAGTGTCACATTCCAGGATATTGGAAGTCTGCAAAAGGAAATTAGTGCAAATGTCACATTCCAGGATATTGGAAGTCTGTAAAAGGAAATTAGTGCAAGTGTCACATTCCAGGATATTGGAAGTCTGCAAAAGGAAAATAGTGCAAATGTCACATTCCAGAAAATTGGAAGTCTGTAAAAGGAAATTAGTGCAAGTGTCACATTCCAGGATATTG
>NC_090727.1:132551768-132696768 GCF_036898095.1 Palaemon carinicauda | reverse complement strand
AACCTAAATACGGAGGATTCACTCTCTCCCTTTTCTTCTATACTGAATGAACTCAGTTTTCCCCCCCTCTCACCATATCTAATTCCCCGGAGGAAGTCTAAGCTTTGCTCATCCAATGTGGATATTCCTTCCTCCTCTCAAGGTTCCTGAGGAGCCCCTAGAATTAGTTATGGTGCGGGGTCCGGCAATTGACTGGGCGGGATGCACAAGTATGTGTCTTTCCCGCTTATTTTCCAGTTTACCTATCCTAAGCTTACACTTGAAAAGGAATCTTATATTATAAGTTTATATAACTTAAATACTAATCTAAGATTACTTTAAGTCATGGTAATTGACTTCCACAGACTCATGTGCCCCTTTCTTTTACAGGAGGAGTACCTACAGTGTGAGAGCGCCTTCTGCAGCGTTCGGCGCCCTGATTTCTACAGCCATCTGGTGTGCCAAACCCACGCCAGTTGCTCCATCTCCCAAGGGAATGTTCGCTACTGCGACCCGCAGGTTTGCACTGTCTGCAAGAACCTGCTCCATGAGGCGTTCGACGAACCCCCGTCAGCGGAGGCCAGGGACGTCGCCCGAGAGAAACTGCGCAAATGGGTGCGTGGTTTCCAAAAGAACGCTACGGGGCCCTATCTCCCAAATGAGAAAATGAGAGCTTTGCTCTTCCCAAAGGCCTCTGCGGATGCCGTCATTCCCAAGGCTGAGATCCCCTGCGTCCAACTGACGGTCGAACCGGACGTTTCGGACGCACTCCAAGAGTGTCATCTTGATAAAGTGGAGAGAATGTCGGAAGTGTCGGACACCACCGAAAGGACCCTGATGGCCGAGGGTCAAGAAGAGGAGGAGCATGTGGAGATTCCCGACTCCGAGGGTGAGGTCGCCCGCGCCCCCTCTGTTTCTTCCGTTGCTGTATCGGAACCCATCCCCTCTACTTCCGCCACTCCTGTACCTGCAGTGTTGGGCACCCAGGATAGCCTCCAAGCCTTGGTGGCACTCCTGGATGAGAGGTTCCGTCAGGGACATGCGGACCTTAAGAGGGAGATCCTCCGTCTGTCGAAACAGACGACGAAGAAGATCAGTGTTAAGGATCTTCCCCTCTGCTCGGTGACCAACCCTTGTAGGCATGCAGAACACATGTCCATCACGAGCGGACGTATCTTCATTAATGATAAACTATGCGCCGTCCCCCTTGAAGAGGTGGAGTTCTGGCCTAGTTTCGAAGCTTACCCGGACTGTTACATCCGTCTCAAGTCCGAGCCAGTCTCCAAGGAGGAGACCGAGCCTAAAGAGGTCATTGTCTTTGACCATGCTAAGGCTCAAGCTCTTCTGGCCGGCTGCCTCAAGAGCAAGGGCTACACCAACTCCAAGGTGCCGGCCCTAAGCAAGAAACACCCATCCTTTCTTGCTCCTGCCACCATGGTCTTCCCTTTTGCTGGAAAGTCCTTGCTGGCAGTGTTAAAAGTGGTGGAGGAAGGGAAACCCTGCCCTACATTGGAGGAATGTAGACCCCTCTCCCTCGCCCTCCCTCCCGACGACAAGATCTGGAAAGACATCCAGTTAACTTTCTCGGTAGGAAAGTTGGAGGCCGACGTCGCGGGACAGCAGTTTAACGAGAACCTCCCCAAGCTCACCGAGTACCTTCTGCATTGGGAGCAAGACACAAAAGAGAGGCTGGCTGCCTCCCTGTCTCACCAAGTGCAGATTGAGACAATGGCCGGGTACACTCGGGTCCCAGACTTCTACATGGTTCTTGCTAAGTCCCACCTTGCCACCTTGACGAAGGACTTCTATAGCTTCATCAAGGCCCGGAGAGCCTGTAGAGAATTTGTGTTTGCGGATGCCACCGTCAAACACGAACCCCGGAAACTGATTTCCTTCAACATTTGGGGGAAAAACCTCTTTCCTAATGACCTCGAGAAGGAGATCGTTGACAGAGCCGCCACCAAGAACCGAAACCTTCTCAACAAGTGGGGCATGTCAAGAAAGAGGAAATCTTCTCAGGATGAGGGCCCCCAACCTAAGAAGAAGTCGAACAAGCCCCGACACCAGCAGCGTCAGGCTAAATGCCAGTTTCCGGCACCCGCTACTCCCCAGTTGGTGGCTCAGCCACAACAGAACTTTCAGCTGGTCCCTCAGCCGGTGGTGGCTCAGTCACCAGTCTTTACACCAGCCTATGAAAGGCAGTCTACTACCTTTCGCCCCAAAGGTAGAGGTTCCGGCAAAGACTCCTCTCGACGTCCATCTAGAGGGAGAGGAGGAAGGGGAACAGGTGGCCGAGGTGGAAAACCCTTGGGAAACCAGAAGCAATGAAACGCTTCCGGTGGGAGGAAGACTCCGCCAATTTCAGGATCGTTGGACCTTCGATCCTTGGGCTCACAGCATCATCAAGAATGGACTAGGGTGGAGCTGGGTAACACCACCTCCAACCTTCCACTAATTCTTCCAACACTCCACCCCCGTCCTGGAAGAATACGTCCTAGAACTCTTGAACAAGAAGGTGATTAAGAGGGTAAAGTCCACCAGGTTCCAATGAAGACTATTCTGTGTTCCCAAGAAAGACTCCAACAAACTCCGAGTCATTCTGGACTTGTCCCATCTCAACAAGTTCATAGCGAACAACAAATTCAAGATGCTGACTCTTCAACATATAAGAGCCCTACTACCCCGCAAGGCATACACAGTCTCATTAGTCTTGGCGGACGCCTACTGGCACATTCCAATGAATCACCAGCTCCAAGGATCTTCACGAAGCTCGCAGACACGATCGTCCAACAGCTACGCCTACAAGGCGTCCAGGTGATGGCTTACCTAGACGACTGGCTGGTTTGTGCAGCATCCTCAGAAGAATGCTCGCGTGCTTCCAGAAAGGTGACCCAGTTCCTGGAACATCTAGGTTTCAAAATCAACACCAAAAAGTCTCGACTGTCTCCAGCTCAGAAGTTCCAATGGCTGGGAATCCATTGGAACCTTCAGTCACACCGTCTTTCCATTCCTCTGAAGAAAAAGAAGGAAATAGCGGGATCTGTCAAGAGACTCCTAAAATCCAAACGGATTTCAAGACGACAACAGGAACAGGTCTCGGCTCCCTCCAGTTCGCCTCAGTGACAGACCCAGTGCTACGAGCACAGCTAAAAGATGCATCGGGAGTCTGGAGAAGATACGCATCCATCGCTCGAAGAGATCTCAAGAGACCTCTACCAACCAGGCTTCGCTCACTCCTAAAGCCATGGTCGGAGGCAAAGAACCTGAGAAGATCAGTTCCCCTTCAACCACCGCCTCCGTCGGTCTTTATCCACACGGATGCTTCGCTAGAAGGATGGGGGGGAGGGTCACTCCCATCAACGACAAGTTCAAGGAACATGGTCTCCCCTATTCAAGACATTTCACATCAACATCTTGGAGGCCATGGCAGTACTTCTTACTCTGAAGAAACTGTCTCCACGTCCCTCAATCCACATCCGTCTAACTCTGGACAGCGCCATTGTGGTCAGATGTCTCAACCGTCAGGGCTCAAGATCGCCCCAACTCAACCAAGTGTTACTGCCCATCTTCTGCCTAGCGGACAAGAAAAGATGGCACCTCTCATCAGTTCACCTACAAGGATTCCGCAATGTGACGGCGGACGCTCTATCGAGAACAACCCCACTAGAGTTGGAATGGTCCCTAGACACAGACTCATTCTCCTTTATCTCCCGTCAAGTCCCGGAACGGCAGATCGACCTCTTCGCGACGAGAGACAACAAACAACTTCCTCTTTACACGGCCCCATACGAGGACCCCAGAGCGGAAGCGGTGGATGCCATGTCCCTGGATTGGAACAGATGGTCCAAGATTTACCTGCTCCCTCCAACCAACCTTCTGCTGAAAGTCCTCACCAAACTGAGAACCTTCAAAGGAACAGCAGCCCTAGTGGCACCCAAGTGGCCCCGGAGCAACTGGTTCCCTCTAATCTTGGAGTTACAACCTCTGCCGGACCCAGTTCTCTCCCAGCAGGTTCAGAAGTCTTCGCTTCATCAAGGAAAACCCGAGACCTTCATCTCATGATTTTCTCTCCCTATCCGTGAAGAAGAGGTTTGGGATCTCGAAGAAATGTTTAGACTTCCTAGAGGAATACAAAACAAAGTCTACCAGAAGGCAATACGAGTCATTTTGGAAGAAATGGGTGTCCTTCGTCAAGGCTAAAAATCCTACAGAAATCTCTCTAGACTTTTGTCTGTCCTTCTTCATTCACCTTCATGGACAAAGCTTGGCAGCCAACACGATTTCCACTTGCAAATCGGCCTTGACAAGACCATTACTTTATGCCTTCCAATAGACCTGTCCAACGACATCTTTAACATGCTGCCAAAGGCATGTGCTAGACTCCGTCCTGCACCCCCACTGAGACCCATCTCCTGGTCTCTTGATAAGGTACTCCATTTTGCCTCCAGTCTGGACAATGAGTCTTGCCCTCTGAAAGATTTGACTCAAAAAGTGATTTTCCTTTTTGCTCTTGCCTCGGGAGCCCGAGTCAATGAAATTGTGGCCTTATCTAGAGAAGAGGGCCAGATACAGTTCGCCGAAACAGGTGAACTTACCCTCTTCCCTGACCCAGCGTTTCTCGCCAAGAATGAGCTTCCCACCAAAAGGTGGGGCCCCTGGAGAATCTGCCCTCTGAGGGAAGATGTCTCTCTATGCCCAGTGAAGAGTCTAAAGGTCTATCTTCGTAGAGCTTCAGACTTCGGCGGAGGACAGCTCTTTAAAGGAGAAACATCGGGATCTGATTTGTCACTCAAACAACTAAGGGCGAAGATCACCTATTTTATTCGCAGAGCGGATCCTGACAGTACACCCGCAGGTCATGATCCCAGGAAAGTCGCCTCTTCCCTAAACTTTTTCCAAGCAATGGATTTCGAAAGTCTTCGATCTTTCACGGGCTGGAAATCCTCAAGAGTGTTTTTCAAACACTATGTGAAGCAGGTGCACGAGTTAAAGCGTTACGTGGTAGCAGCAGGTAGTGTGTTAAAACCTGCTGCTTAGTGCTGCACAGAACAGTGAGTTATTCGGGACTCTAACTCATTGGGTGCCTGTGTTGACCCTAGTGTGAAACATAGTGATTTAAGTGTCACTTTGTGGCACTAAGAACTGTTCTTCTACAAAGGTGAAGTAACATAGACAAGAACACGTGTGCCACATGTTTTTAACATGAAGTGTATATAAGACTTTCTAGAAAGACTTTATAGTTCCTCTGGAACTTATGTGTGTAATGGCAAGTTCTTCTTTTTCAGATTCCACACCTACGTCTTCGGATGTCTTTAGTCTACTGTATGTTTTAAAATTGCATTTCATTGAAATTTACTTATTTCATCTTAATTCCTAATTTTATTGAATAAAATAGAATTTTTTGTTTCCATGTGCGTCTCATTTCGCCCTAACATATGAAATAAAAACACTGTTAAAGAATTTTTATTGTCCTTATTATTTGGATATTATTATAATCTATGTTGTAATATTGCTTCTCCTTGATGCCTACTCATTTAGACCAAAGTAATTTGTTCCAACACAATTGTACTTACCTCTTTGATCTGTCCATGAGACCGGCAAGATCTCCTGCTATAGGTGAGTTCCTTTGTTAAGCAAACTTCAAGATGTTCCTTACATCCAAATGAGGACTTCCCTGCCAGGGGGCCAGGAAGTGGTAACATAGTACATGCTTATCTGTCACGGTCTCTGTGGTCATCGAGGGCACTACAAAGGGAAAAAATCCATGATACATTAATTCTCTGGTACACTTCCATCAGGACGTCATGGCTTGAGCCCAAAAAATGGATTTTGAGCGAAGCGAAAAATCTATTTTTGGGTGAGATAGCCATGACGTCCTGATGGACCCGCCCTGGTTCTCTAGTCCGGCCTGTCAGGCCCCTCCCAATCTTATTGTATCATGGAGGCTGGCATATACGCCGGAAGGAATGAGGAAGGCGCGTTTTGGCGGCATCATCCAACATGGCGACCAGATATGATGTCGCCGAGTACTGTAACAGTAACGAAAGAGGAGAGTTTTGTAACGGCTCCTCCCATACTTGCTACACTTCCCCCTCGAAGTGTAAACGCTATGTGGGGTGCAGATAGCTATGTGGCGTGTCCAGCATACGTCCCCTGTTATTATATGATATCCTAAAGGGAAACCTTATGGGTACTCGCGCCAGAAATTAGAATTCTGTGAAACCTTTAGTTTAATTCTCTGGGAATATCTACTGTAGTCATATATACCCTTAGGAAGCTACTGAAGGAACCTTCCATCAGGACGTCATGGCTATCTCACCCAAAAATAGATTTTTCGCTTCGCTCAAAATCCGTTATATATATTTATATATATATATATATATATATATATATATATATATATATATATACATATATATACATACATACATACATATACCAAAGGCACCTCCCCCAATTTTGGGGGGTAGCCAACATCAACAAGAAACAAAAACAAAAAAGGGGACCTCTACTCTCTACGTTCCTCCAGCCTAACCAGGGACTCAGCCGAGTTCAGCTGGTACTGCTAGGGTGCCACAGCCCAACCTCCCACATTTCCACCACAGATGAAGCTTCATACTGCTGAGTCCCCTACTGCTGCTACCTCCGCGGTCATCTAAGGCACCGGAGGAAGCAGCAGGGCCTACCGGAACTGCGTCACAATCGCTCGCCATTCATTCCTATTTCTAGCACGCTCTCTTGCCTCTCTCACATCTATCCTCCTATCACCCAGAGCTTTCTTCACACCATCCATCCACCCAAACCTTGGCCTTCCTCTTGTACTTCTCCCATCAACTCTTGCATTCATCACCTTCTTTAGCAGACAGCTATTTTCCATTCTCTCAACATGGCCAAACCACCTCAACACATTCATATCCACTCTAGCCGCTAACTCATTTCTTACACCCGTTCTCACCCTCACCACTTCGTTCCTAACCCTATCAACTCGAGATACACCAGCCATACTCCTCAGACACTTCATCTCAAACACATTCAATTTCTGTCTCTCCATCACTTTCATTCCCCACAACTCCGATCCATACATCACAGTTGGTACAATCACTTTCTCATATAGAACTCTCTTTACATTCATGCCCAACCCTCTATTTTTTACTACTCCCTTAACTGCCCCCAACACTTTGCAACCTTCATTGACTCTCTGACGTACATCTGCTTCCACTCCACCATTTGCTGCAACAACAGACCCCAAGTACTTAAACTGATCCACCTCCTCAAGTAACTCTCCATTCAACATGACATTCAACCTTGCACCACCTTCCCTTCTCGTACATCTCATAACCTTACTCTTACCCACATTAACTCTCAACTTCCTTCTCTCACACACCCTTCCAAATTCTGTCACTAGTCGGTCAAGCTTCTCTTCTGTGTCTGCTACCAGTACAGTATCATCCGCAAACAACAACTGATTTACCTCCCATTCATGATCATTCTCGCCTACCAGTTTTAATCCTCGTCCAAGCACTCGAGCATTCACCTCTCTCACCACTCCATCAACATACAAGTTAAACAACCACGGCGACATCACACATCCCTGTCTCGGCCCCACTCTCACCGGAAACCAATCGCTCACTTCATTTCCTATTCTAACACATGCTTTACTACCTTTGTAGAAACTTTTCACTGCTTCAACAACCTTCCACCAACTCCATATAACCTCATCACATTCCACATTGCTTCCCTATCAACTCTATCATATGCTTTCTCCAGATCCATAAACGCAACATACACCTCCTTACCTTTTGCTAAATATTTCTCGCATATCTGCCTAACTGTAAAAATCTGATTCATACAACCCCTACCTCTTCTAAAACCACCCTGTACTTCCAAGATTGCATTCTCTGTTTTATCCTTAATCCTATTAATCAGTACTCTACCATACACTTTTCCAACTACACTCAACAAACTAATACCTCTTGAATTACAACACTCATGCACATCTCCCTTACCCTTATATAGTGGTACAATACATGCACAGACCCAATCTACTGGTACCATTGACAACACAAAATACACATTAAACAATCTCACCAACCATTCAAGTACAGTCACACCCCCTTCCTTCAACATCTCAGCTTTCACACCATCCATACCAGATGCTTTTCCTACTCTCGTTTCATCTAGTGCTCTCCTCACTTCCTCTATTGTAATCTCTCTCTCATTCTCATCTCCCATCACTGGCACCTCAACACCTGGAACAGCAATTATATCTGCCTCCCTATCATCCTCAACATTCAGCAAACTTTCAAAATATTCCACCCACCTTTTCCTTGCCTCCTCTCCTTTTAACAACCTTCCATTTCCATCTTTCACTGTCTCTTCAATTCTTGCGCCGGCCTTCCTTACTCTCTTCACTTCTTTCCAAAACTTCTTCTTATTCTCTTCATATGACTGACCCAGTCCCTGACCCCACCTCAGGTCAGCTGCCCTCTTTGCCTCACGTACCTTGCGCTTTACTTCCACCTTTTTCTCTCTATATTTTTCATACTTCTCTATACTATTACTCTGCAGCCATTCTTCAAAAGCCCTCTTTTTCTCTTCCACTTTTACCTTCACTCCTTCATTCCACCATTCACTGCCCTTCCTCATGCTGCCTCCAACAACCTTCTTGCCACATACATCACTTGCAATCCCAACAAAATTTTCTTTTGCTAACTTCCACTCCTCCTCTAAATTACCAGTTTCTCTTACTCTCACCTCGTCATATGCCATTTTCAACCTTTCCTGATATTTACTTTTTACCCCCGGTTTTATTAGCTCTTCAACCCTCACTAGCTCCCTTTTACATCCACCTACTCTATTCCCCCACTCTTTTGCTACAACTAATTTTCCTTCCACCAAAAAATGATCAGACATACCGTTAGCCATACCCCTAAACACGTGCACGTCTTTCAATCTTCCAAACATTCTTTTAGTTATCAACACATAGGCTAATCCATCAATGCCCTTTCTACTACTCTTCCATTTGCCACTCTTACCCATGTATACTTATTTTTATCTTTCTTTATATATATATATATATATAAATATATATATATATATATATATATATATATATTTATATGCATATATATATATATATATATATATTATGTACGTATGTACGTATGTACACACAACTGTACAACAACAAATGCAGCAGTTACAAGTTTACTGCAGGACAATGGCCTCAGCCATGTAAATTCATGACTGGGATTTGGCTAGTATTCACCACCACACTGGCTACAGCGGATTGGTTATGGTAAAAGATTTCCGTCTTATGACTCACAGTAAACCAACCTAACCTGTAGCAAGGAATCTTATTCCGTCTTGGGGTGGCCCTTTTGCTGATCATGGAGATATGCAAACCCTTTCACCACAACGTTAAGGCATCTCTACTCAGAAACGGTATATATATACCTATATATATATATATATATATATATATATATAATCATAAGCACAAAGACAATGTTGAACAGGCAAAGACTTACCATTGTTGTCAGCTATCTTTTGCCTCTGCTCAGAATGATAATGTCGTATGATTGAAGTCCTGTTGATAAGGAGAATCTTCTCTCTTAGTTCTGCTTAGAACTATCCGCTTTGGTCATTATTTTGTTTCATGAACATGTGACCACAATCGAAACTAATTAACAAGATGGGGAAGAACTGAATTGGTTCAGGATTAGTGTGTTTTCATGCAAACAGCAAATGCAATTAGAACTGACTGAAGGGTGCCTGACACACTGAGACCGATCTGACTGAGTCGAGACACATACTCATGGGGGGGGGGGGGGGGTGCGTTGTTATCGGGGAGTCACCTTGTGTAAGATGGGAGAGGGCGTGATAAAGATAAAGCTACTTTTACGAACGGAATTGGATCGCATACAAAATCTGATTTTCGCTTTTTAACTCTACAAGAGATTTCGTAGTCAGTTTTTTATTGTTAAAACAAGATAGTTGTTCTAACAGATAATATAGACAGACAGGGAGTGAAAATACATCACTATGGATTTTACAACAAACACAGGAAGGAATGTGAATTTACGTTTCGTTGTTATGGGAAACGAGTCGTGGTTCCTACGCGTACGATGCTGTGCAATCCTTTAAGAATCTACATATTTATATGCAGTTGAGTAAATCTAATACATCTCTCATATGAAGAGCTGTAAAATCGGCTGTGAATATAGAAAGATTTCACCTTTCAGTCCTTAATCGAGGTTCGATACTGCGTAGGACCAAGTCACCAAGGCCGTCTCGAGTTTGACGGGGTAAATGGGTCCGGATCATGGGTGTTGCTGGGAGGAGGGGGGGGGGGGGGGGGGGGGGGGCGAGGTTAGGGAAGGAAGGATGATTGGTGCATGATTCCTCGTTCATATTCAAAAGCATTTTCTATTGGAACCACACACACACACGCACACACACACATTATATATATATATATATATATATAATATATATATATATATATACACACACAGACACACACACACACACATATATATATATATATATATGTGTGTATATATATATATATATATATGTGTGTGTATATATATATATATATATATCGCCATGATCAGCAAAGTTGTACTAGTCAACGGCACTTATGCAAGGTTGGTTTGTTGTAAGTGTTCAGACCAAAGTCTCCCACCTTCACCAATCTGTAGTTGGCCAGTGTGGTGATGAAAACTGGCCCAACCCCATACATGAACAAGGACATGTCTGATACCTTTGTCCTGCGGTGGACTAAAAACAGCTGCATTTGTTGATTTATTTTTCTTTTTTTTATTTTGTTCTGGTGAAAAATGGCTTTGATTATAAAGATAATGTCACTATGACTGCCAGTATCATTATGTATATTGTTCAAAGTTGGGGCGAGTGTTTTTATGTTGACCAGGCTGACATGAGTCTTTTTATAGTTTATATATGACCTATCTGTTTTTGACGTTGTTAATAGTTTATATATGACATATCTGTTTTGACGTTATTACTGTTTTTAGAATGATTTACTGTTAATTTGTTCGCATCATTTATTTATTTCCCTACTTCCTTTCCTCACTGGGCTATTTTTCCCTATTGGAGCCCTTGGGCTTACAGCATCTTGCTTTTCCGACTAGGGTTGTGGCTTGGCTAGTAAAAATAATAATAATATCACTACAACACGACGTCATGCTCATGTTCAGTGTGCGGTTTGTCAACACTTGACTTAACAGAAGGTGAGGACACTTTCGAAGATTTGAATCGAGCTGGGCCAAGGAAGTTCTTGGCTCTGGGAAGACTGACAGAGTCTTTCTATTCCAAGACAAAATTCTCATTTCCTCAACATATTTTGTGCCTTTATTACTGTATCTGCATCATGTAATTACATAGAATATGACCTGGGCCTAGAGTTCTCTTGCTTGAGGGTGCACTCAGGCACGCTATTCTATCTTATTTCTCTTCCTCTTGTTTTTTATTTTAATATAGATCTTATATGAAAGATCTATATTAATTTTATTGTTAAAAAATTCATTTCAATTGTTCATTACTTCTCGTAGTTTATTTATTGTTGGTCTTTCTCATTGGGCTATTTTTCCATGCTGTAGCACTTGGGCTTATAGCATTCTGCTTTTCAAACTGGGGTTTTGGCTTGGCTAATAATAATAATAATAATAATAATAATAATAATAATAATATTATTATTATTATTATTATTATTATTATTATTATTATCATTAAATACGACACTAGACAGGACGACATCTTGGAGGGAGCTGTAGTTTATTTCAAAGCGCATGCGCGGACTACAACACGTACGGTGTGCCATATGTTAGTAGGGTGACCATACGTCCCCCTTTAAGGGGGACAGTCCCCATTTTGACTCCTTGTTCCCCTAAAAATCACTGTCTATGGGGGACACCTTAATGTCCCCCTTCCATCCATATGTCCCACATTTGTCCCCCAATTGCCACTGCATATGTGTTTAGTTATATGAATTGATGACTTATTTTTTTACCAAATCTCTAAGGTTCACTTTGCTGTCTCATACAGTGCAGCAGCATAGCTTATGCTCTGTTTTCTTTATAAAAACGAAAGAAGAAGGGAACTAAGTGGCAGTTTTTTTGGCGATCCATTTTCAGAGGTTTGGCTTTATTTTAAGCACGGTCAGAGTACAAGTTTCCATAAATACACATTGAAAATAGTCCCAAAAAGTTTGTATGATGGAAGTTTCTTGCATCTTAAAAGACTTGAAGATGAAACTAACAGAACGAAAAAGAGAACTGTTCTTCCCAATCATAATCACTAAGATGCTCCGAGATTTGGAGAGGACCGGGAATAATGTTGAAAATTTTAAAACTGCAGTAGAAGCCTTTTATGAAACATCAGTGGAATACTTTGATTAGTGGACTAAGCTATTTGATGAAGCGAGAAATTTTGATTGGGTACTTTTTCAGAGTAATTCAATATGTTGGTCTCAGGTTCAGGAAGCAGTAAACTCTATTCAAGTGATAAGACCTGATTTAGAAATTGATGATAATGAACTTTTTGACGAAATTACATGTGAAAAATTCCTTGACAGATGAAAAGATGCGACAGTGGAAAGTAAGTGATGTCGAGGTGGATAGAATATGAATTGATATTTTCTACCACACTGATAATAATAGCATTCCTTTCAGAAACAAAACAAAGGTTATTGAATTTTTTTCTTAGTCTGTCTGGCTCCAATACTTACACAGAGAGAGTGTTCTTCCTGATGAACAACTTCTGGATATAGAAAAAAAGCCAGTTACAAGTATCTACGCTGAAGTGTGCACAATTAGTGAAATGTAAATTCGACTTCCATTGCAGTAAATTTAATGAATATCTTGAAATTATCCCATCACTCCTAAAGAAACTCAAATCAAGCCAAAAATACACCAAGGAATGAAATAAGATTTTGTGTCCTCTTTTTATGTAATGTGTAAAATTTTCCTTAAGAATTGAAGAATAATTTTCTGTTTAAAATATAAGCAATATTTTTTGAATAAAAACACTGTAATTGATAGCGCTTCTAAATTATCATAGTTTCTTATTGTATGTATTTAGTTAAGATAAAATAAATCTAATAATGCACTAAAGAATGGTGTATTTTTTTTCTCTCTTTGTGTGACTATCTTTACAATTTTACCTAATAAAATAAATAAAAAATTTCGTTTAAAATGTCAGTAGTAATGTCTGAATAAAAACACAGTAATTAAAAGACCTTTTATCAGAGTCTGTTGTTAAAAATACCTATATATTAAACTTCTCAATATGACTGCAAATGCACATGAGCTATATACTTCTGTCCCCCTTTGGCTGTTCAAATAAATGGTCACCCTACATATGTACCATATACAACATCTCCCCTTTAAGATTGTTTGATAATTATTTAATGTTAACAATCCATTTTCCCCTAAAGAAACCTAACAGTTTTATGAATTTACATAATCCATTTCCTCCCTACATGTATTTGTGATAATACAAATAATAGTGACCCAGCAATCAAATATAATACACTACATGGCAAACACAAATAAACTACAAAACTCAACACTTATCCACAATTAACATATGACAAATGTTGTGAATGTCTCTTGAACACTAAAACACGAACATTATTGGTTAAATGTAACATTAACATGGCTTTAACACTAAGTACATGTTCATTTTATGTCATTGACATGGCTGAGATGAAAATAAAATCATTTGATAATATACCATATCGGGTTGTTGGATTGTTTTTGTCATTCTTCTCGACGTTCTGGGGGTCACTTTGGGGTTTGATTTGGCAGGTGTCGGGGGTGGACCTTTGGTAGGGGTAGGGATGGGTGGTTCGGGCACAGTCGGTCGTGGTTCAGTCTGAACTCGTAGGGTGTCAGGAAGTTCGTGACCCTTCTGCGGTGGCAACTCTCGGGTGGTGTCAGTATGAACTAGAGTGCTCCGGTTGCGTCGAATAACACTTCTGTTCTCCATAGCTACCCGGTAGGATCTAGGGTTGGTCATCGGCTGTTTGATTTCAACGTAGCTAGACTGGTCTCTCACAAAGACTTTATCTCCTGGGGTGATTCAGGGAAGCTGCACAACTCTATGATGGCGGTCATGCGCTTTGGTGTACTGATTCTTGTACTCTTCTTCTCCTTCCTTGATCTTCTGATGGTCTGGTACCTGCGGTATCAGCTTAGCTGGAGCTGTCGGGACGGTAGTCCTTAGCTGTTGGGACATAAGGAGCTGACTTGGTGACTTGCCATTGTAGAGCGGTGCCAATCTATAGACAAGTAGTCCGAGGTAGGGGTTTTGGTTTTTACTCAGAATCGCTTTCGCTGTTCTTACGGCCCTTTCTGCTTCTCCGTTGGCTTTTGGATACCGCGGTGATGAGGTGATGTGTGTAAACCCCCAGTCTTTGCTGAATTTCTGGAACTCTCTTGATGCATACTGAGGTCCATTGTCGGATATTAATACCTTGGGAGCTCCATGAGTGCCGAAGACTTCGCAAAGCTTCCGGATGACAGCTTGACTGGTGGTAGATTCTAATTCTTTGAACTCGAGCCATCTAGAACCGTAGTCTACTATCAATACATACTGCTTCGATTTGTATTCGAACAGGTCAGTTCTCACTCTTTCCCAGATTTTGTTGGGGGGGGGAGGGTGAGAGGGCCAGGAGTGGCTAGGTTGATTGGTCACGATGCAGGATGCAGGTTGAATAGCTTCTGCACATTACTTCTACCTGTGATGTGATAGACGGCCACCAAACACTTTCCTTCACACGGGCCTTGCATTTGGTCATACCCAGGTGTCCAGAGTGAAATTTCTCCAGGATATTCATCTGGAGTGACTGCGGGATGACAAGACGGTCGTCAAACATCAAGATCTCGTCGTTGATGGTGAAGTGTGGTGCCTTCTCCCAGTAGGTCTTGAGGAACGGTAAGTTGGGCATCACAGGAAGCCAGCCTTCTTTCACCCACTTCCAGATCTGCGTACAGACTGCGTTGTTCTGTTGGGCTTCTCAGACTTCAAGTCTCTTGTCGCTGGCAGACAGGTGCTGGTTCGCTGAATCCTTGAACGCCTCTGTTTCCAGGCAGAAAATCTCTTCTTCCTTGGAGGGCTTCTCAACAGGTGCTCGTGAGAGGGCGTTGGCGGTCTTCTGATATACCCCTTGGACGTACTTCACTTCCGGTGAGTATCTCATGAGCCTTAGTCTGAATCTGAGGATGCGGGCTGGCAGTTTAGACAGGTCAGTTGTTGTGAGTAGTGGTACAAGTGGTCGGTGGTCTGTTTCCACGGTGAATTCGAGCCAAGCACATAGTCTGAGAATTTCTTGCACGCCCAGGTTACAGCTAGGGCTTCCTTTTCTATTACCGCGTATTTCTTCTCTGTGTCGGTAAGGGACCGAGATGCATAGTATATCCCGTCGGATGCTGTTGCTGTCAGTTTGGAGAAGGACAGCCCCAAGGCCATCTTGGCATGCATCTGCTGCGATGACACGTGGTATGTTTGGGTCATAATGGGCCAGGACTTCAGTTGAGGACAGCATGCGTTTGATGGTGCCGAAGGCGTCTTGTTGAGCCTTGTCCCACATCCACATTTGCTCCTTTTCAGAAGTTGGCGAAGAGGCTCGTTCACTCGGGCTAGTGTCGGTATGAATTTGGCAAGTTGATTTGTCACGCCCATAAACCGCTGTAGCTCTGTGATGTTTCGAGGCTCTGCTAGTTCCTGGATGACTCGTGTCTTATCTGGATCGACGCCGATGCCTTCTTTGGAGACGACATGACCGAGGAAATTCAAGCACGGTTGGTTGAAACAGCATTTGTTGTTCAACGTCACTCCGGCGTTTCGCAGCCTCATCAACACATTCCTCATTCTCTCATCATGTTCAGGTTTTGTCGCTGCATGAATCAGTATGTCATCCATAGGACAGATTTCCCCTTCTAGCCCATTTAGGATCTTCGACATCAGTCTGGAATACTTCTGGCGCCGAACTAATGCCGAAGGTCAGGCGATCGAAACAGAAGCGCCCGTATGACGTGGCAAAGGTTGTCAGCAGTCTGGAGTCTGGGTGCAGAGGGATCTGCCAGAAGCCAGAGTTTGCCTCTAACTTGCTGAAGATTGTGCTTCCCTTATCTTCGCCAGATTGTCATCTACCTATGCCATCGGGTGAATTTCTCTTCTGACTGCTAGGTTCAGTGGTGTTAGGTCCACACATATGCGGACATCTCCTGATGGTTTTGGGACGACGACCATGCCGGAACACCATTCGGTTGGCTCAGTCACTGCAGAAATTACGCTATACTTCTCCATCTTCTCTAGTTGATCTTTAACTTTGGGAAGTAATAGGTGTGGCACTCGCCTCGGTGTGTATAAGCATAACGGGGTGGCGTCGTCTCGCAGCGGAATCTTGTACATCTCTTTGAGCAGGCCAAGCCTCTTGAAGACTCCGGGGAACTCCTCTTTGAAGTCTTGGGACGAATCAACTGCATATTCCATGGAGGCCGGTGTGAGTAGGGCTAACGCCTGTGTAGCTGATTTAGAGAGGAGGTTTTTAGACTGATTCCTCATCACATAGACATCTTCACGATGTGTGCGCTGACCTGATTTGATCTCCGCTTGACATAGAACTCCGACGATTAGGTGGTTTAGGCTGACTCCTCCAGGGCCTCGGAACTGGTCGTTCGATTTGGATAGAACTAGACTTTGCGTCCATGGTGTTGTGTGTCCCCCGACAAATATCCTGGACCCACTATTGAGCTTGAATCCCATTACATGGTTGTTGACTTCTACATCAGTAGACCAGAAATCTTCATCGATCGCATCTACGCTAATCACTTCACCAAGATATATCGCTGATGTAGAATCTCCAACGGTGATTTCTTTGCTTTCATTGGGGTACTCATAAGTACTTGGCATTTCTTTAATTTCGTGAGTTGCCTTGCTTCGGCAGGCTGCGGCCCAGTGACCTTTGTTCTTACATTTCTTGCAAGTGTCGTTTCTGGCTAGGCACTGCTCTCTTGGGTGCTTGTCTTTCCCACAATAATTGCATTTTCGCATCTTTGTAGAGTTGTCCTTGCCGGCTGGTTTCTTGCCTTGGGCTGGGGACCGTTTTTGGCCTTGCTGATTCTGACGATTTTGACCATTCCGACCTTTCCTCATCTTTTTCAGATGGTCAACTAGAACTACCCCCGATATTGCTTCTTTATGGCTGCGGGACATCTCCGCCGCTCGAAGGTTCTCAATCACCCGGTTAAGGTTAGGGACGGGGCTATACTTCTCCATCTTCTCTAGTTGATCTTTAACTTTGGGAAGTAATAGGTGTGGCACTCGCCTCGGTGTGTATAAGCATAACGGGGTGGCGTCGTCTCGCAGCGGAATCTTGTACATCTCTTTGAGCAGGCCAAGCCTCTTGAAGACTCCGGGGAACTCCTCTTTGAAGTCTTGGGACGAATCAACTGCATATTCCATGGAGGCCGGTGTGAGTAGGGCTAACGCCTGTGTAGCTGATTTAGAGAGGAGGTTTTTAGACTGATTCCTCATCACATAGACATCTTCACGATGTGTGCGCTGACCTGATTTGATCTCCGCTTGACATAGAACTCCGACGATTAGGTGGTTTAGGCTGACTCCTCCAGGGCCTCGGAACTGGTCGTTCGATTTGGATAGAACTAGACTTTGCGTCCATGGTGTTGTGTGTCCCCTGACAAATATCCTGGACCCACTATTGAGCTTGAATCCCATTACATGGTTGTTGACTTCTACATCAGTAGACCAGAAATCTTCATCGATCGCATCTACGCTAATCACTTCACCAAGATATATCGCTGATGTAGAATCTCCAACGGTGATTTCTTTGCTTTCATTGGGGTACTCATAAGTACTTGGCATTTCTTTAATTTCGTGAGTTGCCTTGCTTCGGCAGGCTGCGGCCCAGTGACCTTTGTTCTTACATTTCTTGCAAGTGTCGTTTCTGGCTAGGCACTGCTCTCTTGGGTGCTTGTCTTTCCCACAATAATTGCATTTTCGCATCTTTGTAAAGTTGTCCTTGCCGGCTTGTTTCTTGCCTTGGGCTGGGGACCGTTTTTGGCCTTGCTGATTCTGACGATTTTGACCATTCCGACCTTTCCTCATCTTTTTCAGATGGTCAACTAGAACTACCCCCGATATTGCTTCTTTATGGCTGCGGGACATCTCCGCCGCTCGAAGGTTCTCAATCACCCGGTTAAGGTTAGGGACGGGGCTATACTTCTCCATCTTCTCTAGTTGATCTTTAACTTTGGGAAGTAATAGGTGTGGCACTCGCCTCGGTGTGTATAAGCATAACGGGGTGGCGTCGTCTCGCAGCGGAATCTTGTACATCTCTTTGAGCAGGCCAAGCCTCTTGAAGACTCCGGGGAACTCCTCTTTGAAGTCTTGGGACGAATCAACTGCATATTCCATGGAGGCCGGTGTGAGTAGGGCTAACGCCTGTGTAGCTGATTTAGAGAGGAGATTTTTAGACTGATTCCTCATCACATAGACATCTTCACGATGTGTGCGCTGACCTGATTTGATCTCCGCTTGACATAGAACTCCGACGATTAGGTGGTTTAGGCTGACTCCTCCAGGGCCTCGGAACTGGTCGTTCGATTTGGATAGAACTAGACCTTGCGTCCATGGTGTTGTGTGTCCCCCGACAAATATCCTGGACCCACTATTGAGCTTGAATCCCATTACATGGTTGTTGACTTCTACATCAGTAGACCAGAAATCTTCATCGATCGCATCTACGCTAATCACTTCACCAAGATATATCGCTGATGTAGAATCTCCAACGGTGATTTCTTTGCTTTCATTGGGGTACTCATAAGTACTTGGCATTTCTTTAATTTCGTGAGTTGCCTTGCTTCGGCAGGCTGCGGCCCAGTGGCCTTTGTTCTTACATTTCTTGCAAGTGTCGTTTCTGGCTAGGCACTGCTCTCTTGGGTGCTTGTCTTTCCCACAATAATTGCATTTTCGCATCTTTGTAGAGTTGTCCTTGCCGGCTGGTTTCTTGCCTTGGGCTGGGGACCGTTTTTGGCCTTGCTGATTCTGACGATTTTGACCATTCCGACCTTTCCTCATCTTTTTCAGATGGTCAACTAGAACTACCCCCGATATTGCTTCTTTATGGCTGCGGGACATCTCCGCCGCTCGAAGGTTCTCAATCACCCGGTTAAGGTTAGGGACGGGGCGTTCTCGCAACAGTCTCTCTCGGCCAGTCTCGTCAGTTGTGCCGATAACAATTCTGTCCCTGATTAGTTCATCTTGTAGATTGCCAAACTCGCACGAATCGCCCAATCGGCGTAACCTCATCCCAAAACCATCTATCGTCTCATTGCTCTTCTGCTTTGCGGTATTGAACACGAACCTTTCATATAAGACGTTGCGTTGGGGAATAAAATACTCCCTGAGGGCTACGATGATGCATTCAGGGTCTTTTCTCCGACTATCAGTGAGTGTTGGTAGATTTGTCAGCACTCGCTTGCATGCTTGGCCCATGACTGCCCATAGCGTCACTCCTACCATGGCTGTCCCCGCGGGATTTCGGGTATTGTCTTCATTCCTCAGTTTCTTATCAAGTTCAGTGGCAATAAGATAATCTCCCCAGGCGGACTCAAACTCTTTCCAGTTTTCCACCACATCGCCTGTTAAGGACATGGGGGTTGGGGGAGAGATTTGATAAGTGGCCATGGTTAAAATAGTCAGTCAAGGGCACATCAATCAAAGGTTAGATACTCAATCAAAGGCACATGTGAAAACAGTATCAATCAAATGTGAGAAACGACATTCCATGAACACCTGGCAGTGAGCTTACGCTAGAATACCTATCTCTTGAGAGCTTACTCTAGAATACCTATCTCTTGAGAGCTTACTCTAGAATACCTATCTCTTGCAAGATTTTATACACAAAATCATGAACAAAGCATAAACAAAACACTGGCGAGGTATAAGATATTTCCACTTGGACTAACACACATTCGGGGTCAAATACACAGACATTGCATTCAAAATCATAATATAACTACTGTACTTTCAGGCACAGTGATCACAGTTTTAAATCACATCCGTGTTGACAAGGACGGGATAAATTTCAGGATGAAGAGTGGTATTCAGCCTAGGCTGTCAAGGCGGTGGTGCAATTTTGCTTGGCCACGCTGGTTGAGGGCCGGCACATTTGATATCCTCTTTCTACTCGACAGTTCTTGGCAAATGACATCATTCCCTCTCTGAACGTCCCGGTGATGTTTTATCCGTTTCACAATTATTTAGAATCCATTAGGTAGCTGGAGGTGTATATAGGGCAGAGACAGCTGCCACCATATTCAATACGACTCTGGGCAGGACAACATCTTGGAGAGAACTGTTGTTTATTTCGAAGCGCATGCACGGACTACAACTACGGTGCGCCATATGTACCATATACAACAATTATCATTATCATTGTTATTGTTACTTCCTAAGCTAAAACCCTACTTGGAAAAGCAAGATGCTATAAGCCCAGTGAGGAAAGGCAAAAAAGAAAATAAAATATTTTAAGAAGAATGACATTAAAATAAATATGTCCTATATAATGTATAAAAAAAAATAACAAAACAAGAGGAAGAGAAACAGGACAGAATAGTGTGCTCGAGTGAACCCTCAAGCAAGAGAACTCTAACCCAAGGCAGTGGAAGATCATGGTACAGAGGCTCTGGCACTACCCAAGACTAGAGAACAATAGTTTGATTTTGGGAGTGATTTTCTCCTAGAAGAGCTGCTTAACATGGCTGAAGAGTTCCTGCTACCCTCACCAAGAGGAAAGTGGCCACTGAATGATAATAATAATGATGATGATGATGATTATAATCAAGAATATCATTAATTTACTATCAGCTGCCCATCGTTACTGATGACGACATTGAAAGTTCGTTAATAGCTGTTAAATGCGGTTTGAATACTGTAGCCATTAGCTATGCCGGAAGGACGATACAGTTGCTATTATTATTATTATTATTATTATTATTAGTAGTAGTAGTAGTAGTAGTAGTAGTACAGTAGTAGTAGTAGTAGTAGTAGTAGTAGTACTTGCTAAGCCACAACCTTAGTTGAAAAAGCAGGATGCTATAAGCCCAGGAGGCCCCAACTGGGTAAAAAGCCCAGTGAGGAAAGGAAACAAGGAAAAATAAAATATTTTAAGAACAGTAACCGCATTTAAATAAATATTTCCTATATAAACTATAAAAATTTTAACAAAACATAAGGAGAAATTTTAAAGAATAGTGTTCCCGAGTGTACCCTCAAGCAAGAGAACTCTACCCCAAGACAGCGGAAGACGGGTTTAGGTCAGGTTATGGAATTTTACATTTCTTTAGGGGCAATGATTTGATTTAACGTACGAAATTTGTATTGGGAGCTGTTATTAAGGCATACGAAACACGTGACCAAACCAGCTTAGTTTTGTGAGCTGGTTGCTATTTGTGTATCCTAGTTGTTCTAGAATATGTACGAGTGAAATTCGATATTTTCTGATGAACCCCATTATTTTCAGCAAAAAGGAATTGTTAAAAATGTTACATAGTAAAGAGTTTAGATGTATGCTTCTTTATGTAATTGGATTGTACTGGTTAGTCTCAGGTGTTTAGTCTGGGGAAAAAAAAAAAAAAAAAAAAAAAACCGTAGTCCATAGCTTGCCAAAGGCAAGTGAATCTCCGCTTATTTTATCCCGCATATCTTCGTCGATCTCAAAAGTAGATGGAACGATGCTAACGAGGTATTTTAAAGATAGCACCACCTGCAGCAGCTGTGCATCATCATCTGTGAAGATGGGCGTACTCTGATTTTGTTCCACATGTTAGAGAGAGCGTAGTGAAGCCAGTTGTGGCTTCCACCACAACTCAAATAGGTTTTCAGAGCATTGTTTGCTCAGTATCAGGCCAAGGAGAAGCCTCTAATGGGAGACCATGCTGCAGGATATTGTCACAGAAGTAAATATCCAGACCCTTTCCTCAATTACCCTAGTGCATGCTTCATCCTTTGGGAAACTCTGGTAGCCTTTACCGCAAGAGACTAAGACACAAGGCAGTGGTACCACTCACTTGGTTTAACCAGTCAGCCAAGATGGCGTACCAGAGCGTGGTGCTTGAAGCCAATCAGCGAGTTTTGAAGTGCCATTCTGATCTCAAACATTCTGCAGTGCAGATCTGTATGATTTAATGTCTGTGACTGAATGTGTGTATTTATGTACGTTCAGCCTTATGTGAGAGAAATCATAATCAGATTTGGGATCCGGGTATGTATGCACAGACGCTAGACATCTGGGAATCCTGGAATATGGCACAAATAATAGGTATTCAAAATCCGGTCACCTAGTATCACCTGAAATGAAAATAAACATGATAATCAACAGTAACAATAAAGGTACATAGACTTGCAAAATGAGATTATACATCATGCATTTTGCAATATTGATGGCTACTAAGGAAACATTTGGAAATTAAGGTAGGAATAATTATCTAAAATGAAAAGAATTTTAAGATATCAAGGCATTTAGCATCGGCGAAAAAATACCATCAGCACCATTATCATTAACATTAAATCTCTCGGAATATCTTCTTTCTAGATGACTTTGACTGTCGGGAATTTCGACCTGATCAATCGAAATTCCCGCCATTTGACTCCGCCTACGTTACGTCAAATTGGAGGGAGAGGAGAGAATTCGCGGGCGAATGAATGTCGTTCAAGACGAGAATGTTTAGAACCAAAAAGAGAAACCGCCTGGTACGGGAGGCGTTGAGACTAAAGAAATCGTCCACTTGTAATTTAAGATTAAAAAATATAACGTCAATCTATTGTAACATGATAAAAAAAAAAATCCAATCTAGAAAATTAGGTTCAGAAAAAATTGCGGGAAAAGGTGACATCGGAGGTTGCAGAGGCTCGCTCTGCCTCTTTGATCCGACGTCCCCAACCACAGTAAGTTCTATCTAATTGTTCTCTCTCCCCACCCTAGTGTACCCAGGTCGGTTTCCATGTAGGTCTTGATAGAGTTATGTAAAGTTTGTATCTGTTAATATTTCATCGATCCTTGTGCCAGGGGATCAGTGTTATTGTGTAAAGTACGTCAAAAGGTCTCGGTAAGGCGTTTATCGAGATAACTTTATAAATGTTCAATTAATTTTGCTAATATCTTGAGTCCGATGCGGACATAGTTTTTTTCGGTCACGCATATGTTCTTGTATGTCCAGTAAAGGTTTATTTTTCATGTTTCTCGTATTAGATTATTATTTTTATAATAAAATTTGTTAAAATATAGCCATATTCTACTTACTTCCCCAATGGTTTTGAGAGGTTAGTCCTTCAGACCTTGTGATCAGCCCAGCACATCGGGCTATTTAGTATAAACCGGTGAAATTTCGCCACATTGACATTGATAAATTGTTATTATAAATCTTCGATATGGATTTAAAAAAAAAATCATTATATATCAGGTAAGTTTAGTTCATTTTATTTTTTCGAATTCCGTGACCCCAGTGAGAATCCCTCTTCCTGTAATAATTTCCTTCACAAGATTTCCCCAAATCCTTATTTCTATTTCACTTCATCTTTCTCTCCAGATATCACAGACTACGGGTCTATATTAGTGTTGTTTTATGTAGGCCTATTGTTGCGTCAATATTTTCTCCCGGAAATTCAAGATCTTTGGGAAATTCGCTTTATTTGAGATGGCTAAACATGAGCATATAGATACCAGATTTTGCATAATTTTGTTCAAGTATTAATGTAATTTTGTGACGTGAATCTTTCGTGACGAAATCGGTGTCGGAGAGAGAAATATTATAGGATTTAACTACAGCTGTTTTGAGATCAAGAAATGGAAGAAACTATTTGAATATTTTTTCAATAATGTCAATAATCGTAGAGATTGTGCATCAGCTGTATTTTTCAGTGAGTTTCTTGAATATTGAGTATAATTAAAGACATTTGTAGGCATTTATCGGTAATTTTGTATATTATTCCATGGTGTGATTTCGCACAAGAAATATATGATTTCCTATAGCAAATAACGTGATTTAACCGATTTTGATGATCATTTCAATCGCAAACAAACATATCAACCAATTCGGTTAGTTATAAGTTGACGAATTGGTTGATGTTATTACGGATGAAATGAATGAGAAAACCAGTTAAATCACGATATCTACTATAGGAAATCATATATTTCCTGTGCGAAATCACACAATGAAATACAATAGAAATGAACCATATAAATATTAACACTGTTGACATATAATATATATATATATATATATATATATATATATATATATATATATATATATATATATATATACATATATATATATATATATATATATATATATATATATATATATATATATATATATATACACACATATATTGTAAGGACACCGCTCCCTTCGTCGTCCAGAAAATCAACAAACTGTTTATTTATTTGAATTCTCCTTTCGCCACACCGTGGTTTCCCATGTATATGTATTCCGGTCTATCAGAGCTACATTTTGACATATGTATTATTTCATTACATGTTTCTGTTAACTCATAATTCGTATATTTGTAATTGTAAGAAAACACATATATTTTGGCGGGCAATTCAATCTGATTTGGCGCCAGCGCCATCCTACCTTTCCATCCGCACCTTGTAATATACTCCCACGCACATTTGAATAAAGTATCAGTTGATCTTGGTGACGCTTGTCTCACTGTCCTTACAACTGGTGACCCCGGAGTTGAAAGTAGCATCAGCGGTTTTCGCTTTGCCATTAACGGACTTATTACGGCCGTGCTACCTTCTCTATACTCCGTTACCTTAGGCGTGAGCCTGCCTTTGGTTCTCCACCCAGAGGGAATGCCCGCAGGAAGGGGCAATAGGGAACATATAAGGGTTCCTACATTAGGTTAGGAGGGGTTGATACACAATCAACACGGTCCCTTATATGGTCCCCGAAGGCGAAAACACTTACATCACAGTAAATAGTATGTTTAAAAATGCCACCATCTTCATAACTTAACTTAGGAACACTAATATATATCATGCATGAAAACAAGCACTAGGCTGTCCAGCCTAGGGGCTAAGCTAGCGATCTAGTATGGGGTCGAACAGCGACCGAGTCTGATGAGAGCTAAAACACGATATAATGATTCCCTAGCTATGAAGACTAAATAACTAATATTATTAATTAGTTAAATGACCGGAGAAGGCTGTTTTGGCTAACTAAATAAAGCCTGCAACATGAACAGCGGCGCCGTAAAATGGCGCGTCCGGTATCGGCACAGCTCGGCCACAAAACACAATATTTTACGAAAAGTAGAAGTTACTTTACGGCCAGAGCTTATTTAAACAATACTGGGACCTGGTACTCAACTTTCCAGAAAAAGGCGAGGCTGAAGGTAGCGACATAACGGCGATGTAAGCTGATAAAGAAATCACTTGGGAAAAATCCGACTTGGCGAAGAAGCTACAGACGAAAGGATGAGGACGGACGTGACGTCATTTAGCAATGGCGCCCGTTTGTTTACGTCTCGAGTACCAAAAGCAGCCACGGATGAGAGTAACTGTTGAATGGCTCCTCAGTTACTGAGCCACCTTTCCATATCGAAGTGTTAACTCTATATGGGGTGTAGATAGCTATGTGGCGTGTTAATACATGCGTCCCGTGTTGATATACGATATCCTAGAGGGAAACCTTTAGGGTACTCGCACCAGAAGTTAGAATTCTGTGATAACCTTTAGTTTAATTCTCTGGGAATATCCACTGTAGTTAAATATATCCTAGGAAGCTACTGAAGGAACATTCCATCAGGATGTCATGGCTTGAGCCCAAAAAGAACATTTAATGACTTAAGCTTACAGATGTATAACAATAATCAAATCAAATCGTCCAAGATTATGAGTTTTACGAAGACATCACAAGGCCACAACTCACGATTTTCACGTCTCTCGTATGAATCGTAAACTATGGCTTTTCTCAAGACGTCCAGTCCTTCCTCTACCACCCCAAAGCAACATCTCTCTTTTATCCAACTGCCAGTATTTCCAGTGGTAATGCCAAGCAGTGAAAAATTACAAATTCGAAGATAATTTGTATTTTTCCTAACCATACAAACCTTAGCTATTTACATTGGGTTTACCTTTTAGCGCAGCTGAAATGGCTAGCCATTAGAATTTAACGAGGGTGTATTACTCCCGCGCTAGTTAGCGGGGGGGGGGGGGGGGGGGGGGAAGGGGAGTGGTAGCTAGCTACCCCTCCACCCCCTCACACACAGGTGAATGCTCACTTTCACTTAGAGGTAGGACTTGTCTTGGGGGACAGGGCTGGCGGGCAAATGTGTGTAAATAGCTAAGGTTTGTATGGTTAGGAAAAATACAAATTATCTTCGAATTTGTCATTTGTTCCGTAACCGAAATACAAACCACGCTATTTACATTGGGTGACTTACCCCTTAGGTAGGGTGGAAAGTCCCCAGCCATACTGGCTTTGGCTTTACCCGGGGACTCAGAATCCGAGTGAGTCGCACTCGAGAAAAGGAGTCCCTGCACCTCACAAGTTCCTTGCTCCGCAAGGAACCGTGTGGCCTACATAAGCTTGTGTGTGAAGGAAGAAGTGTGACCCGTCCTAGGCAGTTGACCTGGAGTTCCAGAAGGAGCTCTGGGTTAGGACGTTCCCAATACCACCTCGTCAGGGTATGGGGGACGCGACAGTATTGACTCAATACTTGGAACACAAGGAAGCATGGTTTACCTGCAGAGGTTCGAGGTCAGCTATGCAGAGACCAGGATGCTGCTTCCCCGTAGAGGGGATGATGAAGAAAGAAATAAGGGCCAGACATACTTCTTTCGTTCATGCAGACTAAAACCTGATAACAATGCCCTCAACCTTCTGCTACCTGTCCAAAAAGGAGCCTGAGGTTAGACCAGCTGTTGTGTAGCCACCACAGAGCGATAGAAAACGTATCGAAACTCCTGTGGGTCACGCCCTGCAGGAAGCGGGCTGCGAAGGTCATTAGACGCTTCCAGACTCCAGCTTGAAGCACCTGCGTCACAGAGTAGTATTACTCGAAGGCGAGGGACGTTGCGATGTATCCAACATCGTGCTGTAGGGCGACGTGATGGGGGAGGGTCTGGAGACAGGTCGAGATGAATGTCCTTGAGTCCGAGCTGAAGAGGTATACTGGTGACTCTCCCCCGTGTCCTCCTTGTGCTCCCAAATCGGCTGCAACTGAGGACAAACTGCAGCTGTTCCCAAAGCTAACCTCTCGATTCCTTTACTGGCAAGAAAGAGAAGGTTTTGGGATATCAGATACAGAATGGATACTCAAAATCTTGAAGGAATTGGACCGAAGGGCCGGGACCCAAAGATTCTGAGTCTAGCCAACAACTCAGGAGCGAACCAGAATGTTGCCTCCCCCTCTTCTTTAGAAAGGGCGGAGTCGTACGAGACCAAGATGATTGCTTACACACTGGCCGCGGCCAGAGTGAGCAGGAGACCCAAGACGGAATACAATCCGAGGCCTGTCGTAAAGGGTCTTGAGAAGATTTCTTAAGGGACTAAAAAGTCCGAGCCATGCTCCAAGTTAGAGGTCTCACTCCGACTAGGGCAGGGACGATCGTAGCTTCGCATGAGCGAGGAAAGATCCAGCGGGCAGGAAAAAGTTATTCCTTTAAGCCTGAAGGTTAGGGAAAGGCTGAGCGACAGGCTTCATTGCCGAGAGCAGAAAGGAGTTTCCTCCCGCTGAAAGGCAATAAGACCGTTATTGCTGGAGAAGAGGCCTCAAGGGAAGAGGTATATCTCCCACGGCACCAACCACCGAAGACTCTTCACTTCACCTGGAAGACCCCTGCGAATGACTACAGTATCGCAGATGACGCGACCTCCGTCCCGTGACTGTAGCGGGTTGTCTCTTCTTGAGGAGGAGGCGTAGTGTCTCCAGGCATGAAGCCGAAGCGACGCCCCGGTTCGTGAAAGATGTTGCAGTGTGGCTGTTTGAGTAGTCTGTGCCGTGGGAGAAGCTCTCCCGGGAGTTCCGTCAGGGGAAGCAGAAGGTCCAGAAACCATTCTGCGCATAGTCCCAATGGAGCTCTCCCATTGAAAGGTTGACAGACAACCTGGTCTTGTTGTGACCCATTCTCCACAGACAAAAAGGAGGGAAGACGCAGGCGTCGAAGTTGTCCCACCATCACCGGAATGCATCTTGCCAGAGTCTCGGGTTCTGAGACTGGGGGGAAGAACAGCGGAAGCTTGAGGTTCCAAGCTGTCGCGATCAGGCCCAGACCAGGACTTGCTGGTTACTCAAGGCCAAAGACCCCCAGGTACACTCTCTCTACGAGGCTCTGCTCAGATAGTCGGAGAGAACATTCCTCTGCCTGTAATGAGAGAGCCGATGGTGGTATTGAGAGTATCTCAATCATCTCGGTATCTCTACTGCAAGATGTGGAGGTGTGAAAATGCGTCCCCTGCTGATTGGAACACGCCAGAATCATGAAGTTGACGCGCACGGAGCGACTCGGCAGGAGCTGTAGGATCTGTAGGGGGGCCAGACTACGGCCCCTAAGCCTGCCTGAATGATGGAGAGGTATCTTTCAGGTCCTGACCATAGGCCTGGACCGGAACATGCCCCCCCCCCCCTTTTTTTTTTTTTTGACGAGTCCGAGAACAGCATCAAGAATGTGGGGAAAGGACGAGAATATCCCCTCCCATCAAGAGGTTCCATAGGTCAACACCCATTGCAGGTCTAATAGTTCCGCTGGTCCCATAGCGGCCAGGAAGTCCGGTTAATCGTTGCCTGAAACCACCGGAACTTGGACCGGCCCACATGGAACTTATCCAGAGGCGACCGTTCGGAACTATAGACGGGTCAATGAGGAAAGGAGAACTAGGAAACGTTCCAAGGTAGGGCTGAAAGCTCTGCTTGACCGAGAACAGGTACTGCGACTCTCCTCAGCCTTGCCACAGTCAACTGAAGGGAAGGCTCGGAGGATGTGGCAACAGAATCTGGCATCCCCAGGTGGTCACCCATCCAAGTACTGACCAGAACCGACGTTGCTTAACCTCGCTGGACGGACGAGAAGCGGGGTTTCCAACGTGGTAAGGCCGTTGACTCAATATCATGGCCAGATACTCCAGATGTTGAGGCAGAAGAGAGAAGGCTCCTAGCAAAATACCATGAACCCACACTCGTGGTAAGCATCCGGAAGCTTGTCCCGGCGCTGAAGAAGGTCGAACCCGAGCCTACCGGAGTTGACCAGCCCTCCAAAAAGTGAAGGAGGCGGAAGCCTGCACCTGAGCGGTCATGAGGAAAACAGGGAGAGTTCTCTGGGGAAAAAAACCTGCGATGCCACGGCGGGATAGCCACACTGCATCATAAGCAGGAGTACCTGCAGTCTAGGCTGAATTCCACGAGCTCCCTGGAAGATGGATGGAATGGGAACTGAAAGTACCCGTCCTTCCGATCCAGGGTTTAAGGAGTCCTGTCGCCTCGTTACCAGTCTGATCGATTCTGCTGTTCTACGCTGGACGAAGTTTGTTCGACAAACTTGATCAGGGCTGAGAGGTCGACTACGGAATTCCCGACTCAGATACTTCCTTACAAGAAAGGATCGACTGAAGAAGCCGGGGGTGAAGCCGTCGATGATCCCATGGAGGACCTTCTCCTAAGGTATGGATCATTCTGCCCAAACGGGCAACTCTTGCCGACCCTTTAGGACTATGCCCCCCCCCCCGGGGGAGCCTCCCGTGCCATCTGTTCCTGACAGGAGGAAATTGCAATTGTACACCTTGTCTCAGTTGTCGTAGCCGATAACTTAGGCCGACGTGGTTGAAAGAAAAAGGCGCTGGAGCCCTGCAGAGTCTGGAAGAAAGCGCCTTGGAGGAGTGAAAACGGAAGTCGATTTCCTCCGCACAGCCGCTGTCTAAGTCTCTGTCCTTGGGCACAAACAAACTCTTCTCAAGGATGGAAGGGTGTCTGAGGTTGTCGACATCCACGGATGAGACACCCGAAAGGAAGCCCTCGGTCAGCCCGTCCGGATGGTCCAACATCGAGCTTGCCCGCAAGTTAGATACTTAACGACGAAATGCCAAGGTGCCTGAGCCCGAGAGGAGGAAAGTACCCATGATCTTCCTGTAGCTTCCTTGAACCAAACCTCGGGCCGTAACCGAGGAGGGAAAGGACCTGGTAAGCCCCCTACACGAGGTGGAGAAGAGGAAGGGGTAAGCAGTCACCCCTTGGCCGATGGAGAAATCTCGAACGGAAAGCCCCCCGCCAAAAATCCTTCCAGGGAATGATGGGGAAGGGCTAACCCAGGTTCTGGAAAGAGGAGTGTTGCTCAGACCTCCCTGAAGATTCTTCCTATTCTTGCAAGTCCCATGCTCTGCGTTTACGGGGTGAGGCCGTGTTCTGGAAATACACTCCAGAAGAACGCGCCAGGGCTGGCTATGCTGCGAAAACCCCAATGGGAATCGTGGTCGCAATCGCCCTGGAGCTCGCGCGATGGTAAATCAATGATTTGCGCGTGGGCGAACGTGGAAGCGCCCATGCGTGGTCACGCAGGAACGCGAACGAAGGTGAGGGAAGGAGCGCAGAAGGAGGGCGAGAGCTGGTGGTTGGTGAGCGATAACCCATAGACGAGCAATGGATACTGCAAGAATTAAGCCGAAATTAGTGCGAAGAAACACTGTCGGTTCGTGCGACGGAACACCGTCGGTTCGCGCGGCGGAACACCGTCGGTTCGCGCGGCGGAACACCGTCGGTTCGCGCGGCGGAACACCGTCGGTTCGCGCGGCGGAACACCGTCGGTTCGCGCGGCGGAACACCGCCGGTTCGCGCGGCGGAACACCGCCGGTTCGCGCGGCGGAACACCGCCGGTTCGCGCGGCGGAACACCGCCGGTTCGCGCGGCGGAACACCGCCGGTTCGCGCGGCGGAACACCGCCGGTTCGCGCGGCGGAACACCGCCGGTTCGCGCGGCGGAACACCGCCGGTTCGCGCGGCGGAACACCGCCGGTTCGCGCGGCGGAACACCGTCGGTTCGCGCGGCGGAACACCGCCGGTTCGCGCGGCGGAACACCGTCGGTTCGCGCGGCGGAACACCGTCGGTTCGCGCGGCGGAACACCGTCGGTTCGCTCGTGGGCGAACATTAGAGAGCATGCGCGCGGATGCTCAGGCGAATGATCGCGCAGGCGAGCGGTCGCGCGGGCGCGTAGGCGAGCGGTCACGCGGGCACGCAGGCGAATGGGCACGAGGGTGGGCAGGTGAATGAGCGCATGTCCGAGGCGGCGAACGCAAGCGCTGGCGCGCTGGCGAGGAAACGCGCTGCCGCGTGGGTGAGGAAGACCGCTGGCGATGTGGATCAACAGGCGATCGGTTGTGATCTGGTGAGCGCTGACGCGCAGGTGGGCGATGGCGCGTCGGCAAGCGACGGCGCGTCGGCAAGCGACGGCGCGTTGGCGAGCGGTGGTGTGTTAACAAAACGCTAGCGAGCAGATGAAGAATCGCGTGGGTGCGTAGGCGGTTGCCAACGCGAGAGAGAGTAGTTATGGTTAGCGTGCATCGCGCTAACAGAAGGCGCGCAGGTGCATCAGGAAGGTGAGCGCTGAAGCCAGCTGTTAATCAGGAGATCCTAGACGGTCGGAAAACCGTTGGCGCCCATTGGTGCGTGGCAAAGAAGGGTGCGCAGATGTGCGCTGGCAAATGAAGAAAGCTGGTGCACAGAAGGACAGAAGAAAAGTAGAGCGCTGGCGAGCAGGAGGAAGATCTACGGCAAGACTCAGCTACCGGGGATCGTGGTCCACAGCAGGCGAGCGCTAGATCGCTACTGATGGTGGTCAGGGGAACTGACATGCGTGGCGATCGTTGACGCGTAGGAGATCGCTGGCGAGCAGGTGAACGTTGACGCGTCTAAGGTCGCTGGCGAGCTGATGATCGCTGACGAGCAGAAGGCAACGCGTGGAAGCCTGCGCATAGAAGAAGAGTCCTTGACCCAGACCTGAACCGAAGTTCTAGATCGCGAGGGCGAACGTGGGCGCACAGGGCGCGTAACAGGAACAGCAGAGATGATCATCATGAGAGCCCTGACGAACAGGAGAGCGCTGACGAACAGGAGAGCGCTGGCGAATAGGAGAGCGCTAGCGATCAGGAAGCGCTGATGAGCAGGAGAGTGCCTGTGCGCTAACATTGAGCAGGAGCAGGAGCGATCACAGCAGAAGGGCGCGCAGGGGAACCCTGACACGCAAGGGAAGAACCCCCGTGGGAGGCAACCCTTTGCCCCGAAGGGATTGTTGTCCGTCGGGAGACAGATGTCCATCGGAAGACCGTTGCCTGTCCGCCGGGAGACTGATGTCCGTTGGAAGACCGTTGTCCGTCGGGAAGACCGTTGCCCATCGGAAGACGAGATCAGATTGCTGTCCATCTGCACCAGGGCGGAAGATCAAGAAGAAGGAGTTGTAGGCTGCAAACGGAGATTCAAAAAGGCGCCTCTTAGCACCCTTATAGGGAGATGAGAGGCCCTTACGACGAGGCGGACGGTGAGCCTTACGGCGAAGGAGGCCAACAGCAACAGCAGCAGAAGAAACCTCCGAAGAGGAGTCTCTATGAGTGTACTCTCTCGCGAACGAAAGAGAAACACTTCGTAGAAGAGATTGGTCAGCCAGTGACCTAAAAGGAGCAATCCTCCAAAGAGGGGCTCCTGCAGTTGCCCAGCCCCTTGAGCGAAACTGCAGGTGTGACCGCTCAGCACCAAGAGCATAGTCGCATGAAAAAAAGGCAAAAGAAGAACCCCCCAAAAAGGGGAAAAACTCAAGCGTGGACAGGAAAAACTTACCTCGTAAGGAAAGTTACCCACCCAAGGAGGCAAGCCTCCTGAGAGTTCTAAAATGAACTGGAGAGCTGTCAATCGTCACAGGAGTACTTCCAGTAGAAGGAGACACGCCACATAAATCCAAAGGGGAGGCAGCAACAGCCGAATCCCCAGGCCTCCACAAGACAGCTCACACCGTTGCCATATTACAGAAACGAACTAGATCGGTAACTGTAAAAAAATAAAACAAAAATCATTAGTACACATTCATTCCCCCGGGAAGGCTCCGAAGAGGAATCCCGAGGAAAAGGAAACAAGAATTACACAACAGGCACGTGCCCTCACAACCACTTACACTCACGGAAGGAGAGCTGTAACCAAAACAGAATTATAACAATTATAATTATGAAACTATGTAATTATGTAATTAAAAAATGAATGAACACTAAAGAAGGAACGAAAACCCTGAAAGGAATCGTTCTACAAGCTGAAAAATTAACAGCTACAATTAGATTCATAAACTAATTGAGACAAAACGTACGGCGTAGCAACCCCCTCACACGGAAAGGAAGCTACGAGGGGCGTAGTAAAACGTAGTAAAAAGGGTGAACGACCTCAAGAGAGAGAGAGAGAAACACCGAAGTCAAACTCGATCGCAACCCATAAAATTACGCCGTGGTGGCCTAACTGCCGAGGACTCCACGGAGATATCGTACACTACACACACAACTCTGAAAAGGAAACTTACTGATTTCTATACTCAAATATATACACAAACATGAAAACATGTTTACATATATATTGAGTAAAAGAAAAGTAAGCGATTAAGTAAAGACAAAACAAACAATGGCTGCCAAGAGAGGACCAAGACAGAGACGTCTGTCCGAGTCCGAGCCAAAAGTGAAAGTGAGCATTCACCTGTGTGTGAGGGGGGGGAGGGGTAGCTAGCTACCACTCCCCTACCCCCCCGCTAACTAGCGCGGGGGTAATACACCCTCGTTAAATTCTAATGGCTCGCCATTTCAGCTGCGCTAAAAGGTAAACCCAATGTAAATAGCGTGGTTTGTATTTCGGTTACGGAACAAACCATCATTTGAGAAGTACGCAGTCACTTCCCCTGCCTCGCACGAAGTCTGTTTATAAATATCTTTTTGGGCTCAGGCCATGTCGTCGTGATGGAAGTTCCTTCAAAGGTAGCTTCCTAGGTATATTTGACTACAGTGATATATCCCATAGAATTTACCAAAGGTATCCAGAATTCTTACTCCTGGAGCGAATATCCCTTAAAATTTTACGAAGGGATATCGCGTAATATCAGAGGACGTATTCTTGACACGTCTCATGGCTATCTACGCCCCCAATAGAGCTTTCACTTCTAAGGGAAAGAGAGGCAAGAATAAGGAGAGTCGTTAAAGAGACAACGCTCTTGATGCTCCCTACTGTTCTGCAAATAGTGCGCCAATCAGCCACCGCGAGGCGCCACCAAGTCATTCTTTCTATCGTAGCTTCGTTTGACCGGTGTTATCCCGTGTTCTTTCTAGCTATTTTGGAGTTTTTGGACGCTATGATGTCTTCACCAGCCTCATCAGCTTCTGGAAAGTTAAGTAATATCTTTATTTTGTGTAAATGTAAGCTCTTGCCAGTTTTGCTTTTCGATTGAGATCGTAATTAACGTAACAAGAGCTGTTGCCAGCCGGATGGCGTCATGGACACGGTCGTTCTTTCTGTACATTTAGTTAGCCAGAACGACCCTTTCCCGGCATTATTCGCTTTAATAACTTTAGCTATTTAGAAATTTAGCAAGGGATTCTTATATTATGTCATTGTTGTCGTGGATTTGGCTATTTATTTCGAGCCTCACGAGTGCTAGGCTTCCTAGCTTAGGCACCTACACACTTCATGCATGATATAACCTTCCTGGTAAAGTTTTATTGAAGCACAGGCAATATTTTACACATTTTTGATATTACTTAATTATGTTTTCCTCTTCCAAGATAGTATACAGAGAGTTTCGGTGAACGATTCTCATGCTCCTAGGCTACTAGCCTAGGGGCTTTAGTATACTTTCATACATGTCCCTATTGGTCTTGTATTGTCTTTTAAGGGGAGACTGACACCTCCTATACCTTTTAAGTCGATACTAATCTCCTAGGAGATTTTAGAGAAATCCCCCTTCCCTCTGATTAGCCTAGGCTATTCTCAGTTTTCCTTGCTGTGAACCGAGTTCTGGCAAAGTTTTACTGGGACGTTCCATTTTCTTTCTCCTAACCACTGAGTTTGTTTTGAGTTTAGAACGGGACATCAGAGTATCAGTGTGTTAGGCATCTTCCTGTCTTGGCAAAATGATTTCCCATGTCAGGTTAAGCTGCTCTTACAGGAGGCTAGACCTCCCTAGACCATACTTGGGGCTTTTGTATGACAATTCCCCCTTCCTTGGCCTAGCAGACAGTCCTGTGCTGGTAGACCTTAGACCGAAGAAATTATTTCTTCACTGCCTAAGGTCTCTGGCTCGAGATTCTATTCTCCTGTGAGATGGTGTCCTACGGATGCCCTCTCCCTTGACTAACCCAACCTGGGGAAATGATTTCTCCTACCTGAGGTTACTCCATGAGACCAGAATCCCTTAGGTTAAGTAGTGCCTTCGGGCATTACCTTACCTGTAGGACACCTACCCCCTCCCCTCTATCTCTTTCGTGTTGAATGAACCAACACCCTCCTGGCCGTCGTACTACATTGACCATAGGGTTATTGTAGGACTGGCCTAAGGTTCCCCGTCTGCCGCCGGCCAAGCCGGCTGCCGGCGGGTACCCTCACATTCTTTAGAGTGTTCTTCAGTCCTCCCTTGGACTGCATTCCTTAGCCCTTATGACTGGGATATGGTTGGGTGGAAGCCCGAATTTAATTCCCCCTTCCACTTGAACCCTCATTCTGGATGCAGGCCGGCGAGGCTGAGCACTTGCCTTGCTCCATCATCTCTTTCTCTCTTACTTTCGTACTGGGCCATGTCAATTGTCTGTCGGCCGGCAGTTGCCCTGCCGCCGCCTACTGGGAACGTTGTTGATCGACAACCCAAAGACAATAGACATTCAGGGACCGACTGCCGGCTGCTGAGTTGCCAGCCGACAGCCGGCCACGCATACCTGGTCATCTGCCGCCGACTGTCGCCAGGTCCCCTTGATGGAAGGATCCTCGGCTGCCGGCTCTGCCGGCGGCTGGCAGAGCCACTGCCGGCCAGCAGAGCCGCCGCCGCTGGCAGAGGCCGCCGTTGCCGACGGTCTACCACCCAATTTTATGAAGACAATAATTGCCTTCAATAGCCCAGAATAGGCCGGCATGTGCCGGCTTGTCCGGCAGACTCCGGTAGACCCGGCAGGTGCCGGCAGGCCTGACAACTTGTTACCAGTCAGTGCTGTAGCCCAAAGTTTTTTCCAACCTACAAGGTGCTTCATGGACAGCCTATTGTGAGACCACATATAAGAGAGCGATTCTCTCTTCCATTAATGGTTATGATCCATTATTGTCCTTAATCCCCAATATTGAAACTGGAAGATTGTGTCAAGAAGACACTTTATATCATAGGATATCATCTTCCCCTAAGAATTCCTAAGAATTCTACTTTCAATATTGGAGGAGGTCATAGCAATTGGCTGGACAGGAAACATATGTAGGTGTCTTTCCTATTTATAGCTTACCATATCCAAGCTAATATAAATTATATATGTATGCTGAAATCTGAGAATTTCACCGAATATTTATATGCTTTTCTTTCTTTACAGGAGAAGCATCCCGAGTGCGAGAATAGTTTTTGCAGGGTCCGTAGTAAGAACTTCTACGGCCACGATATGTGCAGGGCCCATGCTCGCTGCACAGTCACCAAGGGGGCTCTCAAGTACTGGGACCCGCAGGTATGTACCGTTTGTGAAAAACTGGTAAGAGAGGCTTTTGATGATCAAAAGTCCCCTGAGTCAAGGGACGCAGCAAGAAAAATGCTGCGGAAATGGGTTAGAGGCTTCCAGAAGAACACTTCTGGCCCATACCTTCCTAACAAAAAGATGAAGGCTTGTCTTTTCCCTAGGGCATCTTCGGATGCGGTTATTCCCCAGGCTCAGCCTGAGATTCCCCTGGTTCAGATTCCGGTTGAATCTGAGGTTTTGGATGCCTTAGAGAGCATCCAATTAGAGGACAACATGTCAGTTGTCTCAGAGGAGACTGAGAACAATCTCCTAGTGGAGGAATTGGATCAGGTGGATGACGTTCCACCTGAGACAGAAACCGAGAAAGCCAAAACGATTTCGGTATCATTGGCCACAGTGAATGAACCGGTGCCTTCGACCTCTTCGATTGCACCCCAACTAGATTCTATCACGAGTACGTTGCACTCGTTGCTGTCCATGGTGCAGGACATTCAAAAGAAATGGTTCAAGAAGGAGGCCTCTCTTCGGACTGAAATGCATAAACTAGTTGCAACACGTTTGGCCCCGAAAAAGCTAAATGTTAAGGATCTCCCGCCTTCTCTGACGTTAACCCCTGGAGATACGCAGAGCACATGCCCATGTCGGGGGGGAAGATCTTCCTCTCAGAAAAACTGGGCACTGTCCCAGTGGAGGAAATTGAGTTCTGGCCCAGCAAAGGGGCCTACCCGGATTGCTATGTCCGTCTTAAGACGGAACCTGCATCCAAAGAGAAAAGAGCCAAAGGAAACTATTGTCCTTGAACTCTCAAAGGCTCAGGCCTTATATACCACCACCTTAAAGGAGAGGGCCTTTACTAGCTCTAAGATGCCGGCTCTCAGCAAGAAGCACCCGTCCTTCATTGCTGACCCTAAACGTGCCTTTCCCTTTATGGACAAAGGGCTTAAGGCAGCCTTAAAGGCAGTTGAGGCAGGGAAACCGTGCCCTACACTGGAGGAGTGTAGACCCTTCTCCCTTGCCTTCCCATCAGACGATGCAGACTGGAAGGATGTCCACAACACTTTCACAGTTGGGAAGCTGGAGGCAGATATTGCCGGACGACAGTTCGGCAAAGACCTCCCCAAGCTGTCGGACTTTCTCCTGCGTAGGGAACAGGAGACAAAAGAACGTCTTGCTGCTTCCTTGTCTCTGCAGACTGGCCTGGAGACAATGGCAAGCATCCCAGATACCCCGGACATGTACATGATCTTCGCCAAATCGCACTTGGCGACAGTAACAAAAGACCTGTACAACTTTATTAAAGCCCGAATGGCTTGCAGAGAGTTCGTGTTCGCCTCGGCTGCGGTGAGACACGAACCAAGGAAGCTGATAGCTTCTAACATCTGGGGAAAAGACTCTTCCCAAGTGAAGTGGTCAAAGAGGTCATGGACAAAGCCGCCACAGAGAATAGAAACCTTCTCTCTAAATGGGGCTTGTCCTCTAAACGAAAATCTTCAGCTGACGAGGGTCCCCAGCCGAAGAATAGACCAAAACGACCTGAAGTGCCCTCTCGGCCCAAGCAACAGCAACAGCTTCCCGTGGCCACGGTGTCCCAGACGGTGGCACAACCACCCACCACCTTCCAACTGGTGCCCCAAACACTGGCGACTCAGTCACCAGTGTTCACCCCAGTATTTGAAAGGCAGTCTACAACCTTTCGGCCGAAGTCTCGAGGTTCCTTTCGAGGTTCCTCCAGACGCCCCTTCAGAGGTAGAGGCAACAAGGGTGGACGTGGCCAAGGAGGTAAATCCTCCACCCAGCACTCAAAGTGAGATGCTACCGGTAGGAGGGAGACTTCTTCTTCCGGGATCGTTGGACCTTCGATCCCTGGGCCCACAGCCTAATCAAGAACGGACTAGGGTGGAGTTGGAGCTCAACTCTACCAACCTTCCCTCAATTCTTCTAACACTCAACCCCCATATTGGAAGAATATGTTCAGGAACTCTTGAGCAAAAGAGTTATAAGGAAGGCGAAGTCTGTCAGGTTCCAAGGAAGGCTATTTGTGTTCCGAAGAAGGACTCGGAAAAGCTCAGAGTAATTCTGGACTTGTCACCACTCAACAAGTTCATAGTGAACTACAAGTTCAAAATGCTGACGCTTCAACACATCAGGACCCTGTTGCCAAAAAGGGCATGCACTGTCTCAATAGACATGACGGATGCGTACTGGCACGTTACGATCAGCTGTCAAGTTTCCCCCTACCTGGGATTCAAACTACAAAGAAGAGTTTGTTTTCAGAGCCATGCCCTTCGGACTGAACATAGCTCCAAGGGTATTCACCAAGCTTGCGAATGCAGTCATTCATCAACTACGCCTTAAAGGAATCCAGGTGGTAGCCTACCTGGACGACTAGCTGGTGTGGGCAGCATCCGAAGAAGAGTGCAGGCAAGCCTCCAAGGAAGTGATCCAGTTCCTGGAACACTTGGGATTCAAGATCAACTTGGAAAAATCTCGACTGTCTCCAGCTCAAAAGTTTCAGTGGCTGGGCGTCCACTGGAACTTGCAGTCGCACTGCCTTTCCATTCCATCAAAGTTAAGGAAAGAGATAGCAGGATCTGTCAAAAGCCTTCTTCGGTCCACAAGGATATCAAGAAGGCAACAGGAAAGAGAGATGGGGTCTCTCCAGTTCGCCTCAGTGACAGATCCAGTATTGAGAGCACAATTAAAAGATGCATCAGGAGTCTGGAGAAAATACACATCAAACGCTCGAAGAGATCTACAAAGACCGATACCAAATCGTCTGCGATCCCTACTCAAGTCATGGTCAGAGGCCAAAAACCTAAAGAACAAGGCTCCCTTACAACCACCTCCACCGTCAGTCACCGTTCACACGGATGCCTCGAAAGAGGGGTGGGGAGGTCACTCTCATCATCGGAAAGTCCAAGGAACCTGGTCTCCCCTCTTCAAAACCTTCCACATCAATTTCCTGGAAGCCATGGCAGTTTTTCTTTCCCTAAAGAAACTGAAACTCCGCTGCTCAATCCCACATCCGTCTGGTTCTAGACAGCGAAGTCATAATGAGATGCCTAAACCGACAGGGCTCGAGATCGCCTCACATAAACCAAGTGATACTAGCCATCCTCCGCCTAGCGGAGAAGAAGAGATGGCACTTATCAGCAGTCCACCTTCAAGGGTTCCGAAATGTGACAGCAGACGCTCTATCCAGGACAAAACCGATAGAGTCAGAATGGTCCCTAGACGCAAGATCGTTCTCCTTCATCTTACACAAAGTCCCAGGACTGCAGATAGACCTCTTCGCAACGAGCGACAACAAGAAGCTACCCTGGTATGTAGCCCCGTACGAGGATCCTCTAGCGGAAGCAATGGATGCGATGTCCATAGATTGGAACAGATGGTCCAAGATCTACCTATTCCCTCCAACCAACCTTCTGCTGAAAGTCCTCGACAAACTGAGATCCTTTCGGGGGACAGCAGCAATAGTGGCCCACAAGTGGCCCAACAGCGTTTGGTTCCCCCTGGTAACGGAACTACGCCTGAAACTGATCCCGTTGCCGGAGCCAGTTCTTACTCAGCAAGTGCAGAAATTGACTGTCTCAGCTTCATCAGTGAAAACCCAGAACCTTCATCTCATGATTTTCTCGCCTTAGCGGTCAAGAAACGGTTTGGGATTTCTAGGGACAGTATTAGCTTCCTAGAAGAATACAAGTCAAAGTCAACAAGAAGACAAAATGAGTCTTCCTGGAAGAAGTGGGTGGCCTTTGTCAAGGCGAAGAAACCTAAGGAGATCTCTACGGATTTCTGTTTGTCCTTCTTCATCCATCTTCATGAACAAGGTTTAGCAGCCAATACGATTACTACATGTAAATCTGCCCTGGCCAGACCAATGCTTTACGCCTTCCAGGTAGACTTTTCCAACGAAATCTTCAACAAGATCCCTAAAGCCTGCGCTAAACTTCGGCCCGCAGCTCCTCCTAAGCCCATTTCATGGTCTTTGGACAAAGTTCTTCATTTAGCATCAACCCTGAACGAGGATTGCTCGCTGAAAGACTTGACTCAGAAGGTGATATTCTTATTTGCACTGGCCTCGGGAGCCAGAGTTAGCGAAATAGTGGCCCTCTCGAGGGATGATGGCCACATTCAGTTCACAGACAATGGAGAACTGAACCTCTTTCCGGACCCGACGTTTCTCGCCAAGAACGAGCTGCCCACTAAGAGATGGGGTCCCTGGAGAATCTGCCCTCTGAAGGAAGAAGTATCCCTCTGCCCAGTGGAATGCCTAAAGGTCTATCTTCGTAGAACTTCAGACTTTAAGGGAAGTCAGCTTTTCAGGGGAGAGACTTCTGGTTTAACGTTATCCTTGAAACAGATAAGGGCGAAAATCACCTACTTTATTCGCAGAGCGGATCCAGACAGTACACCCGCAGGTCATGATCCGAGAAAAGTTGCCTCGTCTCTGAATTTCTTCCAAACGATGTCGTTTCAAAGCCTTCGTGCTTATACTGGATGGAAGTCCTCGAGGGTCTTCTTCAAGCACTACGCGAAGCAATTACAATAAATTAAATTTCATGTGGTGGCAGTGGGCAGTGTAATAAACGGATTTTAAGCGAAGCGAAAAATCTATTTTTGGGTGAGATGGCCATGTTGTCCTGATGGAAGTTCCTAAAGGGTAGCTTCCTTGGGTATATATAACTACGGCGATATTCCCAGAGAATTTACCTTAAGGTACCCAGAATTCTAACTCCTGGAGCGAATATCCCTAATAAAAGAACCAGGGATATCCCGAAATATCAGAGGACGTATTCTTGACACGCCACATAGCAATCTGCACCCCGAACAAAGTTAACACTTCGAAGGGGTCAATTGGCAAGAAAACGAAAACGAGAAAGAAAGGAGAGCCGCTCGCAAGGTATCTCTCCTCTCCTGTTTCGTAAGCGTGCATTGCGCCGCTCAAAGCACCATCTGTATTCCTTGTAGCGATACACGAGGTGCTACAGATACTGTATGTAGGGAGGGGACCTACAGCCCTTTCAAAGAAAGGGAAGGGCGGGTCCATCATAACGACATGGCCATCTCACCCAAAAGTAGATTTTTCGCTTCGCTCAAAATCCGTTTTTTGGGCTCAAGCCATGTCGTCCTGATGGAAGTATACCAGAGCATTACTGTATCTGTGAATTCTCAAAACGTGCCGTACTCCCCGAAGGTATTTCCCGGCCAACTAGACCTAGAGACCTAAGATGCTACCGTCATACATCTTTTCAACTAACCATAGACCATGTTAGTGCTTTCTGACCCCTATAGGGAAGAGTCCTACTAGACTCTGGAAAAGTCTCGAAGAGTACATATACCTATGTATGAATAACAGACAAGCCAATATAGTGGTCTCATCCTATATCATGTAAACCATAGTATGTAAGGAACCACTGAGTCAATATGAAATATCGACCAGTTCTCCGTTCAATACTGGATTGGACAAAGGTTTATATCCGAGTAGGAGGAAAACTTGCATATCCGCCACCGTCCCCTTAGGGCATGGAGTCCTCCCGCTAAGGGAAAGCATAAACCAATGCAAAGAATGCTTGCATAAAGGAACAATCTATTAGAATTATCCCAGATAAATATACATAGAACGTAATGCAAAATTATATCAAATAAATTGACACAGGTGAAGGAGATGCAAGGTACACAAGAACTAGTTTATTGACAAACAATAAATAAAACAGGTTAAACAACCATTATATATATATATAAGAGGAGGATAACCAACAAATAAGCATAAGCATGATAGTAAACAGAAAACTTGTTTATCTGAAAGAAAAACATTAGCGCCACTTTTAACATACCGAGGTATCATAATCATTAAAGTCTGTATTACTAATCGGTTACATTAGCGTTGGAAACGCTCGGCACACATGTCTGCACTTATGCTAGGTTCACCTTTGAAAGTGGAACAGTCAATGTGGGCAACCCAGTGCCCTAACACTTAGTTTGTAGAACAGTTCGTAACTACACACTCACCCCGGAATTAATCGTCCCAATTAAATCCACTGTTCCTTCGCAGAGTTAAACAGCAGGGTTAACGACACTACCCACTGCTACCACAGACCTCTTTAGTTGCTCCAATTGCTTCGCATAGTGACGAAAGAACACTCTGGAAGACTTCCAGCCAGTGTATAAACGAAGATGTTCGAAATCCATACAATTAAAGAAATTTAAGGATGAGGAAACTTTCCTCGGATCGTGACCTGCGGGTGTACTGTCTGGATCCGCTCTGCTAGTAAAATAGGTGATTTTCGCCCTAAGTTGTTTCAGTGATAAATTTCAGCCTGATGTTTCTCCCCTGAAAAGTTGACCTCCCCTGAAGTCTGAAGTTCTACGAAGATAGAACCTTTAGGCATTCCACTGGACATAGAGATGCATCTTCTTTCAGAGGGCAGATTCTCCAGGGACCCCACCTGTTGGTGGGTAACTCTTTCTTGGCGAGAAACGTAGGATCCGGAAACAGTTCAGTTCTCCCCCATCCAAGAACTGAACACGACCCTCCTCTCTCGAGAGGGCTACAATTTCACTAACCCTGGGCCCCGACGCGAGTGCAAACAGGAAAATAACTTTTTGGGTCAAATCCTTTAAAGCACACTCCTCATTGTTCAACAGCAAAGCGAAATGAAGAACTTTATCTAAAGACCATGAAATGGCCTTTGGAGGTGCTGATGGTCTGAGCCTAGCACAGGCTTTCGGAATTTTATTAAAAATATCGTTAGAGAGGTCGACCTGGAAGGCATATAAAATGGGTCTTGTCAAAGCAGATTTACACGTTGATATTGTGTTGGTTGCTAACCCTTGACCATGGAGGTGGATGAAGAAAGATAAGCAGAAGTCCGTCGAGATCTTTTGCGGATTCTTCGCCTTGACAAAGGCCACCCATTTCCTCCACGATGACTCATATTGCCTTCTAGTAGATTTGCACTTATATTCCTCTAGGAAGTCTATACTGTCTTTCGAAATCCCGAAACGTTTTCTCACCGCTAGGGAGAGAAAATCATAGAGCTGCAGGTTCCGGGTTTTCTGTGATGAAGCGCAGACAGTCGACTTCTGCACTCGCTGGGTCAGAACTGGATCTGGTAACGGTAGACACTTCAGCCGTAGTTCCAATGCCATAGGGAACCACACGCTGTTCGGCCACTTGTGAGCCACTATTGCCGCTACTCCCTTGAAAGATCTCAGTTTGTTGAGGACCCTCAATAGAAGGTTGTGAGGAGGGAACAGGTAAATCCTGGACCATCTGTTCCAGTCGAGGGACATCGCGTCCACTGCTTCCGCCAAGGGATCCTCGTACGGGGACACGTAAAGGGGTAACTTCTTGTTGTCTTTCGTCACAAAGAGGTGTATCTGCAGTTTTGGGACTTGACTCAAGATGAAGGAGAATGTTCCTGCGTCTAGGGACCATTCCGACTATATCGGTGTGAACCTGGATAGAGCGTCCGCTGTCACATTGCGGACTCCTTGAAGGTGAACTGCCGACAGGTACCACTTCTTCTTTTCCGCCAGTCGAAAGATGGCCAACATCACCTGTTTGAGTGGTGGTGACCTCGATCCTTGTCGATTCAAGCATCTCACAATCACCTCGCTGTCCAGCACCAACCTTATGTGGATCGAGCACCGAGGGGAGACTTTCCTCAAGGTAAGGAGTACTGCCATAGCTTCCAGAAAGTTTATGTGAAATGTCTTGAATAGATTGGACCAAGTTCCTTGGGCCTTCTTCCGATGAGAATGACCTCCCCACCCCTCCTTCGAAGCGTCTGTGTGAATAGTCAACGAGGGGGGAGGTGGCTGAAGAAGAACCGACTTCTTTAGTTGCCTGACTCGGGACCAAGGCCTGAGAAGCGTACGTAGACGAAGCGGAACTGGTCTTATCAGATCTCTTCGCGCGTTTGATGCATAACTTCTCCACACTCTGGTTGCATCCTTAAGCTATGCTCGTAGCACCGGGTCTGTTACTGAAGCAAACTGGAGAGAACCAAGCACTCTCTCCTGTTTGCGTCTTGATATCCTTTCGGAATCCAGAAGTCTCTTGACAGAACCAGCTATCTCCTTCCTCTTCTTCGCCGTGATGGAGAGTTGGTGTGACACTAGGTCCCAGTGGATTCCCAACCACTGGAACTTTTGAGATGGAGAAAGTCGAGACTTTTTTCTGTTGATCTTGAAGCCTAGATACTCTAGGAACTGGATCACCTGTAGGGAAGCTTGCAAACATTCTGTCTTGGATGCTGCCCACACCAGCTAGTCGTCCAGGTAGGCTACCACCTGGATTCCCTTTAGGCGTAATTGTTTGAGAGCTATGCTCGCAAGCTTCGTGAAGATCCTTGGGGCTATGTTTAGCCCAAATGGCATGGCTCTGAAGGCGTAGAGTCTTCGATGTAGCTTGAACCCTAGGTAGGGGGAGAGTTGACGATTGATTGGAACGTGCCAATAGGCGTCTGACAAATCTATGGAGACGGTAAATGCCCTCTTGGGCAGTAAGGTCCTTATGTGTTGCAATGTTAGCATCTTGAACTTGCAGTTCACTATGAACTTGTTGAGTGGCGACAAGTCCAGAATGACTCTGAGTTTTTCTGAGTCCTTCTTGGGAACACAAAACAGCCTCCCTTGGAATTTGATGGACTTTACCCTTCGGATTACTCTTTTCTCCAACAGTTCTTGAATGTACTCCTCCAGAACGGGGGTGGAGTGTAGGAAAAATCGAGGGCACGGGGGTGGATTGCTGTACCAGCTCCAACCCAGTCCATTCCTGAGTAGGCTGTGGGCCCAGGGATCGAAGGTCCACCGATCCCGAAAATTCTGAAGTCTCCCTCCTACCGGTATCATCTCACTTTGACTGCTGTTGCCCTGAGGCCTTGCCTCCTTGACCGGGGCCACCCCTGAATCCCCTCCCCCTTGAGGGGCGTCTAGACAAACCTCTGGCTGCTCCTCTAGGCTTCGCTCGAAAGGTAGTTGACTGCCCTTCGAACGCTGGGTTAAATTCCGGAGACTGTGTCGACACGGCTTGGGGTACCCACTGGTACGTGGTCGGGGTTTGTGGGTCCACCATCTGGGGCACTGTAGGCATAGGAAATTGCTGTTGCTGCTGCTGTCTGAATGGCTTGGCTGGCCGAGAGGGTAGCCTAGTCTTCTTAGGCTTCCTCTTTGGTTGGGGACCCTCATCCGGGGAAGACTTTCTCTTGAGGGATAGGCCCCACTTCTGGAGAAGGTTTCTATTCTCCGTGGCGGCCTTATCTACAACCTCCTTGACCGCTTTGCTAGGGAAGAAGTCTTTGCCCCAAATGTTGAAGGAGATTAGTTTCCTTGGCTCGTGCCTCACCGCAGCCGAGGCGAACACGAACTCCCTACAAGCCCTCCTAGTTTTGACGAAGTTATAAAGGTCCTTCGTCACTGTGACTAGGTGTGTCTTAGTCACTACCATGAACATCTCATGGACCTTGGGGTCACTTGCCATTGTCTCCAGAGTCGTCTGATGAGACATTGAGGCAGCAAGTCTTTCTTTTGTCTCAAGCTCCCTTCGCAAAAGAAAGTCCGACAGCTTGGGGAGGTTCTCACCGAACTGACGTCCGGCAATATCAGCCTCCAACTTCCCGACTGAGAAGGTAAGATGGACGTCCTTCCAGTCCTTGTGGTCCATGGGTAGGGCCAAAGACAGAGGTTTACACTCCTCCAAGGAGGGGCATGGCTTACCTGCCTCGACTGCTTTCAGCACAGCCGTAAACCCTTTCTGCATAAAGAGGAAGGCTCTAGAAGGAGAGGACACAAAGGAAGGGTGCTTCTTACTCAAAGCAGGTACCTTCGAGTTTGAGAAGCCCCTCTCTTTCATCGAGCTTGACAATAAAGCTTGAGCCTTAGCGTGGTCCAAAACTATGACCTCCTTCGGCTCTGTTTCTTCCTTTGAGGCTGGTTCCTTCCTTAGACGGACATAACAGTCCGGATACGACTCCTTGCTGGGCCAGAATTCCACCTCCTCAAGGGGAACTGAGCCCAACTTCTCCGAAATGACGATTTTTCCCGTCGTCATAGGCATGTGCTCAGCATACTTCCAAGGGTTAACATCTGAGCACAAGGGAAGGTCTTTCACGCTGAGCTTCTTCTGGGGCCCACGTGATGCTGCAAGTCTCCGCATCTCCAGCTCCATTGCAGCCGCCTTCTCATTATTCTCCCTCTGCATCTGTTGGATCATTCCAACGATGGAGGAAAGGGTCTTTCCCAGCTCATCTGGGAGAGAGGACGATGTTGAGGGAATAGGTTCAGGGGCCTGAACCGGAGTAGCCGACACCTCGTCGACCTGTTCCTCTTCATTGTCTGGAGCCTGCTCTTCATCCTGGTCTTCTGCCAGAAGATCATCTTCCAGACGCTCGGACACCTCCGACATCCTATCGTCCAATTGGATGTCCTGCAGGGCGTCCGCGACTTCAGAATCCACAGGGATCTGAACCACTGGTATCTCCACTTGAGGCTGGGGAATCACTGCATCAGCTGACACCCTGGGGAAAAGGTAAGCCCTCATCTTCTCACTTGGGAGATAGGGCCCGGAAGTGTTTTTCTGAAAGCCCCTTACCCAGGTACGAAGCTTCTCCCTTGCTGCGTCCCTTGACTCCGCCGTCTTAGGGGAATCAAAAGCCTCCGTAATCAGGTTCGTGCACACGGTACATACCTGCGGGTCCCAATACCGGAGATCACCTTTAGAGACTGCGCATGCTGCGTGCCTCCTACACAAATCATGTCCGCAGAAGTTCTTGCTGCGGACGTTGCAGAAAACGCTTCCACACTTCGGATGGTCCTCCTGTAAAGAGAAGAAAATTCCATGAGTATCAAGTGAACTACGTATCACTGGATATACATAGCTTAGCACAACTAAACTAGAAAGGAAAGACACACACTTGTATTTCCCGCACAGTCAATTGCTGCAACCTTCCAGATAATAAAATCGTATGGTTAATCTATTCTAGAGCAACCAATGAATAATTTCCAGAGGAAACAGGTGTAGCTCACACCCAAAAAATGATTTTAAAATGCTGGATAGTAGACAAGAAAGAACTCACTTTCTTTATCTGTAAGGTTACACCAAAGGGTTGTGCGAGACAACACAAAAGTGTTAGAAAAACTTAGTGTTGTAACAAATACTATACTATAGTTTTCTCCCTACAGTATATACTATACTGAAAAATACTGGCTACAGTATAGAAGGTAATGTGCCGGCCGGCACACACCTTAACTAGTTCCAAAGTATACTACTTATGAACTATAAGGTGGAAGAACGCTGGTTCAAATGCATGTGCCGGCCGGCAATGACTGCCGGCCAGCAGACAATGGTGTGATATATAGCCGGCCGGCAAAGGTATACAACCAATGCCGGCCGGCAGCAAACGAACCAGAGAACTCCGACTGCCCGGCTGCCGGCCACTCAGGCCGGCAGCCGGGCTAGGGTACAACACTAGAAGAAAAACAGAATGGATGCCGGGATAAGAGACTGTACTACCTCATAACCCGGCAACCTGAAAGAGTGCACATAAGGAAGGGGAGAATATAACTTCAGGCTTCCTGACCAATGCCATCTGGCTCTACAATCAAACATGGATGAGAGACCAAGGGAGGTCCGGGCAGCACTCAAAGCAGAAGACCCTTGCCTGCCGGCCGGCAAGGGACTGAGTCAACCCCACATCCTAACCTATGCTAGGTACAGATGTAGAATGACGGACAGGAATGCAATGGCTAGGCCATCACAAAGGAAAGAGGGGGAAAGGGAGAAGAGGGTCCTGTCAACCTCGCTCTGTTGCACAGGCGCATCCACCAGCCTGCTGAGGCTCGAGAGCCAGACTTCGTCAGTAGAGGGCTCAGGTTCGTCCAGCTTGTGGTGACGCCTAATGAGGCCTATCACCCTCCTGTAGGCCGAAACTTCTACACCGTCCTCTACATTCTCCGTCGGGCGCTCCAGTGCTCTTGACGGAGGACCTCCGACGGGGGGAGCCACACGGGGAGGAGGCATCTTCCTGGAGTGGTCTAGTCTCTACGTTTCAGGGAGTAGGACGGGCATCGCCGCAGGGACGGAGGCCTCCGTCCTGGATTTTTCTCTTCTTCCGGCGGACCAGGGGTCTCTGGGCTTGCCCATCGAGGGAAGGAGTCTCTCTCGTTCCGGACGATTCGTCGTAGATTTTGAGGCCGGGACGCGGCTGCCAGACCGAAGGGGCGACTCTCTCCGCTGGGCGGATGGAGTCGGAACCTTCGCGGACTTATGCCTGTCCCCTGGGGCCTGAAGAGACGACTCCCTCCGTCGATCATACCTGCTGCTGGAGACAAATCCTACTGGTGAGCGGAACCTAGGGAGCCATCCCGAGGTGCTCGGGACTGCTGAAGCCCCCAGGAGTTGGCTACAGGGGATGGTGACCCGCACCAATTCTTCCTTCGGTGAGTCGCTTCTCCTATACTTCCTCCTGGGGGATCTAGAGCGCCTACCCACGTGGCGGGATCTGGAACGGGAACGTGAGCGAGACCTTCTCCTGCGGGACCTATCTCGCCGTCTCCTATGGTCCCTCCGGGCTCCGTCTTCCGATGAGTAGGAGTAGGCCTCGACCGAGGAGCCCGAAGACCTGTAGGACCTCGCGGAAGGGCCTGAGTCGCGCCTCGTTGCTGGTGGGTCCACATGGTGTTCGGTCGGCGACGAAGGCTCCAGGAAGACGGATGGGAACGTAGCTGTAGGCGCTGCAGGGGAGCGGGGAGCTCCTCGCTGGGGAACCAGGTCTCAAACTCCTCTTCCATCCTCAGGGGAGATCTGAAGGGCGTCTTCGGAGGCGCCCACGCGAGGGAGTCTGACGGCGGCGAGTCTTCCTTCTCGGTGGCACCCTCGGCTGCTGACACACCTGAAAAACCTATCCAAGAGGCGGGAGAAGAGGCTGCAGCAGTTTTACCCCACATAGGATCATCCGACGAGACGGGCCCTGCTTTTACCAGGGCTCCGTCCCCCGAACACACTCCCGTCCCTCCCTCAGGCCCCCCACTTTCCTGGATCGAAGACACAATCCCACTGTCAGGTAAATCAGACTCCTGGGGAAGGGCCACAGGCCTCTTCCCCGCAACAGACTTACCTCGACCCCTACACTGGGTAGGGGAAGGCGGCAGAGAGACTCTGTCCGAAGAAACGCCGGGCGAAGCGACGCTCGGTTTCCTAGGTGAACGTCTAGAGGTCTTCTTCTTCTTGGTGCCGTAGCGCACCCACTGCACCTTGTTCCAGGACTCGCACTCCGGACACGTGGCTGTAAGGGAACATACACACTGCCCCTACACGAAGGACACAAGGAGTGCGGGTCAATTTCAGGCTTAAGAGAGGAAGGCGCCACAAGATTTACCGGCCATAGGCCCAGGGCAACGACGGGGATGCTCCATAACGCACTAGTAAGACACCGCGAGACACAGGAACACAGAGGGAAAAGGATAAGGAAGAGCACAAAGGGACAACGTGGGAACCGCGTGAGACACAAAGGGGGTCGGGGACACAAAGGGTCACACTGGGTAAGAGAGAGCGTTGGGATGTTATCCGCGACGCGACCAGAAACTTACTGGAGATCGAGACCTGAGCAAGCATGCTCTCTGACCCCGGGACGTCTCTGGGCGCGTATCACTCCGCCAGAGGTTACCCCGCATAGAAAACGGTAGGGTAAACTACACAAAATTCTGGTCGGTTGGGAGGAGATCCCAGATACTCCTAAGAAAGTAGTTCGAGGTAAGTACTCCATGTTGGAACAAACTGACATTCGACCACTCCTCTTTCAGAAAATATAGTGTATTGTCTGCAATATTCAAAGACCATATTACTTCTCCCAAAAACGTGGTCAGGAACCTTACGAACATAATGTCGTCTACCAAAACAGGTAGGAAGCTTTCCTTTTTATGCCAGAAGTCAATATTTGAACTGAAATTCAACATCTAGGGATGTCCCAGTTTCCAGACAGCAAAGTGGCCTGTTATAAGTATTTGGATTTAAATGAAAAAGATTGTTTTGTGTAATAAATACAGTTTTTAATGCCAATTTTCCATACTGATACAGTATACAGTCTCTTAATTTTTTACAGTAACAGCTTACAAAACATTTGCGTTTACATGGATCAAAAGGTTATTGAGACTTGATAACATTTTCTATGCAGTTACAGTACAGTATATTCAAATCTTTAATGTACAGTACTTTATAAAGAAACACATAGTTCAGTAATAATAATAATAATAATAAATGATGAGAAAGAAACACATAGTTCAGTAAGTTACAGCTGCTAAAGAACTTGATACCTGGATAAATTGGGAAATAAGAAGGGCCCTCAAAACTGATTGTAAAGATTAGTTTGAAATTACAACTAACTACAACAAGGGAATAGCTATTGTATATTATACAGTACACATGATGATGGTGAATGTAGCTATAAAATGGTAAAACTGGCAACAAAGAAAGTTACTTTCACAACTAAAGAGTTATTTTCACATTTATTTGAACAACAAAGCCCTTAAAAAGGTTCATATTCAACAACCATAACCTGGAGTCAGGACATATTGTAACATTTATAATTTCAAGCAGCTTTTGATCTCAAGTTTTGATGGGTATAACTGGGGGTGTTAGTAAATAAATAAAAAATACTTGGCTTTTCATTGCACTGTAATTACCGAAAGCACAATCTTTAATAATAAAAATAATTTGTAGATTACACATTAACTGATATATAAAGAGTGAAAACCAATCGTAACTTACTTTAATGACTTTATTAAGGAAACATATATCAAGCAAAATGTGTGAACTGAACAGCATCTCAAATTAAGGAGTTCCTCAAAGTAAGGACCAGTATCAATCAACAAACACCTTACAATAAATCTTTGTGAATACTGTACCATACCCCTATGGTGATGATATCAGAAAAAAATAAAATTCTTACGTTACTTTAACTGAAGGAAAAGAAAATGATATGCAGAAATCTTTAACTTGATCTTTCACAGTATCACTAAAATATGAAAGTACAACAAAATGAACTTAAGAAAACCAAAACTGATCAATAAACATTAAAAGAATTTAAAAAGAAGGTTTCTGGTTGAAGATAAGATATAGTAAAGAAAATGATGCCAGCCAGATTAATAATCCTGACTATAAAATTGTACCAATGCTAAATAAATTCATGATAGCAAACAGGCTATATCATCTGATATTACCAAAAATAATGAGTCATTAATATTGCAAAGCATCCAACACATCTTATTCATAAAACTATTGAATCTGAAAATACTGTACAGTGCAGTTCACCAATTCTAGCTTTATATTTCTCTAGGCTTAACTAAATACTCTTCATGGATTGTTATATCTTCAGCTTTGGTCAATATGCTTCATAAGAAAATATTCACCAGTATTTCAAAATGATTGATACGTTTTGGTTAGCTACTAGTTGTGCAAATCACTGAGAAAAAGGGAAAATCTGGAATTGGTAACACCGGCAAGTATCCACCAAAAGAGAGAGAGAGAGAGAGAGAGAGAGAGAGAGAGAGAGAGAGAGAGAGAGAGAGAGAGAGAGAGAGAGAGAATATTTGTAGCACAGTGAGAAAGGGGCTCCCTCTCGTAAAGTGATTAACATGAAGGAATGGTTCTACTTATTCTTATTCCAGATAAATATATACAATTGGCTGTCAAATCTCACTACAATTGGCTGTAAAACTTAGTACAATATTAGAAAAGGAGTAAGAAACTTATACTGTAATGCATATTGCGTGGATACATCTACCTGAAATATTTCTTTCATTATCCACTCTATCAAATATGTATGTAAATTAAAAAAAAAAAATCCATTGTCCCATGAAAACCTTTTCTCACTGGTCAAAACAGTTTTTTCCTTCTACTTAAAACCTTCCACAAAGACTAGATTATTTAAAATCTAAGAAATATTATATAGTGTACCTCAACATTTCACCATCAAATCTACAGTACCTCTATGTTAATACAGTATATTGCATCACATATCCCGCATTGTTGTTTTCAAGTAGTTTAACTATAACATAGAGTAAGAATATTTAACTATTACAGCTGACCAACTCCATCTTCCAAAAATACATAATATTTTAACTATCAATGAAGCACTTAGACCCCACTCTTTTCTTTGAAAGTCAGTTTACTTTATCATGAGTGAGACTTCTTATGCTTAAAAATATCTTTTATTGTCAGCCAGAGGGTTCTCTGGCAAATACTGCACTCATATTTCTTCTTAATAGAGTTTTCATCATCACATTTCTCCTCATCATCATCTAGTACCACAGAAGTAGTACAATTTTTTAAGCACTGCGCCATGTGTTCCAATCGTTCTAATGTTGTTGTATAAAATTCAACATCGCAATAAGGACAAACAGTATTGTACGATGTTATGGTGGTTACAGTGCACTCCACATCAAGCAGGCAATTATAAGTAAAAAAATCTGTCAAATCCACTCCTCCCTTGACATCATTTGACCTGCAGGGTTCTTTGCCATCTTCACTGAATGGATTTCCACTCAACACACAATCCCCCGGACCAGGGCCAGAATGAAGAAGTCTGACATCAGCATCGAGAAGACGGCGCAATGAATACAAAGGTTCACTAAGATAGAGGTCAATTAGACCCACAGATAGATCTTTTTCAAGAGCATTAGCTTCTGCTACGAGCCTGTCCTGGTTTTCAATTGTCGGTACTGAAGCTTTAGTTCGCAATTCTAGCAAGTTCTTCCATTTGCTTCTGAGCTGTACAGCTTGAAATACCAAGTTCTGTGCAGACATAGCATCTGGGAAACGGAATTCAATGAAGTTATCACAGGCAATAACAGTCATATCAGCATTGGTGTCCACATTGTGAGCAAAAAGAAGCATCACTTGTACTGCTGGGACTCTTAGCATATCAACAAGATACGCCTTATTTGTTTCTAAGAGTGACACATATGCTAACAGTTGATGCTTTGAACTTATTGGATATCGTGAAGTAGAGCCTGGAAGCTCAAAGATGTCCGAATCACATACTTGCAGGACCTGTGGAGAGCTGGCAAAAACACTATTGGGATGAAGAATAGCAAAAGGCTTTGATGAAGTGTGGAAGAGCTGTTCAGATCCTGGCTTATAGTTGTTGTGTTCATCTGCAATGGCTACATTTGGATACAAACCACTACACAAAATTATTTTTAGCATCAGTACATCTTTGAATGTGTGAATGTTAGAACTGCGGTATATCTCACGAAGCCTCTTTTGGTCATTCTTAATTCTGAAGTCTAAGTCCTTAATATCAGTGGAGACATCTTCCTCATCACTTGCAATACTCTCCGTATGTGAGACTTTCAACACTCTAGTTTTTCTTGGTCCTTCCTTATGAAGCTCTTTCTTTAACTCATGCAGTTGTCGAAGCTCTCCATGCCTTCTTGCACGTTCAGCACCAGTAAGGGCTGTTCGAGATTGGCAAGCCATGTCTTGCACCCCTGAATCTTGAAGCAATTGTGAAAACTGACCTCGAAGCTTGGTCATTTCATAAAACCGTTGCTCTTCTAGTCCCCGACGACGACACCACTTTTTTTAATTTTCATAACCTCCTAATTTTATATTGAGCCATTCTCTGAAAAACCACATAACTGTTATTTACTGACAAATGAGTGAAACAGGAAAGTATTTAGAGAAAATCTTTATTTGGTAAGCAACACTATGCAACTACTTTTACAGGATGTATGATACATAAATTATATTTCAAATAAAAGGCCCATACATAGTGTCATTAAAAATAATCATAAAAAAACCTCATTTAATGTCAAAAATAAAATAATTTAAAAAACTGTATCAGATGTACACAGGAGCTTAACAAATGCCTTAAAGTTTGCAACTTGACAGTCAGACAATTTGAGTAACTATTGTGGCCGCGGGGGCATAAAAAACAATTAAAACAATTAGAATAGCGCCAACGTATCCCTGCGTGTCGTAAGAGGCGACTAAAAGGGACGGGATGAGGTGGCTGGGAACTCCCTCTCCTGTATTACAATCCTGTGAGACATCAAAGAAGTGGAGCTGGGGGGAGAGTGACTGCTCCCCGCACTCTAGTTTTTGGGTATTTGAATGTGCGTGAATGTAGTACGATAGAGAGTAAAAGATGTGAGATTGGAAGTATGTTTAGGAATAGAAGGATGGATATATTGGCTTTGTGTGAGACAAGATAAAAAGGAAAGGATAAGTGATGTTTGGTGAAATGTCTGGTAGTGTGTCTGGAGTGAAAGGGGAAGAGCAAGAGAAAGTGTGGCTTTATTGCTGAGTGAATGGATGACAGGTTAAGTAGTGGAATGGAAGGAGATATCATCTAGGTTAATGTAGGTAAGGGTTAGGTTGGGTAGGGAATGTTGGGCTTTTGTCAGTGCGTATGGGCCAGGTTGTGAGAAAAGTGAAGAGCGGAATGAGTTCTGGAATGAATTAACTAGGTGTGTAGAAGGACTGAGTAGAAGGAATTATGTAGTTGTCATGGGTGACTTAAATGCTAGAGTGGGCGCTAGAAGGGTAGAAGGTGTCATTGGGAAGTATGGCGTACCAGGTGAAAATTAGAGTGGTGAGAGACTGGTAGATGTGTGTTGAGCAGAAGATGGTGATAAGTTCTAGCTTTTTCAAAAAAGAAAGAGAAAAACAAATATACATGGGTAAGAGTGGCAAATAGAAGAGTGGTAGAAAGGGCGTTAATGAATTATGTGTTGATAACTAAAAGAATGTTTGGAAGATTGAAAGATGTGCACATGTTTAGGAGTATGGCTAACGGTATGTCTGATAATTTTTTGGTGGAAGGAAAATTAGTTGTAGCAAAAGAGTGGGGGAATAGAGTAGGTGGATGTAAAAGGGAGCTAGTGAGGGTTGAAGAGCTAATAAAACCCGGGGTAAAAAGTAAATATCAAGAAAGTTTGAAAATGGCATATAACGAAGTGAAAGTAAGAGAAACGGGTAATTTAGAGAAGGAGTGGAAGTTAGTGAAAGAAAATTTTGTTGGGATTGCAAGTGATGTGTGTGGCAAGAAGTTTGTTGGAGGCAATATGAGGAAGGGCAGTGAATGGTGAAATGAAGGAGTGAAGGTAAAAGTGGAAGAGATAAAGAGGGCTTTTGAAGAATGGCTGCAGAGTAATAGTGTAGAGAAGTATGAAAGATAGAGAGAGAAAAATGTGGAAGTAAAGCGCAAGGTAAGTGAGGCAAAGACGGCAGCTGACCTGAGGTGGGGTCAGGGATTGGGTCATTCATATGAAGAGAATAAGAAGAAGTTTTGGAAAGAAGTGAAGAAAGTAAGGAAGGCTGGTTCAAGAATTGAAGAGACAGTGAAAGATGGAAATGGAAGGTTGTTAAAAGGAGAGGAGGCAAGGGAAAGGTGGTCAGAATATTTTGAAAGTTTACTGAATGCCGAGGATAATAGGGAGGCAGATATAATTGCTGTTGCAGGTGTTGATGTGCCGGTGTTGGGAGATAAGAATAAGAGAGAGATTACAATAGAGGAAGTGAGGAGAGCACTAGATGAAACAAGAGTAGGCAAACCATCTGGTATGGATGGTGTGAGAGCCGAGTTGTTGAAGGACTATACTTGACTGGATAGTGAGATTGTTTAATACTGTGTGTGTTTTGTGTTGTCAATGTACCAGTAGATTGGGTTTGTGCGTGTATTGTACCACTATATAAGGGTAAGGGAGATGTGCATGAGTGTTGTAATTCAAGGGGTATTAGTTTGTTGAGTGTGGTGGGAAAAGTGTATGGTAGAGTACTGATTAATAGGATTAAGGATAAAACAGAGAATGCAATCTTAGAAGTACAGTGTGGTTTTAGAAGAGGTAGGGGTTGTATGAATCAGATTTTTACAGTTAGGCAGATATGCGAGAAATATTTAGCAAAAGGTAAGGAGGTGTATGTTGCATTTATGGATCTGGAGAAAGCATATGATAGAGTTGATAGGGAAGCAATGTGGAATGTGATGAGGTTAAATGGAGTTGGTGGAAGGTTGTTGCAAGCAGTGAAAAGTTTCAACAAAGATGGTAAAGAATGTGTTAGGATAGGAAATGAAGTGAGCGATTGGTTTCCGGTGAGAGTGGGGCTGAGACAGGGATGTGTGATGTCGCCGTGGTTGTTTAACTTGTATGTTGATGGAATGGTGAAAGAGGTGAATGCTCAAGTGCTTGGACGAGGATTGAAACTGGTAGACGAGAATGACCATGAATGGGAGGTAAATCAGTTGTTTGCGAATGATACTGTACTGGTTGCAGATGCAGAAGAGAAGCTGGGATGATTAGTGACAGAATTTGGAAGAGTGTGTGAGAGAACGAAGTTGAGAGTTAATGTGGGTAAGAGTAAGGTTATGAGATGTACGAGAAGGGAGGGTGGTGCGAGGTTGAATGTCATGTTGAATGGAGAGTTACTTGAGGAGGTGGATCAGTTTAAGTACTTGGGTTCTTTTGTTGCAGCAAATGGTGGAGTGGAAGCAGATATACATCAGAGTGAATGAAGGATGCAAAGTGTTGGGGGCAGTTAAGGGAGTAGTAAAAAATAGAGGGTTGGACATGAATGTAAAGAGAGTTCTGTATGAGAAAGTGATTGTACCAACTGTGATGTATGGATTGGAGTTGTGGGGAATGAAAGTGACGGAGAGACAGAAATTGAATATGTTTGAGATGAAATGTCTAAGGAGTATGGCTGGTGTATCTCGAGTAGATAGGGGTAGGAACGAAGTAGTGAGGATGAGAACGGGTGTAAGAAATGAGTTAGCAGCCAGAGTGGATATGAATGTGTTGAGGTGGTTTGGCCATGTTGAGAGAATGGAAAATGGTTGTCTGCTAAAGAAGGTGATGAATGCAAGAGTTGATGGGAGAAGTACAAGAGGAAGGCCAAGGTTTGGGTGGATGGATGGAGTCAAGGAAGCTCTGGGTGATAGGAGGATAGATGTGAGAGAGGCAAGAGAGAGTGCTACAAATAGGAATGAATGGCGAGCGATTGTGACGCAGTTCCGGTAGGCTCTGCTACTTCCTCCGGTGCCTTGGAAGACCGTAGAGGTAGCAGCAGTAGGGGATTCAGCGTTATGAAGCTTCATCTGTGGTGGATTACAGGGGAGGGTGGGCTGTGGCACCCCTAGCAGTACCAGGAGAACTCGGTTGAGTCCCTTGTCAGGCTGGGAGGAACGTAGAGAGGAGAGGTCCACTTTTCTGTTTCATTTTTTGATGTCGGCTAACCCCCAAAATTGGGGGAAGTGCCTTGGTGTATGTATGTATCTTCAATACAGTGTACACGTTAGAGCAAAACTTCTCATTTGCTCAACCTTTCATTCTTTCAATTAATGTTGCATTAAGAAAGCCAGTTCTATGACTGACATTTCTTAAGCAAATTATTACCACATTTCCCGTATCATATGACACTACAAGTGGTAAGACACACCCTATATTTAGCTTAGTAATTTTTGGAAAAAGAATTTGAGGTTTTTAAAACCTACTATAGCAGCAATTCTAGCGTGATTTTTCGTCTGGCACAGTAAATTTTCATATTTTGGATGTATTATGAATGTGACAGATAACTATTAATTAGCTGTCTATTTGTCAACCCAATTTTATTATATAAAATACAACAAAACCAGTTGTAGTTGCATAGCATCATAGTAATGTTTTCAAGTGTTTGTTTACATGAAACTTTTTAACTTGAAGTGAGATGTTTATTCAAGGTTCTGTTCAGCAATAACTATGTATTATTTTGGAGGCCATGCAACAGTCATTACTAAAATATTGTTTTATTACAAAATATCATCAAAATATGAGAAAATATATAAGTACTGTATAAACAACTAATGGAACCTAGCATCGTCTGCTTGCATAACACTAATTGGTATGTTTGCGTGTAGATGGTGTTGGCAACTTGGTGAGTAATCAAGTGTTCACCAAAACAAAACCAAATATCTTGTTACCTTCATTAATTAAAGGAAGTGCAATTATTTATTACATATGACTGATAATTGTGGGCTTATTTTATGTCTGGCGAGTGTGAGCGTTTTTATGTCAATACTGGGGTGTTTGAGAGTTGTCAAATTTCCCAGTACAACTTTATCTTAGTGTTAAGAAGAAGGGTGATTTTTTGGGGTATTTTTCTGGAAAAAAGGGACGTCTTATGACACGGGAAATACAGTACTTTAAAAATTCTTTGAGTTCACATAGATATACAAAGCTCAGCTTTACAATTGACACTTCTAAATTGAGATTGCATGCTACTGCTATAGAGCATGGTTTTAGTTGAAGCCAATTGGGTTTGGGGAAATATAAAGAGTTTGATCACAACCTTCGGAATTCTGTCCTAACCAAGGAAGTAAGGCGCTTAACACAACAACCTATGTGGAACAGCAATCTAATATTCATTTCACCACCCTTACCAACAAAATTCTCTAAGCCAAAGATTCTCAAGAATTATGTGAGAAAAAAAAATTCATAAAAATATACAGTATATTGCTTTTCCTTTCAGGATATAAATTACTTTCTTATTTGCCTTAAAAAAACATCTAAATATAATTAGGGGATAAAATTAGGTGACATTTAGTTTTACTGAAAAAAATGATATATCAAGAAATTACATTAATTAAAAAAAAAATATATTTTGTCTAAACAAATATTATCTACAGTATACAAGTGTGTGTTGGAGAAAGGAGTAATCCGAAGGGTAAAGTCCATCAAATTCCAAGGGAGGCTGTTTTGTGTTCCCAAGAAGGACTCAGAAAAACTCGGAGTCATTCTGGACTTGTCGCCACTCAACAAGTTCATAGTGAACTGCAAGTTCAAGATGCTAACATTGCAACACATAAGGACCTTACTGCCCAAGAGGGCATTTACCGTCTCCATAGATTTGTCAGACGCCTATTGGCACGTTCCAATCAATCGTCAACTCTCCCCCACCTAGGGTTCAAGCTACATCGAAGACTCTACGCCTTCAGAGCCATGCCATTCGGGCTAAACATAGCCCCAAGGATCTTCACGAAGCTTGCGAGCGTAGCTCTCAAACAATTACGCCTAAAGGGAATCCAGGTGGTAGCCTACCTGGACGACTGGCTGGTGTGGGCAGCATCCAAGACAGAATGTTTGCAAGCTTCCCTACAGGTGATCCAGTTCCTAGAGTATCTAGGCATCAAGATCAACAGAAAAAAGTCTCGACTTTCTCCATCTCAAAAGTTCCAGTGGTTGGGAATCCACTGGGACCTAGTGTCACACCAACTCTCCATCCCGGCGAAGAAGAGGAAGGAGATAGCTGGTTCGGTCAAGAGACTTCTGGATTCCGAAAGGATATCAAGACGCGAACAGGAGAGAGTGCTGGGTCCTCTCCAGTTTGCTTCAGTAACAGACCCGCTGCTACGAGCACAGCTAAAGGATGCAACCAGAGTGTGGAGAAGTTATGCATCAAACGCGCGAAGAGATCTGATAAGACCAGTTCCGCTTCGTCTACGTACGCTTCTCAGGCCTTGGTCCCGAGTCAGGCAACTAAAGAAGTCGGTTCTTCTTCAGCCACCTCCCCCCTCGTTGACTATTCACACAGACGCCTCGAAGGAGGGGTGGGGAGGTCATTCTCATCGGAAGAAGGCCCAAGGAACTTGGTCCAATCTATTCAAGACATTTCACATAAACTTTCTGGAAGCTATGGCAGTACTCCTTACCTTGAGGAAAGTCTCCCCTCGGCGCTCGATCCACATAAGGTTGGTGCTGGACAGCGAGGTGATTGTGAGATGCTTGAATCGACAAGGATCGAGGTCACCACCACTCAACCAGGTAATGTTGGCCATCTTTCGACTGGCAGAAAAGAAGAAGTGGTACCTGTCGGCAGTTCACCTTCAAGGAGTCCGCAATGTGACAGCGCACGCTCTATCCAGGTTCACACCGATAGTCGGAATGGTCCCTAGACGCAGGATCGTTCTCCTTCATCTTGAGTCAAGTCCCAGAACTGCAGATAGACCTCTTTGCGACAAAAGACAACAAGAAGTTACCCCTTTACGTGTCCCCGTACGAGAATCCCTTGGCGGAAGCAGTGGACGCGATGTCCCTCGACTGGAACAGATGGTCCAGGATTTACCTGTTCCCTCCTCACAACCTTCTATTGAGGGTCCTCAACAAACAGATCTTTCAAGGGAGTAGCGGCAATAGTGGCTCACAAGTGGCCGAACAGCGTGTGGTTCCCTCTGGCATTGGAACTACGGCTGAAGTGTCTACCGTTACCAGATCCAGTTCTGACCTAGCGAGTGCAGAAGTCGACTGTCTGCGCGTCATCACAGAAAACCCGGAACCTGCAGCTCATGATTTTCTCTCCCTAGCGGTGAGAAAACGTTTCGGGATTTCGAAAGACAGTATAGACTTCCTAAAGGAATATAAGTGCAAATCTACTAGAAGGCAATATGAGTCATCGTGGAGGAAATGGGTGGCCTTTGTCAAGGCGAAGAATCCGCAAAAGATCTCGACGGACTTCTGCTTATCTTTCTTCATCCACCTCCATGGTCAAGGGTTAGCAGCCAACACAATATCAACATGTAAATCTGCTTTGACAAGACCCATTTTATATGCCTTCCAGGTCGACCTCTCTAACGATATTTTTAATAAAATTCCGAAAGCCTGTGCTAGGCTCAGACCATCAGCACCTCCAAAGGCCATTTCATGATCTTTAGATAAAGTTCTTCATTTTGCTTCGCTGTTGAACAATGGAGAGTGCGCTTTAAAGGATTTGACCCAAAAAGTTATTTTCCTGTTTGCACTCGCGTTGGGGGCCAGGGTTAGTGAAATTGTAGCCCTCTCGAGAGAGGAGGGTCGTGTTCAGTTCTTGGATGGGGGAGAACTGAACCTGTTTCCGGATCCTACGTTTCTCGCCAAGAATGAGTTACCCACCAACAGGTGGGGTCCCTGGAGAATCTGCCCTCTGAAAGAAGATGCATCTCTATGTCCAGTGGAATGCCTAAAGGTCTATCTTCGTAGAACTTCAGACTTCAGGGGTGGTCAACTTTTCAGGGGAGAAACATCAGGCTCAAATTTATCACTGAAACAACTTAGGGCGAAAATCACCTATTTTATTCGCAGAGCGGATCCAGACAGTACACCCGCAGGTCACGATCCGAGGAAAGTTGCCTCATCCTTAAATTTCTTTAATTGTATGGATTTCGAACATCTTCGTTCATACACTGGCTGGAAGTCTTCCAGAGTGTTCTTTCGTCACTATGCGAAGCAAGTGGAGCAACTAAAGAGGTCTGTGGTAGCAGTGGGTAGTGTCGTTAACCCTGCTGTTTAACTCTGCGAGGAACAGTGGATTTAATTGGGACGATTAATTCTGGGGTGAGTGTGTAGTTACGAACTGTTCTACAAACTAAGTGTTAGGGCACTGGGTTGCCCACATTGACTGTTCCACTTTCAAAGGTGAACCTAGCATAAGTGCAGACATGTGTGCCGAGCGTTTCCAATGCTAATGTAACTGATTAGTAATACAGACTTTTATGATTTTGATACCTCGGTATGTTAAAAGTGGCGCTAATGTTTTTCTTTCAGATAAACAAGTTTTCTGTTTACTATCATGCTTATGCTTATTTGTTGGTTATCCTCCTCTTATATATATATAATGGTTGTTTAACCTGTTTTATTTATTGTTTGTCAAACTAGTTCTTGTGAACCTTGCGTCTCCTTCACCTGTGTCAATTTATTTGATATAATTTTGCATTATGTTCTATGTATATTTATCTGGGATAATTCTAATAGATTGTTCCTTTATGCAAGCATTCTTTGCATTGGTTTATGCTTTCCCTTAGCGGGAGGACTCCATGCCCTAAGGGGACGGTGGCGGATATGCAAGTTTTCCTCCTACTCGGATATAAACCTTTGTCCAATCCAGTATTGAACGGAGAACTGGTCGATATTTCATATTGACTCAGTGGTTCCTTACAAACTACGCTTTACATGATATAGGATGAGACCACTATATTGGCTTGTCTGTTATTCATACATAGGTATATGTACTCTTCGAGACTTTTCCAGAGTCTAGTAGGACTCTTCCCTGTAGGGGGCAGGAAGCACTAACATGGTCTATGGTTAGTTGAAAAGATGTATGACGGTAACATCTTAGGTCTCTAGGTCTAGTTGGCCGGGAAATACCTTCGGGGAGTACGGCACGTTTCGAGAATCCACAGATACAGTAATGCTCTGCTATACTTCCATCAGGACGACATGGCTTGAGCCCAAAAAACGGATTTTGAGCGAAGTGAAACATCTATTTTTGGGTGAGATGGCCATGTCGTCTTGATGGACCCGCCCCTCCCTTTCTTTGAAAGGGCTGTAGGTCCCCTCCCTACATACAGTATCTGTAGCACCTCGTGTATCGCTACAAGGAATACAGATGGCGCCGTGAGCGGCGCAATGCACGCTTACGAAACGGGAGAGGAGAAATACCTTGCGAGCGGCTCTCCTTTCTTTCTCATTTTCGTTTTCTTGCCAATTGACCCCTTCGAAGTGTTTTAACTCTGTTCGAGGTGCAGATTGCTATGTGGCGTGTCAAGAATACGTCCTCTGATATTTCGGGATATCCCTGGTTCTTTTATTAGGGATATTCGCTCCAGGAGTTAGAATTCTGGGTACCTTAAGGTAAATTCTCTGGGAATATCGCCGTAGTTATATATACCCAAGGAAGCTACCCTTTAGGAACTTCCATCAGATCGACATGGCTTGAGCCCAAAAAAACCTGCTGCTTGATTACTGCAAAGAACAGTGCACTATTTGGGACTTATAGTGAAGGGTGTACATGATAGACTCGTAAGGCATATCATGTTGAGTTTTGTGTTTAAGTGATGACACTATAGACTGTTCTCCCTACACAGGTGACATTAAGCATAATAGACTGACACAAGTGCCAGGCATTCTTATATGCACAGTGTTCCTAGTAACAACAGAATGTATGGTGAAATTTTTATATTTCCCTTAGAGTGGCTAATGTTTCCTTTTCAGGTAATCCCTATTTATTTCTGTTATTACTGTTTATGCTTTTATGCAGAATTATTCAGCATACATTGTAATTGAATACAACCATGATTTCTATTTTTGTAATAAACAATAGAACGAATATTTGCGTCTCTTTCGCCCCAAATATTCCAGTGTATGTATAAGTCAGAGTATCCTTGACTCTTTTGATATTTAAGTAAATATCGGAACTAAGATTCATATTGTTCCAAGCAAACAGGTAAGATTTTATTGTTCTAGACTGTTCATTTTACTGTTTAAGGTTTCCTACACGTATATAAACCTGTCCGTCTCTTTATCGACAGACCTGGGAGGTACAGTAACCTGTCCAGACCAATACCATCCTAATACAGACTATGCTTTACGTATATGATGACACTAATATACGAACTGTTTGCTAGATTGTTCCTTGAACTCACAATCCTTGGGTTTTGTTTCCTCGAGTCTACCCAGACTCTTCCCTGTAGGGGGCAGGAAGCACTGACATATTTCATGATCAGCTGATTGATGTATAACGGTAACATCAAGTGTCTCTAGGTCTAAAGACCAAAAGGAAAGATTTAGCTCGAGATGAACGGCACTATTGAAAATCCACAGATACATTAATGCTCTGGTAAACTTCCATCACGACGACATGGCCTGAGCCCAAAAAACGGATTTTGAGCAAAGCAAAAAGACTATTTTTGGGTGAGGTAGCCATGTCGTCCTGATGGACCCACCCTCTTTTGGGACAAAAGGATAATGAATCCCTCTCTATAGTACTGTATCTGCAACACCTACAAAGCTAGAAAGAATGACTTGGTGGCGCCTCGCGGTGGCGGATTGGCGCACTATTTGCAGAGCAGTAGGGAGCGTCAAGAGCGTTGTCTCTTTAACGACTCTCATTATTCTTGCCTCTCTTTCCCCTCGAAGTGAAAGCTCTATTGGGGGCGTAGATAGCCATGAGACGTGTCAAGAATATGTCCTCTGATATTACGCGATATTCCTTTGTAAAATTTTAAGGGATATTCGCTCCAGGAGTTAGAATTCTGAATACCTTTGGTAAATTCTCTGGGATATATCACTGTAGTCAAATATACCTAGGAAGCTACCTTTGAAGGAACTTCCATCAGGACGACTTCTACCTCACCCAAAAATAGATTTTTCGCTTCGTTCAAAATCCTTTTTCTCTTTCTCCTTCTGCCAATCTACCTCTGGCAACACTGTATTTGGCTCTCCGTAAATAACAACTTCTCTCTCCGGATTGATCAAAAGGAGGAACTTCCAGTTGACATAAGAGAATCGAAAAGGTCAGATCAACAGGGAACACCACCGTGCGAAATCGCTACAGAATTAGGAATGTCTACCATCTTGGATATGGCACTGTTGTGATACTCAGTAGTATGTGAACTAGGGTAACCTTGATACGGCTCCCCTTCTAATTTTGCCACTTTCCCCCTCGAAGTGTAAACCTTATTCGGGGTGCAGATTGCTATGTGGCGTGTCAAGAATACGTCCCCTGATATTATGTGATATCCTTGAGAGAAAATTTAAGGATATTCGCGCCAGGAGTTAGAATTCTGGAGACCTAAAGGTAAAATTCTCTGGGAATATCACTGTAGTACATATATCCCTTAGGAAGCTACTAATAGGAACTTCCATCAGGACGACATGGCTTGAGCCCAAATATATACATATACATATACATATACATATACATGACAGCAGGCCGGGAGGAAAAGGAAACGAAGATGGGACAAGCGCTTTCGTGTTATTATTACACCTCTTCACGGTCTTATGGTTTAAAAATACAATTAGAATACAAAGAAACCTCTGTGATGACGTAAAACAGAAGAAATGAGCAAATTACAAATTACTTCAAAGTTAGTTGTTTAAAAATGTTGTTTACAAGAAATTCATCCAGTTTGTACATACCTGAACTGGTGTTAAGCAGATCTTCGAAATTTTTCTTAATTAAAACTGTTTCAATGATATTTCTTTTAACAAAATCTTTACAAAATATAAGTTCTTTAGCAGCTTTCCAATTAATAGCGTGGTTGCACTCATTCATATGCTGAAAAAGACTGCTGGCAATGTTTCCCGTTCTTACATTATATTTATGCTGTTTTATTCGAGTTTCTAGTGCTTTGCCACTTTGACCGATATATCGTTTATTACACTGATTGCATGGAATTTCGTATATACATCCATTAATCTGTTTTGGGGAATTTTTTATCAATATATTCTTTAGTGTGTTGTTTCTAAAAATTACATTAATTCCAAAAGGTTTTAAAATTCCAGGTAGAGGTACAAACTGTTTGAAAAAAGGTAAAACAAGGAGGTTATTCACATTAAAATCATCGTTGTTAACAAAGCCATAAAAAGTTTTCTTAGCCTTTTGACAGGCTTTGTTTATGATTTGATGGGTACTTTAAAATAGATGCTATTTCATGAATTTTCCCAAGCTCAGCTTCAAGGAGATCAGGGCAACTTACCCGCAGTGCCCGTAAAAACATGGATGAAAAAACCATCATTTTGGTTGATGGGTGATGATTAGAATAAAAATGTATGTACGAATTAACATTCGTAAGTTTTCTATATACAGTAAATTTAAAAGACCTTTCTTGTCTAAATACTAGAACATCTAAAAAGGGAAGCTTGTTATCGAATTCTATCTCCAATGAAAACTCAATAGATGGTACCAGAGTGTTTAAGGCTGTTAGAAAAGCTTTTTCATCCTTATCAATGGGCCAAGCACAAAAAATATCATCAACATATCTGACCCAGAAGATACCTACAGGAAGAATCCTAGGTAGGTACTTGGTCTCAAAAAATTCCATGTAAATATTGCTTAACAAAGGAGAGAGAGGATTGCCCATTGCCATACCAAATTTCTGTTCAAAGAATTCACCATTAAAAGTAAACCTACTACCTTTTATGCACAATTTTAAAAGTTTAAGAATAGAGTCCGTATCCACAGTAAACGTATGTTTGACGAGTTGTCTTTAAAAAACTAACAATTCATCCACAGGAACTTTCGTAAAAAGTGATTTTACATCAAAGCTTATTAACTTAAAATTATAGTTAAAATCAAACCTCCTTAACCTAAAAATAAAATCTTCATTATTTTTCACAGGATGAAAAAGCTTTTCTAACAGCCTTAAACACTCTGGTACCATCTATTGAGTTTTCATTGGAGATAGAATTCGATAACAAGCTTCCCTTTTTAGATGTTCTAGTATTTAGACAAGAAAGGTTTTTTAAATTTACTGTATATAGAAAACTTACGAATGTTAATTCGTACATACATTTTTATTCTAATCATCACCCATCAACCAAAATGATGGTTTTTTCATCCATGTTTTTACAGGCACTGCGGGTAAGTTGCCCTGATCTCCTTGAAGCTGAGCTTGGGAAAATTCATGAAATAGCATCTATTTTAAAGTACCCATCACATTTCATAAACAAAGCCTGTCAAAAGGCTAAGAAAACTTTTTATGGCTTTGTTAACAACGATGATTTTAATGTGAATAACCTCCTTGTTTTACCTTTTTTCAAACAGTTTGTACCTCTACCTGGAATTTTAAAACCTTTTGGAATTAATGTAATTTTTAGAAACAACACACTCAAGAACATATTGATAAAAAATTCCCCAAAACAGATTAATGGATGTATATACGAAATTCCATGCAATCAGTGTAATAAACGATATATCGGTCAAAGTGGCAAAGCACTAGAAACTCGAATAAAACAGCATAAATATAATGTAAGAACGGGAAACATTGCCAGCAGTCTTTTTCAGCATATGAATGAGTGCAACCACGCTATTAATAGGAAAGCTGCTAAAGAACTTATATTTTGTAAAGATTTTGTTAAAAGAAATATCATTGAAACAGTTTTAATTAAGAAAAATTTCGAAGATCTGCTTAACACCAGTTCAGGTATGTACAAACTGGATGAATTTCTTGTAAACAACATTTTTAAACAACTAACTTTGAAGTAATTTGTAATTTGCTCATTTCTTCTGTTTTACGTCATCACAGAGGTTTCTTTGTATTCTAATTGTATTTTTAAACCATAAGACCGTGAAGAGGTGTAATAATAACACGAAAGCGCTTGTCCCATCTTCGTTTCCTTTTCCTCCCGGCCTGCTGTCATCTTGAGACATCGCACGTTCCAGCGATTTGTCATTAATATATATATATATATATATATATATATATATATATATATATATATATATATATATATATATATATATATATATATATATTAAAACTTAACATAAGTTTATTCAATTTTAATTACTTATCCGGAAAGAACTTTGGTATACAATAAAAGGTCTTTAGAGTATTATTTTACATTCTTACCACATAATAAAGATCACGCAATGATTTAAGAACAATGACAATCTGAGCTATAAATATATATATATATATATATATATATATATATATATATATATATATATATATATATATATATATATATATATATATATATATAAAACTTAACATAAGTTTATTCAATTTTAATTACTTATCCGGAAAGAACTTTGGTATACAATAAAAGGTCTTTAGAGTATTATTTTACATTCTTACCACATAATAAAGATCACGCAATGATTTAAGAACAATGACAATCTGAGCTATAAATATTGTTCTAAACAGAACATTTAATGACATAAGCTTACAGATGTATAACAATAATCAAATCAAATTGTCCAAGATTAAGAGTTTTACGAAGACAACACAAGGCCACAACCCACGATTTTCTCATGTCTCTCGATTGCATCGTAATCTGTGACTTTTCTCAAGACGTCCAGTCCTTCCTCTACCACCCCAAAGCAACATCTCTCTTTTATCCAACTGTCAGTATTTCTAGTGCGAATGCCAAAAAGTAAAGAACCATCATCATCCGAGAAGTACGCAGTCATTTGCCCTGCCTTGCACGAAGTCTGTTTATAAATATCTTTCGTTTTCTCCTTCTGCCAATCTACCTCTGGCAACACTGCATTTCGTGGCACTCCGTAAATACAAACTTCTTCCTCCGGATTGTCCAAAAGGAAGCACCTCCAGTTGACGTAAGAGGATCCCAGATCTCCAGCGCATTTGTGGAGGAAATTGAGGGCCAGATTTCCCTCATCTATTACCTTAATGATTATTCTTCCCAGGAATGTTCCGTTAGCACCCACATGCAGGAATCCTCTTCGGGAATGCATACTCATGAAGTCTTCAAGCTGTTAATAGAGGAGATTTAGTATAATAACTTGACAGGCATATTGATGAGCAATACACTTCAGACTTACCTTGTAATATAGGACTGTGATGACATGATATTTTGCATATTGATGTGGTAGACGTTATATACTGTACACACTACTTAACCATTTAATTGTTAAACTTTTGCAACCTTCATTTCCATTCATGAATGACATGCATTTATACTCTTAGAAAAACCAAAAGTTTCTTCATCATATCCTATATGTTGCCATTTTTATTTAATGATCCAAATGATTATTATTGTTATTATTATTATTATTATTATTATTATTATTATTAAATAAAAAAATAAATAAACTACAAGAGAATTAATGAACAATTAATTTAATATATTTTCAGAACAGTAACAACACTAAAATAGTTTATACATATATTAACTAAATAGAAAAAGAAAATAAATCATTCGCTGCAAGCTTGAAGTTTTTAAGTTCCACAGATTCAACTACCTGATTAGGATAATTGTTAAATAACTTGGTCATAACTGGACCAAAACTTCTAGAGTACTGTGTAGTATTGAGCTTCATGGTGGAGAAAGCATGCCTATTAGAATTAACTACATGCCCAGTATTACGAACAGGAGGGTACTGTACGGGAAGATTAAATGCAAAGGATGGTCTGAGTTAGTTCTCAAAATGAACTACCTGAACAACGGTGCCAAAGATTAATATCTAGATCAGGAATGAGAAATTTAAAACATCACAACTTCTCCAAAAAATTGAGATGAGAATCAGCCACTGAACACCAGACAGGGGAACAATACCCTAAACTATCTGTGAATAGTACATTTTATGGGTACTTTTGAATAATCACTCATTGTTAATTTAGTATATAATTTTTTTATTTCTGAGATCACGCCGTAAAAAAATGAGATCGCATGCACAAAAACAGCATAGTTTACACAATAGAATGATCAACGAAAATCTAATAAAGGACTCTCAATATTATTATTATTATTACTTGCTAAGCTACAACCCTAGATGGAAAAGCAGGATGCTATAAGTCCAGGGGCTCCAACAGGGAAAATAGCCCAGTGAGGAAAGGAAAAATAAAATGTTTTAAGAACAGTAACATTAGAAGAAAAATTCGCCTATATAAACTACATAAACTTTAACAAAACAAGAGGAAGATAAATTCGATAAAATAGTGTGCCTGAGTATACCCACAAGCAAGAGAACTCTAACCCAAGACAGTGGAAAGCCAAGGAACAGAGGCTATGGTACTACCCAAGACTAGAGAACAATGGTTCGATTTTGGAGTGTCCTCCTAGAAGAGCTGCTTACCATAGCTAAAGTGTCTCTCCTACCCTTACTAAGAGGTAAGTGGCCACTGAACAATTATAGTGCAGTAACCCCTTGGGTGAAGAAGAATTGTTTGGTAATTTCAGTGTTGTCAGGTGTCTGAGGACAGAGGAGAATATGTAAAGAATAGGCCAGACTATTCGGTTTATGTGTAGGCAAAGATAAAATGAACCGTAACCAGAGAAAAGGATCCAATGAAGTACTGTCTGGCCAGTCAAATGTTTAAAACCAGCGAATTCAAATATTGAAATAAACTGACCTTCAAGATGAAGCTTCTTGGGGGTAAAATTCCTTGCGTTAGAGGGCTAAAAGAGGCTTCGCGGTTGGACCCTATGTCTATTTGAGCCACCATCTGTTTCCCATTGGACACTTTCACTACGAAGATCTCTCTTGGGTCAATTCGTCGAAGTAGACTACCAAAACTCCGGACGCAGCTAGGCTGAAATAAGTTCTTATCTTTATAAAGCAATAGGAGAAGTCTTTGAAAAGAATATTATTGGAACACTTGAGTAGTTTGTGCCCTTCTAGCTCGGAAAAGTTTCCTAGTCGCTGATTGGTTAGAATTATCTTGTCCAACCAATCAGCGAGCAGGAAACCTTTCCGGGCTAAAAGGGCACCCCTGCGAGACGCTGCAAATCTGCCTCACTAAAAAGAATTGACTATAGTTGCTGTCCAGTTCGCAATATTTAATTTTCTGTCATTTTGATTAGTATTAGAAAGTTATGAATATTTAGGTACACATTATGTAACTTATTTGTTTATAACAATTTATTGATCTTACATTTTGCAAAACAGTTTTATTAAACACAAATCTTACTGTGATGTTCACTTGGGAATCCTTTTCAATTCTTCTTCTTTTCATTTCTTCTACGATGTTATCCAAGTTTATTTTCGTGTTGAGAATTTCCTGTAACGAACAAATAAAAAAAAAAAAAAAAAAAAAAAATATCAACCATGCATTATAATCAATTGTAAGAAAATTTACTTTGGTAAATTTGTTCATGAAAAAAAAATTATCAAAATTTATCTTCTCCTTGGATAATTTATGGGAAACATGAATAATACTTTGGGAATAACTTTGGCTACAAGATGAGTGAATTAAAAGTAGTTCAGAATTGATGCAAGTTAAAAGAGAGAGAGAGAGAGAGAGAGAGAGAGAGAGAGAGAGAGAGAGAGAGAGAGAGAGAGAGAGAGAGAGAGAGAGAGAGAGAGAGAGACTAACCTTGCCAATATCTGCATCTCGTTCGCATTTCAGAAGATCCTGAGTTTCCCTTATCTTTTCCTGTATTTCATTATATACGGTTTCTGCTTCATCAATAACAGGCCCAGCTGAGGTGAAGTCAGCAGAGGAAGCCAGTTGAGCATCCAAGTTTTCCAGTTTTATTTTACTTTGAAGTGTGAGATCCAATGTATTCTCCAACAGTTCTTTATTTTGATCAATATTGCTCAGCATTACAGAATGCGACATTTTAATCCCTTTTAGCTTCTCCATCAATCCATCAATGTCTTTATCAGCTTCTTGAATAACAAATTTCATGTCTGCGTAGGTTTCAATGGCATCTGCAGCCTGGGCCTTAGTTTCCTCACAGTCTTTGATACCTTTTTTGATACAATTCATACGAAAATCCTCATTAAACCTTTGTATGGACGTCTTAAGTTCACAGGAAGAGGACGCATTGGATACTGTGGGCTGGATAATCAAGTCCAGGACAATTCTGTTAACGGTCAAATCTTTGGCCGAAGTAGCTGCGAATCTCTTCCTGCAGGATGGACAAACTTTCCTTTTCGTTGCAATAATTCTATCGATGCAATGGCCACATAGCGTGTGAGAACATGGCAGCAATATGGGGCAATATTCTTCGCTGAATGCATTGCAGCAGATGTCACATTCCAGGACATTGGAATTCTGCAAAAGAAAAATAGTGCAAATGTCACATTCCACGACACTGGATGCCTGCAAAAGGAAAATGGTGCAAATGTCACATTCCAGGACATTGGAAGTCTGCGAAAGGTAAATGGTGCAAATGTCACTTTCCAGGACATTGGAAGTCTGCAAAAGGAAAAAATTTCAAATATCAAATTCCACGACACTGGAAGTCTGAGAAAGGTAAATAGTGCAGAGGTCACATTCCAGGACATTGGAAGTCTGCAAAAGGAAAATAGTGCAAATGTTACATTCCAGGACATTGGTGCAAAAACGGATTTTGAGAGAGGCGAAAAATCTATTTTTGGGTGAGATGGCCATGTCGTCCTGATGGAAGGTTCCTTTCAGTAGCTTCCTAAGGTATATTTGACTACAGTGATATTCCCAGAGAATTTAACTAAAGGTCTCCAGAATTCTAGCTTCTGGCACGAATATCCTCAAAGTTTCCTTTTAGGATATCGCATAATATCAGGGGACGTATTCTTAACACGCCACATAGCAATCTGCACCCCACATAGTGTTTATGCTTCGAGGGGGAAAAGTGGCAAAATAAAAGAGGAGCCGTTACAAAATTCTCCTCCTCCATTACTGTTTAAGTACCCAGATGGCACGATAATCGTCGGCCATGTTTATTCCTTTGTAGCGATAAGCCGGTACTTTTAGATACAGTAATATCTGGAGGGAGCGTATTAAAACCTTTCATAGAAAGGAGGGCGGATCCATCAGGACGACATGGCCATCTCACCCAAAAATAGATTTTTTTGCTTCGCTCAAAATCCATTTTTTTGGGCTCAAGCCATGTCGTCCTGATGGAATTTTACCAGAGCATTAATGTATCGTGGATTTCCCAGTTGTGCCTTTCAACTTCAAGACAATCTTTCCATGGTCCTTAAGATCTAAGAGACCTATGACATTACCGCAATTTGTCATTTCTGCTAATCATATACTATGTTAGTGCTTCCTACCCCCTACAGGGTATCGTGGATTTCCCAGTTGTGCCTTTCAACTTCAAGACAATCTTTCCATGGTCCTTAAGATCTAAGAGACCTATGACATTACCGCAATTTGTCATTTCTGCTAATCATATACTATGTTAGTGCTTCCTACCCCCTACAGCCCTACAGGGAAGTCAGGGTAGACTCGGAAAAGTCTCGAAGTTGCATATTTTATGTAACCCAACTAGCATTCGAAGAGAACATGCAGGTCTCACTGCATTTCCTAGCCAAAGCTTGTATCTGGTATTGGAACAAGTTACATCTTGTTAGAGAGGTTTGTATAAATATAGAAACAAAATTATTACTTTTGTCCAGTTACTACATGCAGTATAAGGGTTTTTAAATAAATGCTCACATATAGGCTTTATTAAAGATGTTTTAGGTCGAAAAAGACGATCAAAACCATTAATCATTTATTGACAGGCAATAAATAAATTTCATTATACATTTACAATAATGTAAGGAATGAAGGAACATCATTTCAATAACGTAGACCAGATAGATGAAATCAGAAATACTTGTTTTATCTGAAAAAAGGGATTTTGACGAAGGAAAAATCTCTCTGGGAAGAGACCTGTGATGCCCGGTGAAAGAAGTCCTTCTTTACACTTTTCTAAAATAAATCTTCCAAATATACTAGAGAAAGATGAAAGCATGGAATGCAGAGGTTACTACCCTCGCGCGATCACCTTATGGGTGTCGTGTATACAACAGGGGCGTGTGAAAACCACTATTCACAGGCTGTCTTCCATTTAGATAATCCCATCATCAAAGGGGAGGGCTGTGACAGGCCCTAGAAAAATAAAACTTTGCCACTTCACAAAAGAAAATTTTTGAAATTTTCGATGTCTTTCTGAGAATCTATTTATTTACACTTGTTTAAGAAACACATGGCACTAGTGTTCAGTCTATGTTACATCACCATAGTGTATTGGAACAGTCCATAATGTCACTGTGATGACATTTCACTATCATTTTGCACTGTACAGTGTCAATATGCACACCCTTCTGAATTACAGTCCCGAAAAATTCACTGTTCCTCGCAGCACTAAGCGACAGGTTTTAGTACACTACCTGCCGCCACCACGAATCGCTTCAACTCCTGCACTTGCTTCGCATAGTGTTTAAAGAACACCCTGGATGACTTCCATCCAGTATACGAGCAAAGACTCGAAGTCCATAAGTTGGAATAAATTTAATGAAGAAGCAATCTTCCTAGGATCATGACCTGCGGGTGTACTGTCAGGATCCGTTCTGTGAATAAAATAGGTGATCTTCACCCTTAATTGTTTTAGTGATAGGTTCGAACCCATGTTTCTCCTTTAAAGAGCTGTCCTCCCCCGAAGTCTGAAGTTCTGCGAAGATAGACCTTTAGACTCTCCACTGGAGACAGCGAGACATCTTCCTTCAGAGGGCAGATTCTCCAGGGACCACACCTCTTCGTGGGTAGCTCATTCTTGGCGAGAAACGGGTCGGGAAAGAGGTTTAGCTCACCCATCTCCATAAACTGGATATGGCCTTCCTTAGATAAGGCCACTATTTCACTAACTCTAGCCCCTGAGGCTAGAGCAAGCAAGAAAATAACCTTCCGAGTCAAACCTTTCAAAGAACAAGCCTCATTGTCCAAACTTGAGGCAAAGTGCAGCACCTTATCAAGGGACCATGAGATGGGCCGTGGAGGTGCTGCAGGCCTAAGTCTGGCACAGGCCTTAGGTATCTTGTTAGAAATTTTGTTAGACAAGTCTATCTGGAAGGCATACAGTAAGGGCCTTGTCAAGGCATATTTACACGTGGTATCGTGTTAGCTGCTAACCCTTGTTCATGAAGGTGTATAAAGAAGGACAAACAGAAAATCCATCGAGATTTCCTTTGGATTCTTTGCCTTGACAAAGGTTACCCACTTCTTCCAAGATGACTAGTATTGTCTTCTAGTAGATTTTGACTTGTATTCCTCCAATTAGTCGATACTTTCCTTCGAGATCCCGAACCTTTTCTTTACCGCTAGGGAGAGAAATTCATGATGAAGGTCTCGGGTTTTCTGTAATGAAGCGAAGACAGTCGACTTCTGAACTTGCTGAGACAGAACTGGGTTCTGCAGAGGAATCAGTCTCGGCTGTAATTCCAGAATCAAAGGGAACCAGTTGCTCCGGGGCCACTTGGGAGCCACTAGGGCTGCTGTTCCCGGGAACGATCTCAGCTTGATGAGGACCTTCAGCAGTAGGTTGGGTGGAGGGGACAGTTAAATCCTGGTCCACTTGTTCCAATCCAGGGATATGGCATCCACTGCTTCCGCTCGAGGGTCCTCGTACGGAGCCACGTACCGAGGAAGTTTCTTGTTGTCGCTCGTCGCAAAGAGGTCTATCTGCAGTTCTGAGACTTGACGTAAGATGAAGGAAAATGATTCTGCGTCTAGGGACCATTCTGACTCTATCGGAGCTATCCTGGATAGAGCGTCCGCTGTCACATTGCGGAACCCTTGAAGGTGAACTGCTGACAAGTGCCATCTCTTCTTTTCCGCTAAACGGAAGATGGCCAACATCACTTGGTTGAGTTGAGGTGATCTTGAGCCTTGATGGTTTAGACATCTTACCACTACTTCGCTGTCCAGAATCAGCCTTATGTGGACTGAGGGACGAGGGGACAACTACTTCAATGTGAGAAAGACTGCCATGGCCTCCAAGATGTTGATGTGAAAAGTCCTGAACAGGGAGGACCAAGTTCCTTGAGCTCTGCGCTGGTGGGAATGTCCCCCCCATCCTTCCAGTGATGTATCCGTATGGATGACAACTGAGGGTGGAGACGGCTACAGAGGTACTGATCTTCTGAACTTTCTGGCTTTTGACCATGGCTTGAGAAGTGATCGGATCGGAGCCGAACCGGTAGTGGTCATCTTAGATCCCTTCGAGTGTTTGATGCGTACTTTCTCCAGACTCCTGATGCATCTTTTAGCTGTGCTTTTAGCACTGGGTCTGTCACCGAGGCAAATTGGATGGAGCCCAGCAGTCTCTCCAGTTGGCATCTTGAAATCCAACAGGACTGTAGGAGTCCCTTGACAGATCCTGCTATCTCTCTCCTCTTCTTTAATGGGATGGAGAGGCAATGGAACTTTTGAGCTGGAGATAGTCGAGACTTTTTGGTGTTGATTTTGAATCCCAGATGTTCCAGGAACTGGATCACCTTCTTGGATACCTGCACGCATTCCTCTTCCGATGCTGCCCACACCAGCCAATCGTCCAGGTATGAAACTACCTGTGCACCTTGCAGGCGTAGTTGTTGAACGACTGCTTCCGCAATCTTCGTGAAGATCCTTGGGGCTATGTTTAGCCCGAAGGGCATGGCTTTGAAAACGTACCTTCTTTTTCGAAGCCTGAAACCTAGGTAGGAGGAGATCTGGCGATTCATCGGAATATGCCAATATGCGTCCGCCATGTCTATGGAGACTGTGTATGCCTTTTTGGGGAGTAGGGCCCTTATGTGTCGAAGGGTTAGCATCTTGAACTTGTTGCTCTTGATAAACTTAAGAGGCGATAAATCCAGAATGACTCTGAGTTTGTCTGAGTGTTGGAAGAACTGAGGAAATGTTGGTGGAGCTGTCTTCCAGCTCCAACCTAGTCCATTCTTGATTATGCTGTGGGCTCAGGGATCGAAGGTCCAACGATCCCGGAAGAGTCGGAGTCTTCCTCCTACTGGAATCATCTCATTGTCTTTGGGTACCGGAGGACTTGCCTCCTCGACCGCTTCCTCCCCTACCTCCTTTTCCTCTAGATGGACGCCTAGAGGAATCTCTACCCGAGCCTATACTCCTCGGGCGAAAGGTAGTGGCCTGCCTCTCAAAAGCTGGAGTAAAGGCTGGTGACTGAGTCACTGGTTGCTGGGGTACCTAACTGGTAGGTAGGTGGGGGTTGTGCCACCATCTGTGGCGCCGCAGTCACGGGCAGTTGTTGCCTAGCAGGGCGAGTTGGCATTCTTGGTCGCTTTGGTTTCCTCTTCGCTTTGGGACCCTCATCTGGAGAAGACTTCCTTTTACCTGACATGCCCCACTTCTGGAGAAGAATTCTATTCTCCGTGGCGGCCTTGTCAACAATTTCTTTGACCAAATCGTTCGGAAACAGATCCTTCCCCCAGATGTTGGAAGATATCAGTTTCCTAGGTTCGTGTTTGACCGCAGCCGAGGCAAACACGAACTCTCTACAAGCCCTTCTTGCCTTAACGAAGCTGTAGAAGTCCTTCGTTAGGGTTGCTGAATGTACCTTGTCCAGAACCATGAATATTTCTGGGGTCCTATGTTCACTGGCCATTGCCTCCATGGACACCTGGAGGGACAGAGAGGCAGCAAGCCTCTCCTTCGTATCTTGTTCTCTCCGTAGGGGAAACTCAGACAACTTAGGGAGGTTCTCATCGAACTGGCGTCTGGCTATGTCAGCGTCCAACTTCCTGACTGAGAAGGTTAGCTGAATGTCCTTCCAATCACTATGATCGGGTGGTAAGGCCAGGGAGAAGGGCCTACACTCCTCTAGTGTAGGGCAAGGTTTCCCTGCTTCCACTGCCTTAAATGATTTCTCCGTGAAGGAGAAAACCATAGTAGTGGGAGCAAGAAAAGAAGGATGCTTCTTGCTCAGGGCCAGCACCTTAGAATTGGTGAAGCCCTTTTCGTTCTGGCTGCTGGCGAACAAAACTTGAGCCTTTGAAAGGTCAAGTACCATGACCTCCTTAGGCTCTGTTTCCTCCTTAGAAACGGGTTCCGTCTTAAGACGAACGAAGCAGTCCGGATAAGACTCGAAGCTAGGCCAGAACTCAACGTCCTCTATGAGGACAGAGCCCAGCTTCTCAGAAATAATGATCTTGCCATTAGTTATGGGTATGTACTCGGCATGTTTCCATGGGTTAACCTCGGAACACGAGGGAAGATCCTTCACATTGAGTCTCCGAAGAGGCTCACGGGAAAGCGTGATCTGAAGAATCTCCTTCTTGAGATCCGCTTCCCTCTTCTCGAGCTTCTTGTCATACATGTCCATCATGGCTCTGATGGCATCCACGGCATCATTCGACATTGAAGGCTGAGGAGCAGATGAAGTAGAGGGTACTGGTTCTGGTGCAGGAACCGACGATTGATTGATTTAAAGTTTTCAGGCATCCTGACATGCAGGAACCGACGAAACAGAAATTGTTTCGACGTCCTCCTCTTCCGTCTCAGGAGCCACAGTTGACTCTTCTTCTGGACCTTCTACCAGAAGGTATTTTTTGTTGCCCTCTGACACCTCTGACATCCTCTCATCATCAAGGTGGATGTCCTTCATCGCATCCGAGACATCCGTGTCAACAGATAGCTGGATGTAAGGGATCTCAGGGCGAGGCTGAGGAATAACAGTATCTGCAGATGCCTTGGGGAATAGTAGGGCTCTCATACGCTCACTAGGTAAGTAAGGCCCCGTGGAGTTCTTTTGAAAACCACACACCCATTTGCGTTGTTTACCCCGGGCTGCGTCCCTAGCCTCTGTGGATTTTTGGCTCTCAAAAGCCTCATTAAGCAGGTCTTTACAAACTGTACATACCTGCTGGTCCCAATACTTCAGAGTTCCTTTGGTGATGGAACAGGGGGAGTGTGTCCTACACCCCAGATGGCCATAGAAGTTCTTGCGGCGGATGCTGCAGAACACGCTGTCACACTATTTCATTAGACTTTTGATTAATATAATTCTTATTATAAATCCATACTATTTTATTGCATATAGCTTAGGATAGTTAAGCTGGAAATTGAATAGGAAAGACACATACATGTGATTCCTGCCCAGTCAATTGCTTTGACCTTCCTCACTATTAGATCTAGGACATCCTTTATAAGATGCCCAGAAGATTCTAGTCCCTAAGGATAGAGTAGTGTAAACAACACTCACTTCCAAAAGATATAATAATAAGGAATAAAGAACTGATCAACAATCAGTGTAAAGAAAAGGGGAATTCTTTTCCCAATTCCATTAGGTCTCAACAATAGACTGTGCCTGGAAGCACAGAGTATGTTAGAAAACTCTGAATACTGTATAATTACATACCATAGTTTTCAGTCTGCAGTATCCTCTATACTACAGATATACATGTACTGGCTATAGTATACTCATATACAGCAGTCATTGCCGGCAAGGCTAGTACCTAGATTTGATTCATCTGTCATAATATTCACTATATGTATAGTTGGCAGGCCTCCCACTTGCCAGCCACCCACCGACTGCTGGAGCTTCGCCGACAGAAGGCACACTAATCCAGCCATCATTCAGAGTGACTGGGAAGTGACCAAGTACAGACATTATGAATAATCGACGGCCCGCCGACTTGCCGGCGAACCCCCGGAGCTTCGCTGGCTGCCGGAGGGTCACCGACCAAGGGCACACTATCCCAGCCATCATTCAATGTGACTGGGTAGTGGGAAAGTACACACACTTCCGGCTCTTGCCGCCAGAGACATCTTGACAGTGAATCAATGGCTGTCGGACCACAAGCCTAGCCTGCATCATGCCGGCAAGGTTAGTAGCCGGCAACCACCCATAGTTGGAGGCGCTTAGATAGAGAGAAAGTAAGGAGTGAAGGAAGACGATAAGTTGGTGGCACTTGCCACAGAATCACAACCTTCCTCCTGAATGAGGGTTCTAATGGAAGGGGAGACATATCATGATCAAGCTTCCACCCATCCGCATTTATGCCGGAAATCAGTCCGACAAAGGCAACGGATGGCAGCCCAAGGGAGGACTGAAGAACACTCAAAGGCAAAGGGGGTCCCCTGCCGGCAGCTAGACCTGCCGATACAGCTATCCCAGAACCATATGTCTTAAGGGAAGCTGAACGACTAGGCCATACAGGCAGAAGACCGAGCCAGCCCTTCAATCCACCGGCTCTCAGTGAGATTGTAGGACAACGGACACAGAGGTGTGATGGCTAGGCCATCACCAAAGGACAGAAAGGGACAGGGAAAAGGGTCCTGTATAAGGTGTAAGAGGAACCGGCAAGCTGTCCCTCTCACACTAGAAGGAAAATCTGTTTCAGTATCGTCACCATCCTAGGCCAAGGAGAGTACATTCTCCAGCCTAGGGTGTGCTAATACAGTAAAGGGACTGGCATCACAAGCCGTTGCCTAGGTTATAAAGAAACAGAGTACCCATGCCTACATCATTCTAGGCCAAGAATAACCACTATCCTTTAGCCTAGGATCTGCAGGCACAGGACTAGTCGCTAGACCACAGGGAGAAGGGGATCCCATGACCTCTCCAAGAGCAGTCTAGGGAGGCAGAGCCTCCTATGCCAACCAATTAAGTCCAATAGGGAAGTACATTCGCCCTATCGGGTAGCTGAAGGCACACGGCAAGTACTCTTGAGGTTCTGACCCAAACTCAAAGCTCATAAACAATGGCTTGGAAAGGGGCAGCAGACCCTAGCCTAACCTTGCCAGAATCAATTCAAGGCAAAACTGGGTAGAAGGGATTACCTTTCACTGGAAGGTAATCAGGGATATTGTATGAAAGTATGCTAAACGGATTTTGAGCGAAGCGAAAAATCTATTTATGGGTGAGATAGCCATGTTGTCCTGATGGATGGTTCCTTCAGTAGCTTCCTAAGGGTATATTTGACTACAGTGGATATTCCCAGAGAATTAAACTAAAGGTTATCACAGAATTCTAACTTCTGGTGCGAGTACCCTAAAGGTTTCCCTCTAGGATATCGTATATCAACAGGGGACGCATGTATTAACACGCCACATAGCTATCTGCACCCCATACAGAGGTAACGCTTCAATATGGAAAGGTGGCTGAGTAACTGAGGAGCCGTTCCAAAGTTACTCTCATACGTGGCTACTTTTGGTACTCGAGACGTAAACAAACGGGCGCCATTGTTAAATGACGTCACGTCCGTCTTATTCCAACGTTCAGTTCCTACCAATCTCCGCGATACAGTATGTCAGGGAGGGGCCTGGAAGGCTGAACTGGAACAGACGGGTGGGTCCATCAGGACGACATGGCTATCTCACCCAAAAATAGATTTTTCGCTTCGCTCAAAATCCGTTTTTTGGGCTCAAGCCATGTCGTCCTGATGGAAGTATACCAGAGAATTAATGTATCGTGGATTTTTCCCCAATCCAAGTGCCTAGGTCTTCGAACAATATTCCTATGGTCTGGCGACCGTGGAGACTGAGACATTCTTAGAAGATGTCCTTACCTGAGGTTCTATGATGTTCTGGCTTCCTGCCCCCCCTGGCAGGGGAGTCCTGGTGGACAAGAGGGATATCTCGAAGTGATCGGTTAAAGAACTACTCACCTGGTGGAGAGATCATGCCGGTCTCGGAGACAGATCGAAGGTTCATATTCGTGTAGGAACATTATCAAGTCATTAGGTGAGTATACAATATAAGATACTTATATAATTCCCATTATCATTAGAGGAAAGGGTGTAAATGAAACTATAACAATCATATATTTCTTAATAAAGAATAGGAGCGAAAGGAGACGCACATGGTAAATAAAATAGACATTTTATTTCTAAGTTTGCAAGTAATTATAGAAATTAATTACAATAATGATTATAGAATTTATTTACAATAATAATAAATAATGCACATAGAATTACTGAAGAGATGGTGATCTTGAGTCTGAAAAGGAAAAAAAGAAATTTTGCCTTTAAACACAAGTTCCCGGGGGAACGCCAGTCTTTTAGAGTTCAATTAACACTCCAGGCTCAAGAGCATGTGGCACACGTGCAAAAATTCTATGACATTTCACCTTGATAAAGAAGTCTATTAGAAACACTAAGTGTCCATTGAATCACTATGTATCACGATAGGGTCAACACAGGCACCCGTAGAGTTAGAATCCCGAAATAACTCACTGTTCTATGCAGATTTAAGCAGCAGGTTTCATTACACTACCTGCGGCTACCACTAATCGTTTCACTTCGTGCACCTGTTCCGCATAGTGCTTGAAGAACACGCGCGATGATTTCCAGCCCGTAAAACTCCTGAGGCTTTCGAAATCCATTCCTTGAAAGAAATTCAAGGAAGAGGAGACTTTCCTAGGATCGTGACCTGCGGGTGTACTGTCAGGATCCGCTCTGCGAATGAAGTAGGTGATTTTCGCTCGTAGTTGTTTCAGTGACAGGTCACTACCCGAGGTTTCTCCTTTGAAGAGTTGTCCTCCACCGAAGTCTGAAGTTCTTCGAAGATAGACCTTAAGACTCTCCACTGGGCATAGAGAGACATCTTCCTTCAGGGGGCAGATTCTCCAAGGGCCCCATCTCTTGGTGGGAAGTTCATTCTTTGCGAGAAACATTGGGTTGGGGAAGAGGGTAAGTTCCCCCGTGTCGGCGAACTGTATTTGGCCCTCTTCTCTTGATAATGCCACTATTTCACTGACTCGGGCTCCTGAGGCGAGAGCAAAGGAAAATAACTTTTTGAGTCAGGTCTTTCAGAGGGCAAGAATCGTTGTCCAGACTAGAGGCAAAATGGAGCACCTTATCCAGGGACCAGGAGATAGGTTTTGGTGGAGGTGCTGGACGTAGTCTAGCGCATGCCTTTGATTTGTCCAGCGAAATCTTAAATAAACTACCAATCTGGAAGGCGTATAGGAGTGGTCTAGTCAAGGCCGATTTACAAGTGGAAATTGTATTGGCCGCTAAGCCTTGTCCATGAAGGTGAATGAAGAAGGACATGCAAAAATCAATGGTGATTTCCGTAGGATTTTTTGCCTTGATGAAGGAAACCCATTTTCTCCAGGAAGATTCGTATTGCCTTCTGGTAGACACTGTTTTGTACTCCTCGAGGATGTCTAAACTATTCTTCGAGATCCCAAATCTTTTCTTCACGGCTAGGGAGAGAAAATCAGGAGATGAAGGTCCTTGACTTTCAGTGATGAAGCGAAGACATTCGACTTCTGTACCTGTTGGGAGAGAACTGGGCCCGGCAGGGGGATCAGCTTAGGCTGCAGCTCCAGGACCAGGGGATACCAATTGCTCCGGGGCCACTTGGGAGCCACTAGGGCCGCTGTCCCTTTGAAGGTTCTCAATTTGGAGAGGACTTTCAGCAGAAGGTTGGGTGGAGGGAACAGGTAAATCTTGGGCCATCTATTCCAGTCCAGGGACATGGCGTCCAATGCTTCTGCATTGGGGTCCTCGTAAGGGGCCACATATCGAGGAAGTTGATTGTTGTCGCTCGTCGCAAAGAGGTCGATCTGAAGTTCCGGGACTTGGCGAGAGATGAAGGAGAATGATCTTGCGTCTAGGGACCATTCCGACCCTATGGGGTTTGTCCTTGATAGAGCGTCCGCTGTCTCGTTGCGGAATCCTTGTAGGTGAACTGCAGACAAGTGTCATTTCTTCCTGTCCGCCAGACGGAAGATGGGTAGAAGCACCTGATTTACCTGGGGCGATCTCGAGCCCTGGCAATTGAGACATCTGACTACCACCGAGCTGTCCAGAGTCAGACGGATGTGGATCGAGGGAGGCGGGGAAAGTTTCTTCAGGGTGAGAAGAACCGCCATGGCCTCCAAGATGTTGATGTGAAACGTCTTGAACAGGGGAGACCATGTTCCTTGAACCTGTCGTTGGTGGGAGTGACCTCCCCAACCCTCCAGAGAGGCGTCCGTGTGGATGTTGATCGATGGAGGCGGGTGTTGAATAGGGATGGACCTTTTCAGGGCCTAAGCTTCTGACCACGGCTTTAGAAGTGAGCGAAGTCTGTTTGGAAGCCGTCTCTTGAGGTCTCTTCGAGCAATGGATGCGAAACGTCTCCAGACTCCCGCAGCATCCTTTAGCCCTGCGCGTAGCACTGGGTTTGTCACTGAGGCAAACTGTAGGGAGCAGAGAACTTGTTCCTGTTGGCGTCTTGAGATCCATTTGGATTTTAGAAGCCTCCTGACAGACCCTGCTATTTCCTTCCTTTTCTTCAGTGGGATGGAAAGGCGGTGTGACTGAAGGTTCCAATGGATTCCTAACCATAGGAACTTCTGAGCTGGAGTGAGGCGAGATTTCTTGGTGTTTATCTTGAAACCCAGATGTTCCAGGAACTGGGTGACTTTGTTGCAGGCTCGCAGACAATCTTCGGGCAATGTCGACCAGACTAGCCAGTAGTCTAGGTAGGCCATCACTTGGACGTCCTGAAGACGTAGCTGTTGGACGATTGTGTCTGCCAGCTTGGTGAAGATTCTTGGAGCCACGTTGAGCCCGAAGGGCATGGCCCTGAAGGCGTAACTTTTCCTTTGGAGTCGAAATCCTAAGTAGGAGGAAGCGTAGTGGTTCATTGGAACGTGCCAGTAGGCATCCGCCAGGTCTATGGAGGCCGTGTGAGGCAGTAGGGCTCTTATTTGGTGAAGAGTCAGCATCTTGAATTTGTTGTTCGCAATGAACTTGTTGAGAGGGGACAAGTCTAGAATGACTGAGTTTGTCTGAGTCTTTCTTGGGAACACAAGTGTCTTCCTTGGAACCTTGTTGACTTTACCCTCTTGATCACCTTCTTGTTCAAGAGTTCTAGGACATATTCTTCCAAGAGGGGGGTCGACGGTTGGAAGAATTGCTGGAAGGATGGGGGTGGTCGAGTCCAGCTCCAGCTCAGTCCGTTCTTGATGATGCTGTGTGTCCAAGGATCGAAGGTCCAACGATCCTGGAATTGGCGGAGTCTTCCTCCCACCGGAAGCACTTCATTGCTTCTGGTGTCCCGAGGGTTTGCCACCTCGGCTGCTAGCTCTCCTTCCCCCTCTGCCTCTGGAGGGGTGGCGAGAAAAATCTCTGCTGGAGCCTCTACCTCTGGGACGAAAGGTAGTGGAATGTTGCTCGTAGGCAGGGGTGAAGACCGGTGACTGCGACACCACCGGTTGTAGGACCAGTTGAAAGGTCTGCTGTGGTTGTGCAACCACTTGGGGAGCAGCGGGAGCCGGAAACTGGCGTCTTGGTTGACGTTGCTGGGGCCTAGGCTTGGAGGGTTTCCTCTTAGGCTGAGGGCCTTTGTCCTGAGAGGACTTCCTCTTTCGGGACATGCCCCACTTGTGGAGAAGGTTCCGGTTCTCCGTGGCAGCTTTGTCCGCTATTTCTTTCACCAAGGCTGACGGGAAGAGGTTTACCCCAGATGTTGGAGGAAATCAGTCTCCGGGGTTCGTGTTTCACCGTCGCATTGGCGAACACGAACTCTCTACAGGCTCTGCGAGCCTTAACAAAGCTATACAGGTCCTTTGTCACAGTTGCTAGGTGTGACTTCGCTAGGACCATGTACCAGTCTGGGACCCTAGTGTCCCCGGCCATGACTTCTAGCTGTATCTGATGTGACAGAGAGGCGGCAAGTCTCTCCTTGGTGTCCTGTTCCCGACGAAGGAGATGGTCGTTCAGTCGAGGGAGGTCCTCGTTGAACTGGCGACCAGCCACATCAGGTTCCAACTTCCCAACCGTAAAGGTGAACTGGATATCTTTCCAGTACCTATCATCGGGGGGAAGAGTGAGGGAGAAGGGTCTGCACTCCTCCAGTGCAGGGCAAGGTTTACCTTCTTCCACCGCCTTCATGACCGCTTGAAAGGCCTTTTCTACAAAGGGGAAGGTCGCAGTAGCTGGAGCAATAAAGGACGGATGCTTTTTGCTCAGTGCTGGCATCTTTGAGTTGGTGAAACCCCGACTCTTCATTGAGTGAGCCAGCATGGCTTGGGCCTTCGCGAGATCGAACATGATCACTTCCTTTGGTTCGGTCTCTTATTTTGAGGCTGGTTCAGACCTGAGTCAGACGTAACAGTCCGGATACGCCTCGAAATTCGGGAAGAATTCCACTTCTTCCAGGAGGACAGAACCAATCTTGTCGTTTATGAAGATCTTGCCAGTCGTGATTGGCATATGCTCGGCGTACCTCCATGGGTTAGACTCCGAGCAGTGAGGGAGGTCCTTTACCGAGATCTTCTTCGGTTGTTTGAAGCCGATGAGAGTAGTCCGGAACTGCTCCTGAGTCTCCCTGAGCTTCTTCTCCATAAGGGCCTCCAGCATCCGGAAGACCTCTTGGGTGGCGGATGGTAACGTTTCTGAGGCGGTGGAGGTAGAGGGAACGGGTTCCTCGGTTACTACGGGTTTTACCGCGAGTGTTGGAGCGACCTCGGTCTCCGAATCAGGGTATTCCACCTGATCTTCCTCATAGTCGAGCTCTTCGCCCATGAGGGTCTTCGCTGTACCTTCGGACACCTCCGACATACGCTCCACTTGTCGGAATCGATGTGACACGTACGGAGTGTCTGCACCATAACGACGTCGGGTTCGACCACCAGTTGGACGGTGGGAATCTGGTCTTGAGGGATCACAGAGTCCTTGGATGCTTTCGGGAAAAGCAAGGCCCTCATATCTTCGTTTGGAAGGTAAGGTCCAGAGGCGTTCTTTTGGAAGCCAAGCACCCATTTGCGCAGTTTCACTTTAGCAGTGTCCCGTACCTCCGTGGAAGGAGGGTTGTTGAACACGTCATCTAGGAGACTTTCGCAGATCGGACAGTTCTGCGGATCCCAGTATTTAAGGTCGCCTCTCTTGGCGACGCAGGGAGCATGGGTCCGGCACGCCTTGTGCCCGTAGAAGTCCGGGCGTTTAACTCCGCAGAAGAAGCTCTCACACTTCATATACTCCTCCTTTCCAGAAGAAGGCGAGGCTGAAGGCTGAGACATGGCGAAGATGAACACAGATAAGAAAATCAATTGGCAAAAAGCCAGCTGCAGGTAGGAACTACAACGAAAGGAATAAGACGGACGTGATGTCATTTAACAATGGCGCCCGTTTGTTTACGTCTCGAGTACCAAAAGTAGCCACTTATGAGAGTAACTTTGGAACGGCTCCTCAGTTACTCAGCCACCTTTCCATATTGAAGCGTTAACTCTATATGGGGTGCAGATAGCTATGTGGCGTGTTAATACATGCGTCCCCTGTTGATATACGATATCCTAGAGGGAAACCTTTAGGGTACTCGCACCAGAGGTTATAATTCTGTGATAACCTTTAGTTTAATTCTCTGGGAATATCCACTGTAGTCAAATATACCCTTAGGAAGCTACTGAAGGAACCTTCCATCAGGACGACATGGCTTGAGCCCAAAAAAGCCATTAGGCTATTAGCCTAGTGACAGTGAGATCGACTATCTGACTCATCGAAGCTCTTACGTATATTATCTTGGAAAAGGAAAATTTATATGCAATCCATATATCTTACAAGGATAAATTGCCTAATATCTTCATTTTAATTTTAATAACACCAAGAACTCTATTATATCATGCAGGAGAGTAAACTAAAATGCCTAGGCTAGGAAGCCTAGTGTCAGCAAGATTGGCTACCTAATTTGCCGAAACTAAAGAATACTATAGGCATAATATAATTAATTCCTAGCAATGAAGACTATATAGCTAATTATATATTTTTCACCTATAATACCGGGAATGACGTTCTGGCTAACTAAATAACACGTGCATTACAAACGACAGCGCCAAAAGGCGCCTCCGGTCCAGGCAATATCTCTGCCAAAAAGCAAGTTTATTTTGAGTAACTCATTACTTTACGGCCAGAGCTAAATTTATACAATATAAGATTTAAATACTCAACTTTCCAGAGGCAGAAGAGGCTGGATATTGCATTATAATCCAAGATATTGAAAAAGCACTGGGAAAAATCACCGAGCTGACGCGCTACAGAGAAAGGAATAAACATGGCCGACGATTATCGTGCCGAGTACTCAAACAGTAACGGAGGAGGGGAATTTTGTAACGGCTCCTCTTTTATTTTGCCACTTTTCCCCCTCGAAGCGTAAATGCTATGTGGGGTGCAGAATGTTATCTGGCGTGTCAAGAATACGTCCCCTGATATTATCCGATATCCTCAAAGGAAACTTTGAGGATATTCGCGCCAGAAGTTAGAATTCTGGAGACCTTTAGTTAAATTCTCTGGGAATATCACTTTAAGTCAAATATACCCTAGGAAGTCACTGAGAGGAACCTTCCATCAGGACGCCATGGCTTGAGCCCAAAAATGCAAATATTACACTCCAGGACATTGGAAGTCTGCAAAAGGAAAACAGTGTAAATGTTATATTCCGGGACATTGGAAGTCTGCAAAAGGAAAATAGTGCAAATGTTACATTCCAAGACATTGGAAGTCTGCAAAAGGAAAATAATGCAAATGTTACATTTCAGGACATTGCAAATCTGCAAAAGGAAAATAGTGCAAATGTTACATTCTAGGACATTGGAAGTCTGCAAAAGGAAAATAATGCAAATGTTACATTCCAGGACATTGGAAGTTTGCAAAAGGAAAATAATGAAAATATTACATTCCAGGACATTGGAAGTCTGCGAAAGATAAATAATGCAAATATTACATTCCAGGACATTGGAAGTCTGCAAAAGGAAAATAATGCAATTATTACATTCCAGGACATAGGAAGTCTGCAAAAGGAAAATAATGTAAATATTACATTCCAGGACATTGGAATTCTGCAAAAGGAGAATTATGCAATTATTACATTCAAGGACATTGGAAGTCTGCAAAAGGAAAATAATGTGAATATTACATTCCAGGACATTGAAAGTCTGCAAGAGGGAAATATTGCAAATGTTACATTCCAGGACATTGGAAGTCTGCAAGGGGAAAATAATGCAAATATTACATTCCAGGACATTGGAATTCTGCAAAAGGAAAATAATGCAAATGTTACATTCCAGGACATTGGAAGTATGCAAAAGGAAAATAGAGCAGATGCTACATTCCAGGACATTGGAAGTCTGCAAAAAGAAAATAATGCAAATGTAACATTCAAGAACATTGGAAGTCTGCAAAAAGAAAATATTGCAAATGTAACATTCAAGAACATTGGAAGTATGCAAAAGGAAAATGCAAACGTTATATTCCAGGACATTGGAATTCTGCAAAATGAAAATAGTGCAAATGTTACTTTCCAGGACATTGGAAGTCTGCAAAAGGAAAATGGTGCAAATTTTACATTCCAGGACATTGGAAGTCTGCAAAAGGAAAATAGTGCAAATGTTACATTCCAGGACATTGGAAGTCTGCAAAAGAAAAATAGTGCAAATTTTACATTCCAGGACATTGGAAGTCTGCAAAATGGAAATAGTGCAGATGTTACTTTCCAGGACATTGGAAGTCTGCAAAAGGAAAATGGTGCAAATATTACATTCCAGGACATTGGAAGCCTGCAAAAGGAAAATAATGCAAATGTTATATTCTAGGACATTGGAAATCTGCAAAAGGAAAATAATGCAAATATTACATTGCAGGAAATTGGAAGTCTGCAAAAGGAAAATGGTGCAAATGTCACATTCTAGGACATTGGAAGTCTTCAAAAGGGAAATAATGCAAATATTACATTCCAGGACATTGGAAGTCTGCAAAAGAAAAAAGGTGCAAATGTCACATTCCAGGAAATTGGAAGCCGGCAAAAGGAAAATGGTGCAAATGTCACATTCCAGGAATTGGAAGTCTGCAAAAGGAAAAATAGTGCAAATATTACATTCCAAGATATTAAAGGTCTGCAAAAGGAAAATAATGCAAATATTACATTCCAGGACATTAGAAATCTGCTAAGGGAAAATAGTGCAAGTGTCACATTCCAGGACATTGGAAGTCTGCAAAAGGAAAATAATGCAAGTATCACATTCCAGGACATTAGAAATCTGCTAAGGGAAAATAGTGCAAGTGTCACATTCCAGGACATTGGAAGTCTGCAAAAGGAAAATAATGCAAGTATCACATTCCAGGACATTAGAAATCTGCTAAGGGAAAATAGTGCAAGTGTCACATTCCAGGACATTGGAAGTCTACAAAAGGAAAATAATGCAAGTATCACATTCCAGGACATTAGAAATCTGCTAAGGGAAAATAGTGCAAGTGTCACATTCCAGGACATTGGAAGTCTGCCAAAGGAAAATAGTGCAAGTGTCACTTTCCAAGACATTGGAAGTCTGCAAAAGGAAAATAGTGCAGATGTCACATACCAGGACATTGGAAGCATGCAAAAGGAAAATAGTGCAAAGGTCACATTCCAGCATATTGGAAGTCTGCAAAAGGAAAATAGTGCAAGTGTCACATCCCAAGACAGTGGAAGTCTGGAAAAGGAAAATAGTGCAAGTGTCACTTTCCAAGACATTGGAAGTCTGCAAAAGGAAAATAGTGGAAGTGTCACATGCCAGGACATTGGAAGTCTGCAAAAGGAAAATAGTGCAAATGTCACATACCAGGACATTGGAAGTCTGCAAAAGGAAAAGTGTGCAAGTGTCACATTCCAAGACATTGAAAGTCTGCAAAAGGAAAATAGTGCAAATGTCACATACCTGGACATTGGAAATCCGCAAAAGGAAAATAGTGCAAAGGTCACATTCCAGGATATTGGAAGTCTGCAAAAGAAAAATAGTGCAAATGTCACATACCAGGACATTGGAAGTCTGCAAAAGGAAGTGTGCATGTGTCACATTCCAAGACATTGGAAGTCTGCAAAAGGAAAATAGTGCAAATTTCACATTCCAGGACATTGGAAGTCTGCAAAGGTAAAAGCGGCAAGTGTCACATTACAAGACATTGGAAGTGTGCAAAAGGAAAATAGTGCAAATGTCACATTACAGGACATTGGTAGTCTGCATAAGGAAAATAGTGCAAGTATCACATTCCAGGACATTAGAAATCTGCTAAGGGAAAATAGTGCAAATGTCATATTCCAGGACATTTGTAGTCTGCATTAGCAAAATAGTGCAATTATCACATTCCAGGACATTAGAAATCTGCTAAGGGAAAATATTGCAAGTGTCACTTTCAAGGACATTGGAATTCTGCAAATGGAAAATATTGCAAGTGTCACTTTCAAGGACATTGGAAGTCTGCAAAAGGAAAATAGTGGAAGTGTCACTTCCAAAGACATTGGAAGTCTGCAAAAGGAAAATAGTTGAAGTGTCACATTCCAGGACATTGGAAGTCTGCAAAAGGAAAATAGTGCAAAGGTCAAATTCCAGCATATTGGAAGTCTGCAAAAGCAAACTATTGCAAGTGTCATATTCCAAGACATTGGAAGTCTGCAAAAGGAAAATAGTGCAAGTGTCACATTCCAAGACATTGGAAGTCTGCAAAAGGAAAATAGTGAAAATGCCACATACCAGGGCATTGGAAGTCTGCAAAAGGAAAAGTGTGCAAGTGTCACATTCCAAGACATTGGAAGTCTGCAAAAGGAAAATAGTGCAAATGTCACATTCCAGGACATTGGTAGTCTGCATAAGGAAAATAGTGCAAGTATCACATTCCAGGACATTAGAAATCTGCAAAGGGAAAATAGTGCAAATGTCACATTCCAGGACATTGGTAGTCTGCATAAGGAAAATAGTGCAAGTATCACATTGCTGTTCCAGGTGTTGAGGTGCTAGTGATGGGAGATGAGAATGAGAGAGAGATTACAATAGAGGAAGTGAGGAGAGCACTAGATGAAACGAGAGTAGGAAAAGCATCTGGTATGGATGGTGTGAAAGCTGAGATGTTGAAGGAAGGCGGTGTGACTGTACTTGAATGGTTGGTGAGATTGTTTAATATGTGTTTTGTGTTGTCAATGGTACCAGTAGATTGGGTTTGTGCATGTATTGTACCACTATATAAGGGTAAGGGAGATGTGCATGAGTGTTGTAATTCAAGAGGTATTAGTTTGTTGAGTGTAGTTGGAAAAGTGTATGGTAGAGTAATGATTAATAGGATTAAGGATAAAACAGAGAATGCAATCTTGGAAGTACAGGGTGGTTTTAGAAGAGGTAGGGGTTGTATGAATCAGATTTTTACAGTTAGGCAGATATGCGAGAAATATTTAGCAAAAGTTAAGGAGGTGTATGTTGCGTTTATGGATCTGGAGAAAGCATATGTTAGAGTTGATAGGGAAGCAATGTGGAATGTGATGAGGTTATATGGAGTTGGTGGAAGGTTGTTGCAAGCAGTGAAAAGTTTCTACAAAGGTAGTAAAGCATGTGTTAGAATAGGAAATGAAGTGAGTGATTGGTTTCCGGTGAGAGTGGGGCTGAGACAGGGATGTGTGATGTCGCCGTGGTTGTTTAACTTGTATGTTGATGGAGTGGTGAGAGAGGTGAATGCTCGAGTGCTTGGACGAGGATTAAAACTGGTAGGCGAGAATGACCATGAATGGGAGGTAAATCAGTTGTTGTTTGCGGATGATACTGTACTGGTAGCAGACACAGAAGAGAAGCTTGACTGACTAGTGACAGAATTTGGAAGGGTGTGTGAGAGAAGGAAGTTGAGAGTTAATGTGGGTAAGAGTAAGGTTATGAGATGTACGAGAAGGGAAGGTGGTGCAAGGTTGAATGTCATGTTGAATGGAGAGTTACTTGAGGAGGTGGATCAGTTTTAGTACTTGGGGTCTGTTGTTGCAGCAAATGGTGGAGTGGAAGCAGATGTACGTCAGAGAGTGAATGAAGGTTGCAAAGTGTTGGGGGCAGTTAAGGGAGTAGTAAAAAATAGAGGGTTGGGCATGAATGTAAAGAGAGTTCTATATGAGAAAGTGATTGTACCAACTGTGATGTATGGATCGGAGTTGTGGGGAATGAAAGTGATGGAGAGACAGAAATTGAATGTGTTTGAGATGAAATGTCTAAGGAGTATGGCTGGTGTATCTCGAGTAGATAGGGTTAGGAACGAAGTGGTGAGGGAGAGAACGGGTGTAAGAAATGAGTTAGCGGCTAGAGTGGATATGAATGTGTTGAGGTGGTTTGGCCATGTTGAGAGAATGGAAAATGGTTGTCTGCTAAAGGTGGTGATGAATGGAAGAGTTTATGGGAGAAGTACAAGAGGAAGGCCAAGGTTTGGGTGGATGGATGGTTTGAAGAAAGCTCTGGGTGATAGGAGGATAGATGTGAGAGAGGCAAGAGAGCGTGCTAGAAATAGGAATGAAGGGCGAGCGATTGTGACGCAGTTCCAGTAGGACCTGCTGCTTCCTCCGGTGCCTTAGATGACCGCGGAGGTAGCAGCAGTAGGGGATTCAGCATTATGAAGCTTCATCTGTGGTGGATAATGTGGGAGGTTGGGCTGTGGCGCCCTAGCAGTACCAGCTGAACTCGGTTGAGTCCCTGGTTAGGCTGAAGGAAAGTAGTGAGTAGAGGTCCCCTTTTTTTTTGTTTCTTTGTTGATGTTGGCTACCCCCCAAAATTGGGGGAAGTGCCTTTGGTATATGTATGATCACATTCCAGGACATTAGAAATCTGCAAAGGGAAAATAGTGCAAATGTCACATTCCAGGACATTGGTAGTCTGCATAACGAAAATAGTGCAAGTATTACATTCCAGGACATTAGAAATCTGCAAAGGGAAAATAGTGCAAATGTCACATTCCAGGACATTGGTAGTCTGCATAAGGAAAATAGTGCAAGTATCACATACCAGGACATTAGAATTCTGCAAAGGGAGAATATGCAAATGTCACATTCCAGGACATTGGAAGTCTGCAAAAGAAAAATAGTGCAAATGTCACATAACAGGACATTGGAAGCATGCAAAAAGAAAATAGTGCAAAGGTCACATTCCAGCATATTGGAAGTCTGCAAAAGGAGAAGTGTGCAAGTGTCACATTCCAAAACATTGGAAGTCTGCAAAAGGAAAATAGTGCAAATCTCACATTCCAGGACATTGGTAGTCTGCATAAGGAAAATAGTGTGCAAGTATCACATTCCAGGACATTAAAAATCTGCTAAGGGAAAATAGTGCAAGTATTACATTCCAGGACATTGGAAGATTGCAAAGTGAAAATAATGCAAATGTCACATTCCAGGACATTGGTAGTTTGCAAACGGAAAATAGTGAAAGTATCACATTCCAGGACATTAGAAGTTTGCAAAGGGAAAATATTGCGTGTCACATTCCAGGACATTGGAAGTCTGCAAAAGGAAAATAGTGCAAATGTCAAATTCCAGGATATTGGAAATATGCTAAAGGAAAATATTGCAAGTGTCACATTCCAGGACATTGGAAGTCTGCAAAAGGAAAAAAGTGCAGGTGTCACATTCCAGGACATTGGAAGTCTGCAAAGGAAAATAGTGCAAATGTCACATTCGACGCAAATGTCACATTCCAGGACATTGGAAGTCTGCAAAAGGAAAATAGTGCAAATGTCGCATTCCAGGACATTGGAAATATGCTAAAGGAAAATAGTTCAAATGTCACATACCAGGACATTGGAAGTCTGCAAAAGGAAAAGTGTGCAAGTGTCACATTTCAAGACATTGGAAGTCTGCAGAAGGAAAATAGTGCAAATGTCACATTACAGGACATTGGTAGTCTGCATGAGGAAAATAGTGCAAGTATCACATTCCAGGACATTAGAAATCTGCTAAGGGAAAATAGTGCAAGTGTCACATTCCAGGACATTGGAAGTCTGCAAAAGGAAAATAGTGCAAGTGTCATTTTCCAGGACATTGGAAGTCTGCAAAAGGAAAATAGCGCGTGCGTCACTTCCCAGGACATTGGAAGTCTGCAAAAGGAAAATAGTTGAAGTGTCACATTCAGGACATTGGAAGTCTGCAAAAGGAAAATAGTGCAAATGTCACATACCAGGGCATTGGAAGCATGCAAAAGGAAAATAGTGCAAAGGTCACATTCTAGCATATTGGAAGTCTGCAAAAGGAAAATATCGCAAGTGTCACATTACAAGACATTGGAAGTCTGCAAAAGGAAAATAGTGTAAGTGTCACATTCCAAGACATTGGAAGTCTGCAAAAGGAAAAGAGTGCAAATGCCACATACCAGGACATTGGAAGTCTGCAAAAGGAAAAGTGTGCAAGTGTCACATTCCAAGACATTGGAAGTCTGCAGAAGGAAAATAGTGCAAATGTCACATTACAGGACATTGGTAGTCTGCATAAGGAAAATAGTGCAAGTATCACATTCCAGGACATTAGAAATCTGCTAAGGGAAAATAGTGCAAGTGTCACGTTGCAGGACATTGGAAGTCTGCAAAAGGAAAATAGTGCAAGTGTCATTTTCCAGGACATTGGAAGTGTGCAAAAGGAAAATAGTGCAAGTGTCACTTCCCAGGACATTGGAAGTCTGCAAAAGGAAAATAGTTGAAGTGTCACATTCCAGGACATTGGAAGTCTGCAAAAGGAAAATAGTGCAAATGTCAACTACCAGGGCATTGGAAGCATGCAAAAGGAAAATAGTGCAAAAGTCACATTCCAGCATATAGGAAGTCTGCAAAAGGCAAATATTGCAAGTGTAACATTCCAAGACATTGGAAGTCTGCAAAAGGAAAATAGTGCAAGTGTCACATTCCAAGACATTGGAAGTCTGCAAAAGGAAAAGAGTGCAAATGCTACATACCAGGACATTGGAAGTCTGCAAAAGGAAAAGTGTGCAAGTGTCACATTCCAAGACATTGGAAGTCTGCAAAAGGAAAATAGTGCAAATAACACATTCCAGGACATAGTAAGCCTGCAAAAGGGAAATAGTGCAAATGTCACATTCCAGGACATTGGAAATATGCAAAAGGAAAATAGTGCAAATGTCACATTCCAGGAAATTGGAAGTCTGCAAAAGGAAAATAGTGCAAGTGTCACATTCGAGGACATTGGAAATATTCAAAAGGAAAATAGTGGAAGTGTCACATTCCAGGATATTAGAAGTTTGCAATAGGAAAATAGTGCATGTGTCACATTCCAGGACATTAGAAGTCTGCAAAAGAAAAATAGTGTAAATGTCACATTCCAAAACACTGGAGGTCTTCAAAAGGAAAATAAGGCAAATGTCACATACTAGGACGTATTACATTCCAGGATATTAGAAGTCTGAAAAAGGAAAATATTGCAAATGTCACATTCAAGGACATTGGAAATATGCTAATGGAAAATAGTGCAAGTGTCACATTCCAGGACATTGGAAGTCTGCAAAAGGAAAATAGTGCAAATGTCATATTCCAGGACATTGGAAGTCTGCAAAAGAAAAATAGTGCAATTGTCACATTCGACGCAAATTTCACATTCCAGGACATTGGAAGTCTGCAAAAGAAAAATAATGCAAATGTCACATTCCAGGAAATTGGGAGTCGGCAAAAGGAAAATAGTGCAAATGTCACATTCCAGGACATTGGAAGTCTGCAAAAGGAAAATAGTGCAAATGTCATATTCCAGGATATTGGAAGTCTGCAAAAGGAAAATAGTGCAAGTGTCACATTCCAGGACATTGGAAATATGCTAAAGGAAAATAGTGCAAGTGTCACATTCCAGGACATTGGAAATATGCTAAAGGAAAATAGTGCAAGTGTCACATTCCAGGACATTGGAAATATGCTAAAGGAAAATAGTGCAAATGTCACATTCCAGAACATTGGAAGTCTGCAAAAGGAAAATAGTGCAAGTGTCACATTCCAGGATATTGGAAATATGCAAAAGAAAAATAATGCAAATATCCACTCCCAGAACATTAGAAGTCTGCAAAAGGAAAATAGTGCAAATGTCACATTCCAGGATATTGGAAGTATGCAAAAGATAAATAATGCACATGTCACATTCCAGGACATTGGAAATATGCTAAAGAAAAATAGTGCAAATGTCACATTCCAGGACATTGGAAATATGAAAAGAAAATAGTGCAAATGTCATATTCCAGGACATTGAAAGTCTGCAAAGGGAGAATAGTGCAAGTGTCACATTTCAGGACATTGGAAGTCTGCAAAAGGAAAATAGTGCAAGTGTCACATTCTAAGATATTGGAAAAATGCAAAAGAAAAATAGTGCAAATGTCAGCTTCCAGAACATTAGAAGTCTGCAAAAGGAAAATAGTGCAAATGTCACATTCCTGGATATTGGAAGTATGCAAAAGAAAAATAATGCACATGTCACATTCCAGGACATTGGAAGTTTGCAAAGGGAGAATAGTGCAAGTGTCACATTCCAGAACATTGGAAGTCTGCAAAAGGAAAATAGTGTAAGTGTCACATTCCAGGATATTAGAAATATGCAAAAGAAAAATAGTGCAAGTATAACATTCCAGGACATTGGAAATATGCTAAAGGAAAATAGTGCAAATGTCACATTACAGACATTGGAAGTCTGCAAAAGGATAATAGTGCAAATGTCACATTCCAGGATATTGGAAATATGCAAAAGAAGAATAGTGCAAGTATCACATTCCAGGACATTGGAAATATGCTAAAGGAAAATAGTGCAAAGGTTACATTCCAGGAATTGGAAATATGCTAAAAGAATATAGTGATAATGTCACATCCCAGGACATTATAAGTCTGCAAAAGGAAAATAGTGTAAGTGTCACATTCCAGGACATTGGAAGTCTGCAAAAGGAAAATAGTGCAGGTGTCACATTCCAGGACATTGGAAGTCTGCAAAAGGAAAATAGTGCGTGTCACATTCCAGGATATTGGAAGTCTGCAAAAGGAAAATAGTGCATGTGTCAATTCCAGGACATTGAAAGTCTGCAAAAGAAAAAGTGCAAATGTCACATTCTATGCAAATGTCACATTCCAGGACATTGGAAGTCTGCAAAAGGAAAATAGTGCAAATGTCACATTCCAGGACATTGGAAATATGCTAAAGGAAGATAGTGCCTTCCAGGACAATAGAAGTCTGCAAAGGGAGAATAGTGCTAGTGTCACATACCAGGACATTAGAAGTCCGCAAAGGGAGAATAGTGCAAATGTCACATTCCAGGACATTGGAAGTCTGCAAAAGGAAAATGTTGCAAGTGTCACATTCCAAGACATTGGAAAGTCTGCAAAAGGAAAATAGTGCAAGTGTCACATTCCAAGACATTGGAAGTCTGCAAAAGGAAAATAGTGCAAATGTCACATACTAGGACATTGGAAGTCTGCAAAAGGAAAATTGTGCAAGTGTCACATTCCAAGACATTGGAAGTCTGCAAAAGGAAAATAGTGCAAATGTCACATTCCAGGACATTGGAAATCTATTAAGGGAAAATAGTGCAAGTATCATATTCCAGGTCACGAAGTCTGCAAAGTGAAAATAATGCAAATGTCACAATCCAGGACATTGGTAGTTTTCGAAAGGAAAATAGTGCAAATACCACATTCCAGGACATTACAAGTCTGCAAAGGGAAAATATTGCAAGTGTCACATTCCAGGACAGTGGAATTCTGCAAAAGGAAAATATTTCAAGTGTCACATTCCAGGATATTGGAAGTATGCAAAAGAAAAATAATGCACATGTCACATTCCAGGACATCGGAAATATGCAAAAGGAAAATGGTGCAAATGTCACATTTCAGGACATTTGAAGTCTGTGAAAAGAAAATAGTGCACGTGTCATATTCCAGGAGATTGGAAGTCTGCAAAAGGAAAATAGTGCAAGTGTCACATTCCAGGACATTGGAAATATGCTAAAGGAAAATAGGGCAAGTTTCACATTCCAGGACATTGGAAATATGCTAAAGGAAAATAGTGCAAATGTCACATTCCCGGACATTGGAAATATGCTAAAGGAAAATAGTGCAAGTGTCACATTCCAGGACATTGGAAGTCTGCAAAGGGAGAATAGTGCAAATGTCACATTACAGACATTGGAAGTCTGCAAAAGGATAATAGTGCAAAAGGATAATAGTGCACATGTCACATTCCAGGATATTGGAAATATGCAAAAGAAGAATAGTGCAAGTATCACATTCCAGGACATTGGAAATATGCTAAAGGAAAATAGTGCAAATGTCACATTCCAGGATATTGGAAATATGCTAAAGGAAAATAGTGCAAATGTCAAATCCCAGGACATTGGAAGTCTGCAAAAGGAAAATAGTGTAAGTGTCATATTCCAGGACATTGGAAGTCTGCAAAAGGAAAATAGTGCAAGTGTCACATTCAAGGACATTGGAAGTCTGCAAAAGGAAAATAGTGCAAGTGTCACATTCCAGGACATTGGAAGTCTGCAAAAGGAAAATAGTGCGTGTCACATTCCAGGATATTGGAAGTCTGCAAAAGGAAAATAGTGCAAGTGTCACATTCCAGGACATTGGAAGTCTGCAAAAGAAAAATAGTGCAAATGTCACATTCTACGCAAATGTCACATTCCAGGACATTGGAAGTCTGCAAAAGGAAAATAGTGCATATGTCACATTCCAGGACATTGAAAATATGCTAAAGGAAGATAAAGCCTTCCAGGACATTAGAAGTCTGCAAAGGGAGAATAGTGCAAGTGTCACACACCAGGACATTAGAAGTCTGAAAAGGGAGAATAGTGCAAATGTCATATTCTAGGACATTGGAAGTCTGCAAAAGGAAAATAGTGCAAATGTCACATACAAGGACATTGGAAGCATGCAAAAGGAAAATAGCGCAAAGGTTCTATTCCAGCATATTGGAAGTCTGCAAAAGGAAAATAGTGTAAGTGTCACATTCCAAGACATTGGAAAGTCTGCAAAAGGAAAATAGTGCAAGTGTCACATTCCAAGACATTGGGAGTCTGCAAAAGGAAAATAGTGCAAATGTCACATACCAGGACATTTGAAGTCTGCAAAAGGAAAAGTGTGCAAGTGTCACATTCCAAGACATTGGAAGTCTGCAAAAGGAAAATAGTGCAAATGTCACATTCCAGGACATTGGAAATAAGCTAAAGGAAAATAGTGCAAATGTCACATTCCAGGACATTTGAAGTCTGTGAAAGGAAAATAGTGCAAGTGTCACATTCCAGGAGATTGGAAGTCTGCAAAAGGAAAATAGTGCAAATGTCACATTCCAGGACATTGGAAGTCTGCAAAAGAAAAATAGTGCAATTGTCACATTCGACGCAAATTTCACATTCCAGGACATTGGAAGTCTGCAAAAGAAAAATAATGCACATGTCACATTCAAGGACATTGGAAATATGCAAAAGGAAAATAGTGCAAATGTCACATTCCAGGAAATTGGGAGTCGGCAAAAGGAAAATAGTGCAAATGTCACATTCCAGGACATTGGAAGTCTGCAAAAGGAAAATAGTGCAAATGTCATATTCCAGGATATTGGAAGTCTGCAAAAGGAAAATAGTGCAAGTGTCACATTCCAGGACATTGGAAATATGCTAAAGGAAAATAGTGCAAGTGTCACATTCCAGGACATTGGAAATATGCTAAAGGAAAATAGTGCAAGTGTCACATTCCAGGACATTGGAAATATGCTAAAGGAAAATAGTGCAAATGTCACATTCCAGAACATTGGAAGTCTGCAAAAGGAAAATAGTGCAAGTGTCACATTCCAGGATATTGGAAATATGCAAAAGAAAAATAATGCAAATATCCACTCCCAGAACATTAGAAGTCTGCAAAAGGAAAATAGTGCAAATGTCACATTCCCGGATATTGGAAGTATGCAAAAGAAAAATAATGCACATGTCACATTCCAGGACATTGGAAATATGCTAAAGAAAAATAGTGCAAATGTCACATTCCAGGACATTGGAAATATGAAAATAAAATAGTGCAAATGTCATATTCCAGGACATTGAAAGTCTGCAAAGGGAGAATAGTGCAAGTGTCACATTTCAGGACATTGGAAGTCTGCAAAAGGAAAATAGTGCAAGTGTCACATTCTAAGATATTGGAAAAATGCAAAAGAAAAATAGTGCAAATGTCAGCTTCCAGAACATTAGAAGTCTGCAAAAGGAAAATAGTGCAAATGTCACATTCCTGGATATTGGAAGTATGCAAAAGAAAAATAATGCACATGTCACATTCCAGGACATTGGAAGTTTGCAAAGGGAGAATAGTGGAAGTGTCAAATTCCAGAACATTGGAAGTCTGCAAAAGGAAAATAGTGCAAGTATAACATTCCAGGACATTGGAAATATGCTAAAGGAAAATAGTGCAAATGTCACATTACAGACATTGGAAGTCTGCAAAAGGATAATAGTGCAAATGTCACATTCCAGGATATTGGAAATATGCAAAAGAAGAATAGTGCAAGTATCACATTCCAGGACATTGGAAATATGCTAAAGGAAAATAGTGCAAAGGTTACATTCCAGGAATTGGAAATATGCTAAAGGAAAATAGTGATAATATCACATCCCAGGACATTAGAAGTCTGCAAAAGGAAAATAGTGTAAGTGTCACATTCCAGGACATTGGAAGTCTGCAAAAGGAAAATAGTGCAGGTGTCACATTCCAGGACATTGGAAGTCTGCAAAAGGAAAATAGTGCGTGTCACATTCCAGGATATTGGAAGTCTGCAAAAGGAAAATAGTGCATGTGTCAATTCCAGGACATTGAAAGTCTGCAAAAGAAAAAGTGCAAATGTCACATTCTATGCAAATGTCACATTCCAGGACATTGGAAGTCTGCAAAAGGAAAATAGTGCAAATGTCACATTCCAGGACATTGGAAATATGCTAAAGGAAGATAGTGCCTTCCAGGACATTAGAAGTCTGCGAAGGGAGAATAGTGCTAGTGTCACATACCAGGACATTAGAAGTCCGCAAAGGGAGAATAGTGCAAATGTCACATTCCGGGACATTGGAAGTCTGCAAAAGGAAAATGTTGCAAGTGTCACATTCCAAGACATTGGAAAGTCTGCAAAAGGAAAATAGTGCAAGTGTCACATTCCAAGACATTGGAAGTCTGCAAAAGGAAAATAGTGCAAATGTCACATACTGGGACATTGGAAGTCTGCAAAAGGAAAATTGTGGAAGTGTCACATTCCAAGATATTGGAAGTCTGCAAAAGGAAAATAGTGCAAATGTCACATTCCAGGACATTAGAAATCTATTAAGGGAAAATAGTGCAAGTATCATATTCCAGGTCACGAAGTCTGCAAAGTGAAAATAATGCAAATGTCACATTCCAGGACATTGGTAGTTTTCGAAAGGAAAATAGTGCAAATACCACATTCCAGGACATTACAAGTCTGCAAAGGGAAAATATTGCAAGTGTCACATTCCAGGACAGTGGAATTCTGCAAAAGGAAAATATTTCAAGTGTCACATTCCAGGATATTGGAAGTATGCAAAAGAAAAATAATGCACATGTCACATTCCAGGACATCGGAAATATGCAAAAGGAAAATGGTGCAAATGTCACATTTCAGGACATTTGAAGTCTGTGAAAAGAAAATAGTGCACGTGTCATATTCCAGGAGATTGGAAGTCTGCAAAAGGAAAATAGTGCAAGTGTCACATTCCAGGACATTGGAAATATGCTAAAGGAAAATAGGGCAAGTTTCACATTCCAGGACATTGGAAATATGCTAAAGGAAAATAGTGCAAATGTCACATTCCCGGACATTGGAAATATGCTAAAGGAAAATAGTGCAAGTGTCACATTCCAGGACATTGGAAGTCTGCAAAGGGAGAATAGTGCAAATGTCACATTACAGACATTGGAAGTCTGCAAAAGGATAATAGTGCAAAAGGATAATAGTGCAAATGTCACATTCCAGGATATTGGAAATATGCAAAAGAAGAATAGTGCAAGTATCACATTCCAGGACATTGGAAATATGCTAAAGGAAAATAGTGCAAATGTCACATTCCAGGATATTGGAAATATGCTAAAGGAAAATAGTGCAAATGTCACATCCCAGGACATTGGAAGTCTGCAAAAGGAAAATAGTGTAAGTGTCATATTCCAGGACATTGGAAGTCTGCAAAAGGAAAATAGTGCAAGTGTCACATTCCAGGACATTGGAAGTCTGCAAAAGGAAAATAGTGCAAGTGTCACATTCCAGGACATTGGAAGTCTGCAAAAGGAAAATAGTGCGTGTCACATTCCAGGATATTGGAAGTCTGCAAAAGGAAAATAGTGCAAGTGTCACATTCCAGGACATTGGAAGTCTGCAAAAGAAAAATAGTGCAAATGTCACATTCTACGCAAATGTCACATTCCAGGACATTGGAAGTCTGCAAAAGGAAAATAGTGCATATGTCACATTCCAGGACATTGGAAATATGCTAAAGGAAGATAAAGCCTTCCAGAACATTAGAAGTCTGCAAAGGGAGAATAGTGCAAGTGTCACACACCAGGACATTAGAAGTCTGAAAAGGGAGAATAGTGCAAATGTCATATTCTAGGACATTGGAAGTCTGCAAAAGGAAAATAGTGCAAATGTCACATACCAGGACATTGGAAGCATGCAAAAGGAAAATAGCGCAAAGGTTCTATTCCAGCATATTGGAAGTCTGCAAAAGGAAAATAGTGTAAGTGTCACATTCCAAGACATTGGAAAGTCTGCAAAAGGAAAATAGTGCAAGTGTCACATTCCAAGACATTGGGAGTCTGCAAAAGGAAAATAGTGCAAATGTCACATACCAGGACATTTGAAGTCTGCAAAAGGAAAAGTGTGCAAGTGTCACATTCCAAGACATTGGAAGTCTGCAAAAGGAAAATAGTGCAAATGTCACATTCCAGGACATTGGAAATAAGCTAAAGGAAAATAGTGTAAATGTCACATTCCAGGACATTTGAAGTCTGTGAAAGGAAAATAGTGCAAGTGTCACATTCCAGGAGATTGGAAGTCTGCAAAAGGAAAATAGTGCAAATGTCACATTCCAGGACATTGGAAGTCTGCAAAAGAAAAATAGTGCAATTGTCACATTCGACGCAAATTTCACATTCCAGGACATTGGAAGTCTGCAAAAGAAAAATAATGCACATGTCACATTCCAGGACATTGGAAATATGCAAAAGGAAAATAGTGCAAATGTCACATTCCAGGAAATTGGGAGTCGGCAAAAGGAAAATAGTGCAAATGTCACATTCCAGGACATTGGAAGTCTGCAAAAGGAAAATAGTGCAAATGTCACATTCCAGGATATTGGAAGTCTGCAAAAGGAAAATAGTGCAAGTGTCACATTCCAGGACATTGGAAATATGCTAAAGGAAAATAGTGCAAGTGTCACATTTCAGGACATTGGAAATATGCTAAAGGAAAATAGTGCAAGTGTCACATTCCAGGACATTGGAAATATGCTAAAGGAAAATAGTGCAAATGTCACATTCCAGAACATTGGAAGTCTGCAAAAGGAAAATAGTGCAAGTGTCACATTCCAGGATATTGGAAATATGCAAAAGAAAAATAATGCAAATATCCACTCCCAGAACATTAGAAGTCTGCAAAAGGAAAATAGTGCCAATGTCACATTCCCGGATATTGGAAGTATGCAAAAGAATAATAATGCACATGTCACATTCCAGGACATTGGAAATATGCTAAAGAAAAATAGTGCAAATGTCACATTCCAGGACATTGGAAATATGAAAATAAAATAGTGCAAATGTCATATTCCAGGACATTGAAAGTCTGCAAAGGGAGAATAGTGCAAGTGTCACATTTCAGGACATTGGAAGTCTGCAAAAGGAAAATAGTGCAAGTGTCACATTCTAAGATATTGGAAAAATGCAAAAGAAAAATAGTGCAAATGTCAGCTTCCAGAACATTAGAAGTCTGCAAAAGGAAAATAGTGCAAATGTCACATTCCTGGATATTGGAAGTATGCAAAAGAAAAATAATGCACATGTCACATTCCAGGACATTGGAAGTTTGCAAAGGGAGAATAGTGCAAGTGTCACATTCCAGAACATTGGAAGTCTGCAAAAGGAAAATAGTGTAAGTGTCACATTCCAGGATATTAGAAATATGCAAAAGAAAAATAGTGCAAGTATAACATTCCAGGACATTGGAAATATGCTAAAGGAAAATAGTGCAAATGTCACATTACAGACATTGGAAGTCTGCAAAAGGATAATAGTGCAAATGTCACATTCCAGGATATTGGAAATATGCAAAAGAAGAATAGTGCAAGTATCACATTCCAGGACATTGGAAATATGCTAAAGGAAAATAGTGCAAAGGTTACATTCCAGGAATTGGAAATATGCTAAAGGAAAATAGTGATAATGTCACATCCCAGGACATTAGAAGTCTGCAAAAGGAAAATAGTGTAAGTGTCACATTCCAGGACATTGGAAGTCTGCAAAAGGAAAATAGTGCAGGTGTCACATTCCAGGACATTGGAAGTCTGCAAAGGGAGAATAGTGCAAATGTCACATTTCAGGACATTTGAAGTCTGTGAAAAGAAAATAGTGCACGTGTCATATTCCAGGACATTGGAAGTCTGCAAAAGGAAAATATTGCAAGTGTCACATTCCAAGACATTGGAAAGTCTGCTAAAGGAAAATAGTGCAAGTGTCACATTCCAAGACATTGGAAGTCTGCAAAAGGAAAATAGTGCAAATGTCACATACTAGGACATTGGAAGTCTGCAAAAGGAAAATTGTGCAAGTGTCACATTCCAAGGCATTGGAAGTCTGCAAAAGGAAAATAGTGCAAATGTCACATTCCAGGACATTAGAAATCTATTAAGGGAAAATAGTGCAAGTATTATATTCCAGGTCACGAAGTCTGCAAAGTGAAAATAAAGGGATTTTGACGAAGGAAAAATCTATTTCTGGGGAGAGACCTGTGGCGCCCGGCGAAAAGTCCTTCTTGTATACCTTTTCTGATAAAAACCTTCCAATTATACCAGAGAAAGATAAAAGCATGGAATGCTGAGGTTACAACCCTCGCGCGAGCACCTTTTGGGTGTCGTGTATAAAGCAAAGGCGCGTGAAATCCACTATTCACAGGTTGTCTTCCATTTAGTTAATTCCTTCGCCAAAGGGATGGGCCGATACAGAGGCCCTAGACACATCCCCATCGTCGCACCACCCACGCCACGACGCGAGCGCCATCTGAACAACATCCTTCTTTTTGGAATTCAAAGTGTTGAATGTTTTCGTTGTGCTCTCGGTCTTTTTTATCTATCGTGGATTTATTTTGTCATGTCCGAAGCTCCATCTTCACACATTCCAATGTTAAGTACCATAGTTTGTTTTGACAGTATTTTATTGTACCGGGCTTGTGTTTTATATCCAGTATAGTCTGTTTTATTATCCCCGTCTGGCCTTTCATGGCGGCCATTGTTTGTTCACTTGTTTGGGAATTCATCTTTATCTGCCCGTTTAGTACTCTGTCACTTAGGTTCTTGGTTAAGTCCCTGGCCTTATGCCTTTAGAACCGTTTTTATTTTTATTTTTATTTTATGCTCATGGTACTTTTTGCAAGTAAGTCCAGCCTACGATCGAGATAGCGATTTAGCTTTGTTTTTGTTTAGTAACCGCCCGAGGCGTTCGTCACTCGACTCGGTTAAAGGAACAGTGCTATTTATTTTAAGTTTTAACGGATGCTATTCTTCGATCGTAGTATTATATGGATGTACATTTTTATTTTATACGTTTATAATAGTGTTTTGTGATTTTTAGTCCTGTTTTTGTGTCCAAGAGAGCGGGAGATTGGGGTCCCCGTTTTCTGTTCGCAGTCACGAGTTACCCCTTTCTCTCGTTTTCTTTCTTAGCTCCGGTGGGGGAGCGGATTTCCCGTTTTCCGTTTTGTGCGTTCAGCGGGTTCTCCCTCCCTCACCTCTCCCCCTCTGGGTGGATGATAACTTACGAGTTATTTATTTTTCGTGACTTCTCAATTGTTAGCGTTATTTTGGTCCGTGTTTCGTCCTCTCCCCGTTACGGCTCGGGAGTAGTTATGAACGTTATCCACTCCGCCTTGAGTTATACTCCGCCACGAGGGATTCTCAATAACTTTCGTTCTATTGTTATATTTATATTGTTTACTACATGGGACGGGCTTCATATTGTTTAGATAAGACCCTCCGGTGGCCCTTACTTCGGTCTCAGGCCACGGCCATATCCACAATAGCCTTTGTTATTACAACTGTGTTGTTATTCCAGGACATTGGTAGTTTTCGGAAGGAAAATAGTGCAAATACCACATTCCAGGACATTACAAGTCTGCAAAGGGAAAATATTGCAAGTGTCACATTCCAGGACAGTGGAATTCTGCAAAAGGAAAATATTGCAAGTGTCACATTCCAGGATATTGGAAGTATGCAAAAGAAAAATAATGCACATGTCACATTCCAGGACATCGGAAATATGCAAAAGGAAAATGGTGCAAATGTCACATTTCAGGACATTTGAAGTCTGTGAAAAGAAAATAGTGCACGTGTCATATTCCAGGAGATTGGAAGTCTGCAAAAGGAAAATAGTGCAAGTGTCACATTCCAGGACATTGGAAATATGCTAAAGGAAAATAGGGCAAGTTTCACATTCCAGGACATTGGAAATATGCTAAAGGAAAATAGTGCAAATGTCACATTCCCGGACATTGGAAATATGCTAAAGGAAAATAGTGCAAGTGTCACATTCCAGGACATTGGAAGTCTGCAAAGGGAGAATAGTGCAAATGTCACATTACAGACATTGGAAGTCTGCAAAAGGATAATAGTGCAAAAGGATAATAGTGCAAATGTCACATTCCAGGATATTGGAAATATGCAAAAGAAGAATAGTGCAAGTATCACATTCCAGGACATTGGAAATATGCTAAAGGAAAATAGTGCAAATGTCACATTCCAGGACATGAAATATGCTAAAGGAAAATAGTGCAAATGTCACATCCCAGGACATTGGAAGTCTGCAAAAGGAAAATAGTGTAAGTGTCATATTCCAGGACATTGGAAGTCTGCAAAAGGAAAATAGTGCAAGTGTCACATTCCAGGACATTGGAAGTCTGCAAAAGGAAAATAGTGCAAGTGTCACATTCCAGGACATTGGAAGTCTGCAAAAGGAAAATAGTGCGTGTCACATTCCAGGATATTGGAAGTCTGGAAAAGGAAAATAGTGCAAGTGTCACATTCCAGGACATTGGAAGTCTGCAAAAGAAAAAGTGCAAATTTCACATTCTATGCAAATGTCACATTCCAGGACATTGGAAGTCTGCAAAAGGAAAATAGTGCATATGTCACATTCCAGGACATTGGAAATATGCTAAAGGAAGATAGAGCCTTCCAGGACAATAGAAGTCTGCAAAGGGAGAATAGTGCAAGTGTCACACACCAGGACATTAGAAGTCTGCAAAGGGAGAATAGTGCAAATGTCACATTCTAGGACATTGGAAGTCTGCAAAAGGAAAATAGTGCAAATGTCACATACCAGGACATTGGAAGCATGCAAAAGGAAAATAGCGCAAAGGTTCTATTCCAGCATATTCTAGGACATTGGAAGTCTGCAAAAGGAAAATAGTGTAAGTGTCACATTCCAAGACATTGGAAAGTCTGCAAAAGGAAAATAGTGCAAGTGTCACATTCCAAGACATTGGGAGTCTGCAAAAGGAAAATAGTGAAAAATGTCACACACCAGGACATTTGAAGTCTGCAAAAGGAAAAGTGTGCAAGTGTCACATTCCAAGACATTGGAAGTCTGCAAAAGGAAAATAGTGCAAATGTCACATTCCAGGACATTGGAAATAAGCTAAAGGAAAATAGTGCAAATGTCACATTCCAGGACATTTGAAGTCTGTGAAAGGAAAATAGTGCAAGTGTCACATTCCAGGAGATTGGAAGTCTGCAAAAGGAAAATAGTGCAATTGTCACATTCCAGGACATTGGAAGTATGCTAAAGGAAAATAGGGCAAGTGTCACATTCAAGGACATTGGAAATATGCTAAAGGAAAATAGTGCAAATGTCACATTCCCGGACATTGGAAATATGCTAAAGGAAAATAGTGCAAGTGTCACATTCCAGGACATTGGAAGTCTGCGAAGGGAGAATAGTGCAAATGTCACATTACAGACATCGGAAGTCTGCAAAAGGATAATAGTGCAAATGTCACATTCGAGGATATTGGAAATATGCAAAAGAAGAATAGCGCAAGTATCACATTCCAGGACATTGGAAATATGCTAAAGGAAAATAGTGCAAATGTCACATTCCAGGACATTGGAAATATGCTAAAGGAAAATAGTGCAAATGTCACTTACCAGGACACTGGAAGTCTGCAAAAGGAAAATAGTGTAAGTGTTATATTCCAGGACATTGGAAGTCTGCAAAAGGAAAATAGTACAAGTGTCACATTCCAGGACATTGGAAGTCTGCAAAAGGAAAATAGTGCAAGTGTCACATTCCAGGACATTGGAAGTCTGCAAAAGGAAAATAGTGCGTGTCACATTCCAGGATATTGGAACTCTGCTAAAGAAAAATAGTGCAAATGTCACATTCCAGGACATTGGAAGTCTGCAAAAGGAAAATAGTGCGTGTCACATTCCAGGATATTGGAACTCTGCTAAAGAAAAATAGTGCAAGTGTCACATTTCAGGACATTGGAAGTCTGCAAAAGGAAAATAGTGCAAGTGTCACATTCTAAGATATTGGAAAAATACAAAAGAAAAATAGTGCAAATGTCAGCTTCCAGAACATTAGAAGTCTGCAAAAGGAAAATAGTGCAAATGTCACATTCCTGGATATTGGAAGTATGCAAAAGAAAAATAATGCACATGTCACATTCCAGGACATTGGAAGTTTGCAAAGGGAGAATAGTGCAAGTGTCACATTCCAGAACATTGGAAGTCTGCAAAAGGAAAATAGTGTAAGTGTCACATTCCAGGATATTAGAAATATGCAAAAGAAAAATAGTGCAAGTATAACATTCCAGGACATTGGAAATATGCTAAAGGAAAATAGTCCAAATGTCACATTACAGACATTGGAAGTCTGCAAAAGGATAATAGTGCAAATGTCACATTCCAGGATATTGGAAATATGCAAAAGAAGAATAGTGCAAGTATCACATTCCAGGACATTAGAAATATGCTAAAGGAAAATAGTGCAAAGGTTACATTCCAGGAATTGGAAATATGCTAAAGGAAAATAGTGATAATGTCACATCCCAGGACATTAGAAGTCTGCAAAAGGAAAATAGTGTAAGTGTCACATTCCAGGACATTGGAAGTCTGCAAAAGGAAAATAGTGCAGGTGTCACATTCCAGGACATTGGAAGTCTGCAAAGGGAGAATAGTGCAAATGTCACATTTCAGGACATTTGAAGTCTGTGAAAAGAAAATAGTGCACGTGTCATATTCCAGGACATTGGAAGTCTGCAAAAGGAAAATATTGCAAGTGTCACATTCCAAGACATTGGAAAGTCTGCAAAAGGAAAATAGTGCAAGTGTCACATTCCAAGACATTGGAAGTCTGCAAAAGGAAAATAGTGCAAATGTCACATACTAGGACATTGGAAGTCTGCAAAAGGAAAATTGTGCAAGTGTCACATTCCAAGACATTGGAAGTCTGCAAAAGGAAAATAGTGCAAATGTCACATTCCAGGACATTAGAAATCTATTAAGGGAAAATAGTGCAAGTATTATATTCCAGGTCACGAAGTCTGCAAAGTGAAAATAATGCAAATGTCACATTCCAGGACATTGGTAGTTTTCGAAAGGAAAATAGTGCAAATACCACATTCCAGGACATTACAAGTCTGCAAAGGGAAAATATTGCAAGTGTCACATTCCAGGACAGTGGAATTCTGCAAAAGGAAAATATTGCAAGTGTCACATTCCAGGATATTGGAAGTATGCAAAAGAAAAATAATGCACATGTCACATTCCAGGACATCGGAAATATGCAAGAGGAAAATGGTGCAAATGTCACATTTCAGGACATTTGAAGTCTGTGAAAAGAAAATAGTGCACGTGTCATATTCCAGGAGATTGGAAGTCTGCAAAAGGAAAATAGTGCAAGTGTCACATTCCAGGACATTGGAAATATGCTAAAGGAAAATAGGGCAAGTTTCACATTCCAGGACATTGGAAATATGCTAAAGGAAAATAGTGCAAATGTCACATTCCCGGACATTGGAAATATGCTAAAGGAAAATAGTGCAAGTGTCACATTCCAGGACATTGGAAGTCTGCAAAGGGAGAATAGTGCAAATGTCACATTACAGACATTGGAAGTCTGCAAAAGGATAATAGTGCAAAAGGATAATAGTGCAAATGTCACATTCCAGGATATTGGAAATATGCAAAAGAAGAATAGTGCAAGTATCACATTCCAGGACATTGGAAATATGCTAAAGGAAAATAGTGCAAATGTCACATTCCAGGACATGAAATATGCTAAAGGAAAATAGTGCAAATGTCACATCCCAGGACATTGGAAGTCTGCAAAAGGAAAATAGTGTAAGTGTCATATTCCAGGACATTGGAAGTCTGCAAAAGGAAAATAGTGCAAGTGTCACATTCCAGGACATTGGAAGTCTGCAAAAGGAAAATAGTGCAAGTGTCACATTCCAGGACATTGGAAGTCTGCAAAAGGAAAATAGTGCGTGTCACATTCCAGGATATTGGAAGTCTGGAAAAGGAAAATAGTGCAAGTGTCACATTCCAGGACATTGGAAGTCTGCAAAAGAAAAATAGTGCAAATTTCACATTCTATGCAAATGTCACATTCCAGGACATTGGAAGTCTGCAAACGGAAAATAGTACATATGTCACATTCCAGGACATTGGAAATATGCTAAAGGAAGATAGAGCCTTCCAGGACATTAGAAGTCTGCAAAGGGAGAATAGTGCAAGTGTCACACACCAGGACATTAGAAGTCTGCAAAGGGAGAATAGTGCAAATGTCACATTCTAGGACATTGGAAGTCTGCGAAAGGAAAATAGTGCAAATGTCACATACCAGGACATTGGAAACATGCAAGAGGAAAATAGCGCAAAGGTTCTATTCCAGCATATTCTAGGACATTGGAAGTCTGCAAAAGGAAAATAGTGTAAGTGTCACATTCCAAGACATTGGAAAGTCTGCAAAAGTAAAATAGTGCAAGTGTCACATTCCAAGACATTGGGAGTCTGCAAAAGGAAAATAGTGAAAAATGTCACACACCAGGACATTTGAAGTCTGCAAAAGGAAAAGTGTGCAAGTGTCACATTCCAAGACATTGGAAGTCTGCAAAAGGAAAATAGTGCAAATGTCACATTCCAGGACATTGGAAATAAGCTAAAGGAAAATACAGTAGTGCAAATGTCACATTCCAGGACATTTGAAGTCTGTGAAAGGAAAATAGTGCAAGTGTCACATTCCAGGAGATTGGAAGTCTGCAAAAGGAAAATAGTGCGATTGTCACATTCCAGGACATTGGAAATATGCTAAAGGAAAATAGGGCAAGTGTCACATTCAAGGACATTGGAAATATGCTAAAGGAAAATAGTGCAAATGTCACATTCCCGGACATTGGAAATATGCTAAAGGAAAATAGTGCAAGTGTCACATTCCAGGACATTGGAAGTCTGCGAAGGGAGAATAGTGCAAATGTCACATTACAGACATCGGAAGTCTGCAAAAGGATAATAGTGCAAATGTCACATTCGAGGATATTGGAAATATGCAAAAGAAGAATAGCGCAAGTATCACATTCCAGGACATTGGAAATATGCTAAAGGAAAATAGTGCAAATGTCACATTCCAGGACATTGGAAATATGCTAAAGGAAAATAGTGCAAATGTCACTTACCAGGACACTGGAAGTCTGCAAAAGGAAAATAGTGTAAGTGTTATATTCCAGGACATTGGAAGTCTGCAAAAGGAAAATAGTGCAAGTGTCACATTCCAGGACATTGGAAGTCTGCAAAAGGAAAATAGTGCAAGTGTCACATTCCAGGACATTGGAAGTCTGCAAAAGGAAAATAGTGCAAGTGTCACATTCCAGGACATTGGAACTCTGCTAAAGAAAAATAGTGCAAATGTCACATTCCAGGACATTGGAAGTCTGCAAAAGGAAAATAGTGCATGTCACATTCCAGGATATTGGAACTCTGCTAAAGAAAAATAGTGCAAATGTCACATTCCAGGACATTGGAAGTCCGCAAAGGGAAAATATTGCAAGTGTCACATTCCAGGACATTGGAATTCTGCAAAAGGAAAATATTTCAAGTGTCACATTCAGGGATATTGGAATTATGCAAAAGAAAAATAATGCATTTGTCAAATTCCATGACATTGGAAATATGCAAAAGGAAAATAGTGCAAATGTCACATTCCAGGAAATTGGAAGTCAGCGAAAGGAAAATGGCGCAAATGTCACATTCCAGGACATTTGAAGTCTGTGAAAGGAAAATAGTGCAAGTGTCACATTCCAGGACATTGGAAAAATGAAAGGAAAATAGTGCAAATGTCACATTCCAGGACATTGGAAGTCTGCAAAGGGATAATAATGCAAGTGTCACATTCCAGAACATAGGGAGTCTGCAAAAGGAAAATAGTGCAAATGTCACATTCCAGGATATTAGAAATATGCAAAAGAAAAATAGTGCAAGTATCACATTCCAGGACATTGGAAATGTGCTAAAGGAAAATAGTGCAAATGTCACATTCCCGGACATTGGAAATATGCTATAGGAAGATAGTGCAAATGTCACATTCCAGGACATTGGAAGTCTGCAAAGGGAGAATAGTGCAAATGTCACATAACAGAACATTGGAAGTATACAAAAGGATAATAGTGCAAATGTCACATTCCCGGATATTGGAAATATGAAAAAGAAAAATAGTGCAAGTATCACATTCCAGGACATTGGAAATATGCTAAAAGAAAATAGTGCAAATGTCACATTCCAGGACATTGGAAATTTGCTAAAGGAAAACGGTGCAAATGTCACATCCCAGGACATTGGAAGTCTGCAAAAGGGAAATAGTGCAAGTGTCACATTCCAGAACATTGGAAGTCTGCAAAAGGAAAATAGTGCAAGTGTCACATTTCAGGATATCGGAAGTCTGCAAAAGGAAAATAGTGCAAATGTCACATTCCAGGATATTGGAAGTGCAAAAAAAAAATAGTGCAAATGTCACATTCGACGCAAATGTCACATTCCAGGACATTGAAAGTCTGCAAAAGGAAAATAGTGCAAATGTCACATTGCAGGACATTGTAAATATGCTAAAGGAAAATAGTGCAAATGTCACCTTCCAGGACATTAGAAGTCTGCGAAGTGAGAATAGTGCAAGTGTCACATACCAGGACATTAAAAGTCTGCAAAGGGAGAATAGTGCAAATGTCACAATCCAGGACATTGGAAGTCTGCAAAAGGAAAATAGTGCAAATGTCATATACCAGGACATTGGAAGCATGCAAAAGGAAAATAGTGCAAAGGTCACATTCCAGTATATTGGAAGTCTGCAAAAGGAAAATGTTGTAAGTGTCACATTCCAAGACATTGGAAAGTCTGCAAAAGGAAAATAGTGCAAGTGTCACATTCCAAGACATTGGAAGTCAGCAAAAGTAAAATAGTGCAAATGTCACATACCAAGACATTGGAAGTCTGCAAAAGGAAAAGTGTGCAAGTGTCACATTCCAAGACATTGGAAGTCTGCAAAAGGAAAATAGTGCAAATGTCACATTCCAGGACATTGGTAGTCTGCATAAAGAAAATAGTGCAAGTATCACATTCCAGGACATTAGAAGTCTGCAAAGGGAAAATATTGCAAGTGTCAAATTTCAGGACATTGGAATTTTTCAAAGCAAAAGGAAAATATTTCAAGTGTCACATTCCAGGATATCGGAAGTATGCAAAAGAAAAATAATGCACATGTCACATTCCATGACATTGGAAATATGCAAAAGGAAAATAGTGCAAATGTCACATTCCAGGAAATTGAAAGTCAGCAAAAGGAAAATGGTGCAAATGTCACATTCCATGACATTAGAAGTCTGTAAAAGGAAAATAGTGCAAGTGTCACATTCCAGGAGATTGGAAGTCTGCCATAGGAAAATAGTGCAAGTGTCACATTCCAGGACATTGGAAGTCTGCAAAGGGAGAATAGTGCAAGTTTCACATTCCAGAACATTGGATGTCTGCAAAAGGAAAATAGTGCAAATGTCACATTCCAGGATATTGGAAATATACAAAAGAAAAATAGTGCAAATATCACATTCCTGGACATTGGGAATATGATGAAGGAAAATAGTGCAAATTTCACATTCCCGGACATTGGAAATATGGTAAAGAAAAATAGTGCAAATGTCACATTCCAGGACATTGGAAATATGCTAAAGGAAAATAGTGCAAATGTCACATTCCCGGACATTGGAAATATACTAAAGGAAGATAGTGCAAATGTCACATTCCAGGACATTGGAAATCTGCAAAGGGAGAATAGTGCAAATGTCACATTCTAGGACATTGGAAATATGCTAAAGGAAAATAGTGCAAATGTCACATCCCAGGACATTGGAAGTCTGCAAAAGGAAAATAGTGCAAGTGTCACATTCCAGGACATTGGAAGTCTGCAAAAGGAAAATAGTGCAAGTGTCACATTCCGGGACATTGGAAGCCTGCAAAAGGAAAATAGTGCAAATGTCACATTCCAGGACACTGGAAATATGCAAATGAAAATAGTGCAAATGTCACATTCCAGGAAATTGGAAGTCTGCAAAAGGAAAATAATGCAAGTGCCACATTCCAAGACATTGGAAATATGCAAAAGGAAAATAGTGCAAATGTCACATTCCAGGAAATTGAAAGTTAGTAAAAGGAAAATGGTGCAAATGTCACATTCCAGGATATTTGAAGTCTGTGAAAGGAAAATAGTGCAAGTGTCACATTCAAGGAGATTGGAAGTCTGCAAAAGGAAAATAGTGCAAGTGTCACATTCCAGGACATTGGAAATATGCTAAAGGAAAAGAGGGCAAGTGTCACATTCCAGGACATTGGAAATATGAAAGGAAAATAGTGCAAATGTCATATTCCAGGACATTGGAAGTCTGCAAAGGGAGAATAGTGCAAGTGTCACATTCCAGGACATTGGAAGTCTGGAAAAGGAAAATAGTGCAAATGTCACATTCCAGGACATTGGAAATATGCTAAAGGAAAATAGTGCAAGTGTCACATTTCAGGACATGTGAAGTCTGCAAAATGAAAATAGTGCGAGTGTCACATTCCAGGACATTGGAAGTGTGCAAAAAGAAAATAGTGCAATTGTCACATTCCAGGACACTGGAATTCTGCAATAGGAAAATAGTGCAAATGTCACATTCCAGGACATTGGAAATATGCTAAAGGAAAATAGTGCAAATGTCACCTTCCAGGACATTAGAAGTCTGCAAAGGGAGAATAGTGCAAGTGTCACATTCCAGGACATTGGAAGTCTGCAAAAGAAAAATAGTGCAAGTATCACATTTGACGCAAATGTCACATTCCAGGACATTGGAAGTGTGCAAAAGGAAAATAGTGCAAATGTCACATTCCAGGACATTGGAAATATGCTAAAGGAAAATATGCAAGAGTCACATTCCAGGACATTGGAAGTCTGCAAAAGGAAAATAGTGCAAGTGTCACATTCCAGGACATTAGAAGTCTGCAAAGGGAAAATATTGCAAGTGTCAAATTTCAGGACATTGGAATTTTTATGAGCAAAAGGAAAATATTTCAAGTGTCACATTCCAGGATATCGGAAGTATGCAAAAGAAAAATAATGCACATGTCACATTCCAGGACATTGGAAATATGCAGAAGGAAAATAGTGCAAATGTCACATTCCAGGAAATTGAAAGTCAGCAAAAGGAAAATGGTGCAAATGTCACATTCCAGGACATTAGAAGTCTGTAAAAGGAAAATAGTGCAAGTGTCACATTCCAGGAGATTGGAAGTCTGCCATAGGAAAATAGTGCAAGTGTCACATTCCAGGACATTGGAAGTCTGCAAAGGGAGAATAGTGCAAGTTTCACATTCCAGAACATTGGAAGTCTGCAAAAGGAAAATAGTGCAAATGTCACATTCCAGGATATTGGAAATATACAAAAGAAAAATAGTGCAAATATCACATTCCTGGACATTGGAAATATGATGAAGGAAAATAGTGCAAATTTCACATTCCCGGACATTGGAAATATGGTAAAGAAAAATAGTGCAAATGTCACATTCCAGGACATTGGAAGTCTTAAAGGGAGAATAGTACAAATGTCACATTCATGAACATTGGAAGTCGGCAAAAGGAAAATAGTGCAAATGTCACATTCAAGGATTTTGGAAATATGCAAAAGAAAAATAGTGCAAGTATCACATTCCAGGAGATTTGAAATATGCTAAAGAAAAATGGTGCAAATGTCACATTCCAGGATATTGGAAATATGCTAAAGGAAAATAGTGCAAATGTCACATTCCAGGATATTGGAAGTCTGCAAAATGAAAATAGTTCAAGTGTCACATTCCAGGACATTGAAAGTCTGCAAAAGGAAAATAGTGCAAGTGTCACATTCCAGGGCATTGGAAATATGCTAAAGGAAAATAGTGCAAGTGTCACATTCCAGGACATTAGAAGCATGCAAAAGGAAAATAGTGTAAGTGTTATATTCCAGGACATTGGAAATCTGCAAAAGGAAAATAGTGCAAGTGTCACATTCCAGGAAATTAGAAATCTGCTAAGGGAAAATAGTGCAAATGTCACATTCCAGGACATTTATAGTCTGCAAAAGGAAAATAGTGGAAATGTCACATTACAGGACATTGGAAATATGCTAAAGGAAAATAGTGCAAGTGTCACATTCCAGGAGATTGGAAGTCTGCCGAAGGAAAATAGTGCAAGTGTCACATTCCAGGACATTGGAAATATTCTAAAGGAAAATAGGGCAAGTGTCACATTCCAGGACATTGGAAATGTGAAAGGAAAATAGTGCAAATGTCACATTCCAGGACATTGGAAATATGCTAAAGGAAAATAGTGCAAATGTCACATCCCAGGACATTGGAAGTCTGCAAAAGGAAAATAGTGTAAGTGTTATATTCCAGGACATTGGAAGTCTGCAAAAGGAAAATAGTGCAAGTGTCACATTCCAGGACATTGGAAGTCTGCAAAAGGAAAATAGTGCAAATGTCACATTCCAGTATATTGGAAGTATGCAAAAGAAAAATAATGCACATGTCATATTCCAGTACATTGGAAATATGCTAAAGGAAAATAGTGCAAATGTTACATTCCAGGACATATGAAGTCTGCAAAGGGAGAATAGTGCAAGGTTCACATTCCAGAACATTGAAAGTCTGCAAAAGGAAAATAGTGCAAGTGTCACATTCCAGGACATTGGAAATATGCTAAAGGAAAATAGTGCAATTGTCACATTCCAGGACATTGGAAGTATGCAAAAGGAAAATAGTGCAAGTGTCACATTCCAGGACATTAGAAATCTGCTAAGGGAAAATAGTGCAAATGTCACATTCCAGGACATTTGTAGTCTGCAAAAGGAAAATAGTGCAAATGTCACATTCCAGGACATTGGAAATATGCTAAAGGAAAATAGTGCAAGTGTCACATTCCAGGACATTGGAAGTCTGCGAAAGAAAAATAATGCAAATGTCACATTTGACGCAAATGTCACATTCCAGGACATTGGAAGTCTGCAAAAGGAAAATAGTGCAAGTGTCACATACCAGGGCATTGGAAGTCTGCAAAAGAAAAATTGTGTAAATGTCACATTCAACGCAAATGTCACATTCCAGGACATTGGAAGTCTGCAAAAGGAAAATAGTGCAAATGTCACATTCCAGGACATTGGAAATATGCTAAAGGAAAATAATGCAAGTGTCACATTTCAGGACATTGGAAGTCTGCAAAAGGAAAATAGTGCGAGTGTCACATTCCAGGCATTGGAAGTCTGCAAAAGAAAAATAGAGCAATTGTCACATTCCAGGACATTGGAAGTCTGCAAAAGGAAAATAGGGCAAATGTCACATTCCAGGAAATTGGAAATATGCTAAAGGAAAATAGTGCAAATGTCACCTTCCAGGACATTAGAAGTCTGCAAAGGGAGAATAGTGCAAGTATCACATTCCAGGACATTGGAAGTCTGCAAAAGAAAAATAGTGCAAATATCACATTTGACGCAAATGTCACATTCCAGGAAATTGGAAGTCTGCAAAAGGAAAATAGTGCAAATGTCACATTCCAGGATATTGGAAATATGCTAAAGGAAAATAGTGTAAGTGTCACATTCCAGGACATTCGAAGTCTGCAAAAGAAAAATAGTGCAAATGTCACATTTGACAAATGTCACACTCCAGGACATTGGAAGTCTGCAAAAGGAAAATAATGCAAATGTCACATTCCAGGACATTGGAAATATGCTAAAGGAAAATAGTGCAAATGTCACCTTCCAGGACATTAGAAGCCTGCAAAGGGAGAATAAATCAAGTTTCATATTCCAGGACATTGGAAGTCTGCAAAAGAAAAATAGTGCAAATGTCACATTCCAGGACATTGGAAGTCTGCAAAAGGAAAATAGTGCAAATGTCACATTCCAGGACATTGGAAATATGCTGAAGGAAAATAGTGCAAATGTCACCTTCCAGGACATTAAAAGTCTGCAAAGGGAGAATAGTGCAAGTGTCACATTCCAGGACATTGGAAGTCTGCAAAAGAAAAATAGCACAAATGTCACATTCGACGCAAATGTCACATTCCACGACATTGGAAGTCTGCAAAAGGAAAATAGTGCAATTGTCACAATATAGGACATTGTAAATATGCTAAAGAAAAATAGTGCAAATGTCACTTTCCAGGACATTAGAAGTCTGCAAAGGGAGAATAGTGCAAGTGTCACATTCCAGGACACTGGAAGTTTGCAAAAGGAAAATAGTGCGCGTCACATTCCAGGATATTGGAAATATGCAAAAGAAAAATAGTGCAAGTATCACATTCCAGGACATTGGAAATTTGATAAAGGAAAACAGTGCAAATATCACATTCCAGGACATTAGAAATATGCAAAAGTAAAAGTGCAAATATCACATTCCAGGACATTAGAAATATGCAAAAGAAAAATAGTGCAAATGTCATATTCCAGGACATTGGAAATATGCTGAAGGAAAGTAGTGCAAATGTCACATTCTAGGACATAGGAAGTCTGCAAAAGAAAAACAGTGCAAGTGTCACATTCCAGGACATTGGAAGTCCGCAAAAGGAAAATAGTGTAAATGTCACATTCCAGGACATTAGAAGTCTATAAAGGAAAATAATGTAAGTGTCACATTCCAGAACATTGGAAGTCTTCAAAAGGAAAATAAGGCAAGTGTCAAATTCCAGGACATTGGAAGTTTGAAAATGGAACATGGTTGGAATATTACATGCAAAATGAAAATAGAGCAAATGTCACATTCCAGGACATTGGAAGTCTGCAAATGAAAATAGTGCAAATGTCACATTCCAGGACATTGGAAGTCTGCAAAAGGAAAATAGGGCAAATGTCACATTCCAGGACATAGGAAGCCTGCAAAAGGAAAATAGTGCAAATGTCACATTCCAGGATATTGAAAATATGCAAAAGAAAAATAGTGCAAATGTCACATTCCAGGAAATTGGAAGTCTGCAAAAGGAAAATAATGCAAGTGCCACATTCCAAGACATTGGAAATATGCAAAAGGAAAATAGTGTAAATGTCACATTCCAGGAAATTGAAAGTCAGCAAAAGGAAAATGGTGCAAATGTCACATTCCAGGACATTTGAAGTCTGTGAAAGGAAAATAGTGCAAGTGTCACATTCAAGGAGATTGGAAGTCTGCAAAAGGAAAATAGTGCAAGTGTCACATTCCAGGACATTGGAAATATGCTAAAGGAAAATAGGGCAAGTGTCACATTCCAGGACATTGGAAATTTGAAAGGAAAATAGCGCACATGTCATATTCCAGGACATTGGAAGTCTGCATAGGGAGAATAGTGCAAGTGTCACATTCCAGAACATTGGAAGTCTGCAAAAGGAAAATAGTGCAAATGTCACATTCCAGGATATTGGAATATGCAAAAGAAAAATAATGCACATGTCACATTCCAGGATATTGGAAATATGCTAAAGGAAGATAGTGCAAATGTCACATTCCAGGACATTGGAAGTCTGCAAAGGGATAATAGTGCAAGTGTCACATTCCAGAACACTGGAAGTCTACAAAAGGAAAATAGTGCAAATGTCACATTCCAGGATATTAGAAATATGCAAAAGAAAAATAGTGCAAGTATCACATTCCAGGACATTGGAAATATGCTAAAGGAAAATAGTGCAAATGTCACATTCCCGGACATTGGAAATATACTAAAGGAAGATAGTGCAAATGTCACATTCCAGGACATTGGAAATCTGCAAAGGGAGAATAGTGCAAATGTCACATTCTAGGACATTGGAAATATGCTAAAGGAAAATAGTGCAAATGTCACATCCCAGGACATTGGAAGTCTGCAAAAGGAAAATAGTGCAAGTGTCACATTCCAGGACATTGAAAGTCTGCAAAAGGAAAATAGTGCAAGTGTCACATTCCGGGACATTGGAAGCCTGCAAAAGGAAAATAGTGCAAATGTCACATTCCAGGACATTGGAAATATGCAAATGAAAATAGTGCAAATGTCACATTCCAGGAAATTGGAAGTCTGCAAAAGGAAAATAATGCAAGTGCCACATTCCAAGACATTGGAAATATGCAAAAGGAAAATAGTGCAAATGTCACATTCCAGGAAATTGAAAGTTAGTAAAAGGAAAATGGTGCAAATGTCACATTCCAGGATATTTGAAGTCTGTGAAAGGAAAATAGTGCAAGTGTCACATTCAAGGAGATTGGAAGTCTGCAAAAGGGAAATAGTGCAAGTGTCACATTCCAGGACATTGGAAATATGCTAAAGGAAAAGAGGGCAAGTGTCACATTCCAGGACATTGGAAATATGAAAGGAAAATAGTGCAAATGTCATATTCCAGGACATTGGAAGTCTGCAAAGGGAGAATAGTGCAAGTGTCACATTCCAGGACATTGGAAGTCTGGAAAAGGAAAATAGTGCAAATGTCACATTCCAGGACATTGGAAATATGCTAAAGGAAAATAGTGCAAGTGTCACATTTCAGGACATGTGAAGTCTGCAAAATGAAAATAGTGCGAGTGTCACATTCCAGGACATTGGAAGTGTGCAAAAAGAAAATAGTGCAATTGTCACATTCCAGGACACTGGAATTCTGCAATAGGAAAATAGTGCAAATGTCACATTCCAGGACATTGGAAATATGCTAAAGGAAAATAGTGCAAATGTCACCTTCCAGGACATTAGAAGTCTGCAAAGGGAGAATAGTGCAAGTGTCACATTCCAGGACATTGGAAGTCTGCAAAAGAAAAATAGTGCAAGTATCACATTTGACGCAAATGTCACATTCCAGGACATTGGAAGTGTGCAAAAGGAAAATAGTGCAAATGTCACATTCCAGGACATTGGAAATATGCTAAAGGAAAATATGCAAGAGTCACATTCCAGGACATTGGAAGTCTGCAAAAGGAAAATAGTGCAAGTGTCACATTCCAGGACATTGGAAGTCTGCAAAAGAAAAATAGTGCAAATGTTACATTTGACAAATGTCACACTCCAGGGCATTGGAAGTCTGCAAAAGGAAAATAATGATAATGTCCCATTCCAGGACATTGGAAATATGCTTAAGGAAAATAGTGCAAATGTCACCTTCCAGGACATCAGAAGCCTGCAAAGGGAGAATAATGCAAGTTTCATATTCCAGGACATTGGAAGTCTGCAAAAGAAAAATAGTGCAAATGTCACATTCCAGGACATTGGAAGTCTGCAAAAGGAAAATAGTGCAAATGTCACATTCTAGGACATTAGAAATATGCTAAAGGAAAATAGTGCAAATGTCACCTTCCAGGACATTAAAAGTCTGCAAAGGGAGAATAGTGCAAGTGTCACATTCCAGGACATTGGAAGTCTGCAAAAGAAAAATAGTGCAAATGTCACATTCGACGCAAATGTCACATTCCAGGACATTGGAAGTCTGCAAAAGGGAAATATTGCAAATGTCACACTATAGGACATTGTAAATATGCTAAAGAATAATAGTGCAAATGTCACCTTCCAGGACATTAGAAGTCTGCAAAGGGAGAATAGTGCAAGTGTCACATTCCAGGATATTGGAAATATGCAAAAGAAAAATAGTGCAAGTATCACATTCCAGGACATTGGAAATATGCTAAAGGAAAATAGTGCAAATGTCACATTCCAGGACATCTGAAATATGCAAAAGGAAAATAGAGCAAATGTCACATTCCAGGACATTTGAAGTCTGCAAATGAAAATAGTGCAAATGTCATATTCCAGGACATTGGAAATATGCTGAAGGAAAATAGTGTAAATGTCACATTCCAGGACATTAGAAATCTGTAAAAGAGAAATAATGTAAGTGTCACATTCCAGAACATTGGAAGTCTTCAAAGGGAAAATAAGGCAAGTGTCACATTCCAGGACATTGGAAGTTTGAAAATGGAAAATGGTTGGAATATTACATGCAAAATGAAAATAGAGCAAATGTCAAATTCCAGGACATTGGAAGTCTGCAAATGAAAATAGTGCAAATGTCACATTCCAGGACATTGGAAGTCTGCAAGAGGAAAATAGTGCAAATGTCACATTCCAGGACATTGGAAATATTCAAAAGAAAAATAGTGCAAATGTCACATTCCAGGAAATTGGAAGTGTGCAAAAGGAAAATAATGCAAGTGCCACATTCCAAGACATTGGAAATATGCAAAAGGAAAATAGTGCAAATGTCACATTCCAGGAAATTGAAAGTCAGCAAAAGGAAAATGGTGCAAATGTCACATTCCAGGATATTTGAAGTCTGTGAAATGAATATAGTGCAAGTGTCACATTCAAGGATATTGGAAGTCTGCAAAAGGAAAATAGTGCAAGTGTCACATTCCAGGATATTGGAAATATGCTAAAGGAAAATAGTGCTTGTGTCACATTCCAGGCCATTGGAAATATGAAAGAAAAATAGTGAAATTGTCATATTCCAGGACATTGGAAGTCTGCAAAGGGAGAATAGTGCAAGTGTCACATTCCAGGACATTGGAAGTCTGCAAAAGGAAAATAGTGCAAGTGTCACATTCTAGGATATTGGAAAAATGCAAAAGAAAAATAGGGCAAATGTCCGCTTCCAGAACATTAGAAGTCTGCAAAAGGAAAATAGTGCAAATGTCACATTCCTGGATATTGGAAGTATGCAAAAGAAAAATAATGCACATGTCACATTCCAGGACATTGGAGATATGCTAAAGGAAAATAGTGCAAATGTCACATTCCAGGACATTGGAAGTCTGCAAAGGGAGAATAGTGCAAGTGTCACATTCCAGGATATTGGAAGTCTGCAAAAGGAAAATAGTGCTAGTGACACATTCTAGGATATTGGAAATATGCAAAAGAAAAATAGGGCAAATGTCCGCTTCCAGAACATTAGAAGTCTGCAAAAGGAAAATAGTGCAAATGTCACATTCCAGGATATTGGAAGTATGCAAAGAAAAATAATGCACATGTCACATTCCAGGACATTGGAAATATGCTAAAGGAAAATATTGCAAATGTCACATTCCATGACATTGGAAGTCTGCAAAGGGATAATAGTGCAAGTGTCACATTCCAGAACATTGGAAGTCTGCAAAAGGAAAATAGTGCAAATGTCACATACCAGGATATCAAAAATACGCAAAAGAAAAATAGTGCAAGTATCACATTACAGGACATTGGAAATATGCTAAAGGAAAATAGTGCAAATGTCACATTCCAGGACATTGGAAATATACTAAAGTAAGATAGTGCAAATGTCACATTCCAGGACATTGGAAGTATGCAAAAGGAAAATAGTGCAAATGTCACATTCCAGGAATTGGAAATCTGCAAAAGAAAATAGTGCAAGTATCACATTCCAGGACATTGGAAATATGCTAAAAGGAAAATAGTGCAAATGTCACATTCCAGGACATTGGAAATGCAAAAGGAAAATAGTGCAATGTCACATTCCAGGACATTGGAAGTCTGCAAAGGAAAATAGTGCAAGTGTCACATTCCAGGACATTGGAAGTCTGCAAAAGGAAAATAGTGCAAGTGTCACATTCCAGACATTGGAAGTCTGCAAAAGGAAAATAGTGCAAATGTCACATTCGACGCATGTCATTAGACATTGGAAGTCTGCAAAAGGAAAATAGTGCAAATGTCACATTCCAGGACATTGGAAATATGCTAAAGGAAAATAGTGCAAATGTCACATTCCAGGACATTGGAAATCTGCAAGGGAGAATAGTGCAAGTGTCACATTTTAGGATTGGAAGTCTGCAAAAGGAAAATACTGCAAGTGTCAAATTCTAGGATATTGGAAATATGCAAAAGAAAAATAGTGCAAATGTCCGCTTCCAGAACATTAAAAGTCTGCAAAAGGAAAATAGTGCAACTGTCACATTCCAGGACATTGGAAATATGCTAAAGGAAAATATTGCAAATGTCACATTCCATGACATTGGAAGTGTGCAAAGGTATAATAGTGCAAGTGTCACATTCCAGAACATTGGAAGTCTGCAAAAGGAAAATAGTGCGAATGTCACATTCCAGGATATTAGAAATATGCAAAGGAAAAATAGTGCAAGTATCACATTCAAGGACATTGGAAATATGCTAAAGGAAAATAGTGCAAATGTCACATTCCAGGACATTGGAAATATACTAAAGGAAAATAGTGCAAATGTCACATTCCAGGAAATTGAAAGTCTGCAAAAGGAAAATGGTGCAAATGTCACATTCCAGGACATTAGAATTCTGTAAAAGGAAAATAGTGCAAGTGTCACATTCCAGGAGATTGGAAGTCTGCAAAAGGAAAATAGTGCAAGTGTCACATTCTAGGATATTGGAAAAATGCAAAAGAAAAATAGTGCAAATGTCAGCTTCCAGAACATTAGAAGTCTGCAAAAGGAAAATAGTGCAAATGTCACATTCCTGGATATTGGAAGTATGCAAAGGAAAAATAATGCACATGTCACATTCCAGGACATTGGAAATATACTAAAGGAAAATAGTGCAAATGTCACATTCCTGGACATTGGAAGTCTGCAAAGGGAAAATAGTGCAAGTGTCACATTCCAGGATATTGGAAATATGCAAAAGAAAAATAGTGCAAATGTCCTCTTCCAGAACATTAGAAGTCTGCAAAAGGAAAATAGTGCAACTGTCACATTCCAGGATATTGGAAGTATGCAAAAGAAAAATAATGCACATGTCACATTCCAGGACATTGGAAATATGCTAAAGGAAAATATTGCAAATGTCACATTCCATGACATTGGAAGTCTGCAAAGGTATAATAGTGCAAGTGTCATATTCCAGAACATTGGAAGTCTGCAAAAGGAAAATAGTGCGAATGTCACATTCCAGGATATTAGAAATATGCAAAGGGAAAATAGTGCAAGTATCACCTTCAAGGACATTGGAAATATGCTAAAGGAAAATATTGCAAATGTCACATTCCAGGACATTGGAAATATGCTAAAGGAAAATAGTGCAAATGTCACATCCCAGGACATTGGAAGTCTGCAAAAGGAAAATAGTGCAAGTGTCACATTCCAGGATATTGGAAGTCTGCAAAAGGAAAATAGTGCAAGTGTCACATTCCAGGACATTGGAAGTCTGCAAAAGAAAAATAGTGCAAATGTCACATTCCAGGACATTGGAAGTCTGCAAAAGAAAAATAGTTCAAATGTCACATTCCAGGACATTGGAAATATGCTAAAGGAAAATAGTGCAAATGTCACCTTCCAGGACATTGGAAATATGCAAAAGAAAAATAGTGCAAATATCACATTCCTGGACATTGGAAATATGCAAAAGGAAAATAGTGCAAATGTCACATTCCCGGACATTGGAAATATGCAAAAGAAAAATAGTGCAAATATCACATTCCTGGACATTGGAAATATGCAAAAGGAAAATAGTGCAAATGTCACATTCCAGGAAATTGGAAGTCTGCAAAAGGAAAATGGTGCAAATGTCACATTCCAGGACATTAGAATTCTGTAAAAGGAAAATTGTGCAAGTGTCACATTCCAGGAGATTGGAAGTCTGCAAAAGGAAAATAGTGCAAGTGTCACATTCCAGAACATTGGAAATATGCTAAAGGAAAATAGGGCAAGTGTCACATTCCAGGACATTGGAAGTCTGCAAAAGGAAAATAGTGCAGGTGTCACATTTTAGGATATTGGAAATATGCAAAAGAAAAATAGTGCAAATGTCAGCTTCCAGAACATTAGAAGTCTGCAAAAGGAAAATAGTGCAAATGTCACATTCCTGGATATTGGAAGTATGCAAAAGAAAAATAATGCACATGTCACATTCCAGGACATTGGAAATATGCTAAAGGAAAATATTGCAAATGTCACATTCCATGACATTGGAAGTCTGCAAAGGGATAATAGTGCAAGTATCACATTACAGGACATTGGAAATATGCAAAAGGAAAATAGTGCAAATGTCACATTCCAGGACATTGGAAATATACTAAAGGAAGATAGTGCAAATGTCACATTCCAGGACATAGGAAGTATGCAAAAGGATAATAGTGCAAATGTCACATTCCAGGATATTGGAGATATGCAAAAGAAAAATAGCGCAAGTATCACATTCCAGGACATTGGAAATATGCTAAAGGAAAATAGTGCAAATGTCACATGCCAGGACATTGGAAATAGGCTAAAGGAAAATAGTGCAAATGTCACATGCCAGGACATTGGAAATAGGCTAAAGGAAAATAGTGCAAATGTCACATGCCAGGACATTGGAAGTCTGGAAAATGAAAATAGTGCAAGTGTCACATTCCAGGACATTGGAAGTCTGCAAAAGGAAAATAGTGCAAGTGTCATATTCCAGAACATTGGAAGTCTGCAAAAGAAAAATAGTGCAAATGTCACATTTGACGCAACTGTCACATTCCAAGACATTGGAAGTTTGCAAAAGGAAAATAGTGCAAATGCCACATTTCAGGACATTGGAAATATGCTAAAGGAAAATAGTGCAAATGTCACCTTCCAGGACATTAGAAGTCTGCGAAGGGAGAATAGTGCAAGTGTCACATACCAGGACATTAGAAATCTGCAAAGGGAGAATAGTGCAAATGTCATATTCCAGGACATTGGAAGTCTGCAAAAGGAAAATAGTGCAAATGTCACATACCAGGACATTGGAAGCATGCAAAAGGAAAATAGTGCAAAGGTCACATTCCAGCATATTGGAAGTCTGCAAAAGGGAAATGTTGCAAGTGTCACATTCCAAGACATTGGAAAGTCTGCAAACGGAAAATAGTGAAAGTGTCACATTCCAAGACACTGGAAGACTGCAAAAGGAAAATAGTGTAAATGTCACATACCAGGACATTGGAAGTCTGTAAAAGGAAAAGTGTGCAAGTGTCACATTCCAAGACACAAAGTCTGCAAAGGGAAAATAGTGCAAATGTCACATTCCAGGACCTTGGTAGTCTGCATAAGGAAAATAGTGCAAGTATCACATTCCAGGACATTAGAAATCTGCTAAGTGAAAATAGTGCAAGTATCCCATTCCAGGACATTGGAAGTCTGTGAAGTGAAAATAATGCAAATGTCACATTCCTGGACATTGGTAGTTTGCAAAAGGAAAATAGTGCAAATATCACATTCCAGGACATTAGAAGTCTGCAAAGGGAAAATAATGCAAGTGTCACATTACAGGACATTGGAATTTTTCAAAGCAAAAGGAAAATATTTCAAGTGTCACATTCCAGGACATTGGAAATATGCAAAAGGAAAATAGTGCAAATGTCACATTCTATTAAATTGGAAGTCTGCAAAAGGAAAATGGTGCAAATGTCACATTCCAGGAAATTGAAAGTCTGCAAAAGGAAAATGGTGCAAATGTCAAATTCCAGGACATTAGAATTCTTTAAAAGGAAAATAGTGCAAGTGTCACATTCCAGGAGATTGGAAGTCTGCAAAAGGAAAATAGTGCAAGTGTCACATTCCATGACATTGGAAGTCTGCAAAAGGAAAATAGTGCAAGTGTCACATTCTAGGATATTGGAAAAATGCAGAAGAAAAATAGTGCAAATGTCAGCTTCCAGAACATTAGAAGTCTGCAAAAGGAAAATAGTGCAAATGTCACATTCCTGGATATTGGAAGTATGCAAAAGAAAAATAATGCACATGTCACATTCCAGGACATTGGAAATATGCTAAAGGAAATAGTGTAAATGTCACATTCCAGGACATTGGAAATCTGCAAGGGAGAATAGTGCAAGTGTCACATTTTAGGATATTGGAAGTCTGCAAAAGGAAAATACTGCAAGTGTCAAATTCTAGGATATTGGAAATATGCAAAAGAAAAATAGTGCAAATGTCCGCTTCCAGAACATTAAAAGTCTGCAAAAGGAAAATAGTGCAACTGTCACATTCCAGGACATTGGAAATATGCTAAAGGAAAATATTGCAAATGTCACATTCCATGACATTGGAAGTGTGCAAAGGTATAATAGTGCAAGTGTCACATTCCAGAACATTGGAAGTCTGCAAAAGGAAAATAGTGCGAATGTCACATTCCAGGATATTAGAAATATGCAAAGGAAAAATAGTGCAAGTATCACATTCAAGGACATTGGAAATATGCTAAAGGAAAATAGTGCAAATGTCACATTCCAGGACATTGGAAATATACTAAAGGAAAATAGTGCAAATGTCACATTCCAGGAAATTGAAAGTCTGCAAAAGGAAAATGGTGCAAATGTCACATTCCAGGACATTAGAATTCTGTAAAAGGAAAATAGTGCAAGTGTCACATTCCAGGAGATTGGAAGTCTGCAAAAGGAAAATAGTGCAAGTGTCACATTCTAGGATATTGGAAAAATGCAAAAGAAAAATAGTGCAAATGTCAGCTTCCAGAACATTAGAAGTCTGCAAAAGGAAAATAGTGCAAATGTCACATTCCTGGATATTGGAAGTATGCAAAGGAAAAATAATGCACATGTCACATTCCAGGACATTGGAAATATACTAAAGGAAAATAGTGCAAATGTCACATTCCTGGACATTGGAAGTCTGCAAAGGGAAAATAGTGCAAGTGTCACATTCCAGGATATTGGAAATATGCAAAAGAAAAATAGTGCAAATGTCCTCTTCCAGAACATTAGAAGTCTGCAAAAGGAAAATAGTGCAACTGTCACATTCCAGGATATTGGAAGTATGCAAAAGAAAAATAATGCACATGTCACATTCCAGGACATTGGAAATATGCTAAAGGAAAATATTGCAAATGTCACATTCCATGACATTGGAAGTCTGCAAAGGTATAATAGTGCAAGTGTCATATTCCAGAACATTGGAAGTCTGCAAAAGGAAAATAGTGCGAATGTCACATTCCAGGATATTAGAAATATGCAAAGGGAAAATAGTGCAAGTATCACCTTCAAGGACATTGGAAATATGCTAAAGGAAAATATTGCAAATGTCACATTCCAGGACATTGGAAATATGCTAAAGGAAAATAGTGCAAATGTCACATCCCAGGACATTGGAAGTCTGCAAAAGGAAAATAGTGCAAGTGTCACATTCCAGGATATTGGAAGTCTGCAAAAGGAAAATAGTGCAAGTGTCACATTCCAGGACATTGGAAGTCTGCAAAAGAAAAATAGTGCAAATGTCACATTCCAGGACATTGGAAGTCTGCAAAAGAAAAATAGTTCAAATGTCACATTCCAGGACATTGGAAATATGCTAAAGGAAAATAGTGCAAATGTCACCTTCCAGGACATTGGAAATATGCAAAAGAAAAATAGTGCAAATATCACATTCCTGGACATTGGAAATATGCAAAAGGAAAATAGTGCAAATGTCACATTCCCGGACATTGGAAATATGCAAAAGAAAAATAGTGCAAATATCACATTCCTGGATATTGGAAATATGCAAAAGGAAAATAGTGCAAATGTCACATTCCAGGAAATTGGAAGTCTGCAAAAGGAAAATGGTGCAAATGTCACATTCCAGGACATTAGAATTCTGTAAAAGGAAAATTGTGCAAGTGTCACATTCCAGGAGATTGGAAGTCTGCAAAAGGAAAATAGTGCAAGTGTCACATTCCAGAACATTGGAAATATGCTAAAGGAAAATAGGGCAAGTGTCACATTCCAGGACATTGGAAGTCTGCAAAAGGAAAATAGTGCAGGTGTCACATTTTAGGATATTGGAAATATGCAAAAGAAAAATAGTGCAAATGTCAGCTTCCAGAACATTAGAAGTCTGCAAAAGGAAAATAGTGCAAATGTCACATTCCTGGATATTGGAAGTATGCAAAAGAAAAATAATGCACATGTCACATTCCAGGACATTGGAAATATGCTAAAGGAAAATATTGCAAATGTCATATTCCATGACATTGGAAGTCTGCAAAGGGATAATAGTGCAAGTATCACATTACAGGACATTGGAAATATGCAAAAGGAAAATAGTGCAAATGTCACATTCCAGGACATTGGAAATATACTAAAGGAAGATAGTGCAAATGTCACATTCCAGGACATAGGAAGTATGCAAAAGGATAATAGTGCAAATGTCACATTCCAGGATATTGGAGATATGCAAAAGAAAAATAGCGCAAGTATCACATTCCAGGACATTGGAAATATGCTAAAGGAAAATAGTGCAAATGTCACATGCCAGGACATTGGAAATAGGCTAAAGGAAAATAGTGCAAATGTCACATGCCAGGACATTGGAAATAGGCTAAAGGAAAATAGTGCAAATGTCACATGCCAGGACATTGGAAGTCTGGAAAATGAAAATAGTGCAAGTGTCACATTCCAGGACATTGGAAGTCTGCAAAAGGAAAATAGTGCAAGTGTCATATTCCAGAACATTGGAAGTCTGCAAAAGAAAAATAGTGCAAATGTCACATTTGACGCAAATGTCACATTCCAAGACATTGGAAGTTTGCAAAAGGAAAATAGTGCAAATGCCACATTTCAGGACATTGGAAATATGCTAAAGGAAAATAGTGCAAATGTCACCTTCCAGGACATTAGAAGTCTGCGAAGGGAGAATAGTGCAAGTGTCACATACCAGGACATTAGAAATCTGCAAAGGGAGAATAGTGCAAATGTCATATTCCAGGACATTGGAAGTCTGCAAAAGGAAAATAGTGCAAATGTCACATACCAGGACATTGGAAGCATGCAAAAGGAAAATAGTGCAAAGGTCACATTCCAGCATATTGGAAGTCTGCAAAAGGGAAATGTTGCAAGTGTCACATTCCAAGACATTGGAAAGTCTGCAAACGGAAAATAGTGAAAGTGTCACATTCCAAGACACTGGAAGACTGCAAAAGGAAAATAGTGTAAATGTCACATACCAGGACATTGGAAGTCTGTAAAAGGAAAAGTGTGCAAGTGTCACATTCCAAGACACAAAGTCTGCAAAGGGAAAATAGTGCAAATGTCACATTCCAGGACCTTGGTAGTCTGCATAAGGAAAATAGTGCAAGTATCACATTCCAGGACATTAGAAATCTGCTAAGTGAAAATAGTGCAAGTATCCCATTCCAGGACATTGGAAGTCTGTGAAGTGAAAATAATGCAAATGTCACATTCCTGGACATTGGTAGTTTGCAAAAGGAAAATAGTGCAAATATCACATTCCAGGACATTAGAAGTCTGCAAAGGGAAAATAATGCAAGTGTCACATTACAGGACATTGGAATTTTTCAAAGCAAAAGGAAAATATTTCAAGTGTCACATTCCAGGACATTGGAAATATGCAAAAGGAAAATAGTGCAAATGTCACATTCTATTAAATTGGAAGTCTGCAAAAGGAAAATGGTGCAAATGTCACATTCCAGGAAATTGAAAGTCTGCAAAAGGAAAATGGTGCAAATGTCAAATTCCAGGACATTAGAATTCTTTAAAAGGAAAATAGTGCAAGTGTCACATTCCAGGAGATTGGAAGTCTGCAAAAGGAAAATAGTGCAAGTGTCACATTCCAGGAGATTGGAAGTCTGCAAAAGGAAAATAGTGCAAGTGTCACATTCTAGGATATTGGAAAAATGCAAAAGAAAAATAGTGCAAATGTCAGCTTCCAGAACATTAGAAGTCTGCAAAAGGAAAATAGTGCAAATGTCACATTCCTGGATATTGGAAGTATGCAAAAGAAAAATAATGCACATGTCACATTCCAGGACATTGGAAATATGCTAAAGGAAATAGTGTAAATGTCACATTCCAGGACATTGGAAATCTGCAAGGGAGAATAGTGCAAGTGTCACATTTTAGGATATTGGAAGTCTGCAAAAGGAAAATACTGCAAGTGTCAAATTCTAGGATATTGGAAATATGCAAAAGAAAAATAGTGCAAATGTCCGCTTCCAGAACATTAAAAGTCTGCAAAAGAAAAATGATGCACATGTCACATTCCAGGACATTGGAAATATGCTAAAGGAAAATATTGCAAATGTCACATTCCAGGACATTGGAAGTCTGCAAAGGGATAATAGTGCAAGTGTCACATTCCAGAACATTGGAAGTCTGCTAAAGGAAAATAGTGCAAATATCACATTCCAGGATATTAGAAATATGCAAAAGAAAAATAGTGCAAGTATCACATTCCAGGACATTGGAAATATGCTAAAGGAAAATAGTGCAAATGTCACATTCCAGGACATTGGAAATATGCTAAAGGAAAATAGTGCAAATGTCACATCCCAGGACATTGGAAGTCTGCAAAAGGAAAATAGTGCAAGTGTCACATTCCAGGACATTTGGAAGTCTGCAAAAGGAAAATAGTGCAAGTGTCACATTCTAGGACATTGGAAGTCTGCAAAATGAAAATAGTGCAAATGTCACATTCGACGCAAATGTCACATTCCAGGACATTGGAAGTCAGCAAAAGGAAAATAGTGCAAATGTCACATTCCAGGACATTGGAAATATGCTAAAGGAAAATAGTGCAAATGTCACCTTCCAGGACATTAGAAGTCTGCGAAGGGAGAATAGTGCAAGTGTCACATACCAGGACATTAGAAGTCTGCAAAGGGAGAACAGTGCAAATGTCACATTTCAGGACATTGGAAGTCTGCAAAAGGAAAATTGTGCAAATGTCACATACCAGGACATTGGAAGCATGCAAAAGGAAAATAGAGCAAAGGTCACATTCCAGCATATTGGAAGTCTGCAAAAGAAAAATGTTGCAAGTGTCACATTCCAAGACATTGGAAAGTCTGCAAAAGGAAAATAGTGAAAGTGTCACATTCCAAGACATTGGAAAACTGCAAAAGGAAAATAGTGCAAATGTCACATACCAGGACATTGGAAGTCTGCATAAGGAAAAGTGTGCAAGTGTCACATTCCAAGACATATAAAGTCTGCAAAAGGAAAATAGTGCAAATATCACATTCCAAGACATTAAAAGTCTGCAAAGGGAAAATATTGAAAGTGTCACATTCCAGGACATTGGAAATATGCTAAAGGAAAATATTGCAAATATCACATTCCATGACATTGGAAGTCTGCAAAGGTATAATAGTGCAAGTGTCACATTCCAGAACATTGGAAGTCTGCAAAAGGAAAATAGTGCGAATGTCACATTCCAGGATATTAGAAATATGCAAAGGAAAAATAGTGCAAGTATCACATTCAAGGACATTGGAAATATGCTAAAGGAAAATAGTGCAAATGTCACATTCCAGGACATTGGAAATATGCTAAAGGAAAATAGTGCAAATGTCACATCCCAGGACATTGGAAGTCTGCAAAAGGAAAATAGTGCAAGTGTCACATTCCAGGACATTGGAAGTCTGCAAAAGGAAAATAGTGCAAGTGTCACATTCCAGGACATTGGAAGTCTGCAAAAGAAAAATAGTGCAAATGTCACATTCCAGGACATTGGAAGTCTGCAAAAGGAAAATAGTTCAAATGTCACATTCCAGGACATTGAAAATATACTAAAGGAAAATAGTGCAAATGTCACCTTCCAGGACATTGGAAATATGCAAAAGAAAAATAGTGCAAATATCACATTCCTGGACATTGGAAATATGCAAAAGGAAAATAGTGCAAATGTCACATTCCCGGACATTGGAAATATGCAAAAGAAAAATAGTGCAAATATCACATTCCTGGACATTGGAAATATGCAAAAGGAAAATAGTGCAAATGTCACATTCCAGGAAATTGGAATTCTGCAAAAGGAAAATGGTGCAAATGTCACATTCCAGGACATTAGAATTCTGTAAAAGGAAAATAGTGCAAGTGTCACATTCCAGGAGATTGGAAGTCTGCAAAAGGAAAATAGTGCAAGTGTCACATTCCAGAACATTGGAAATATGCTAAAGGAAAATAGGGCAAGTGTCACATTCCAGGACATTGGAAGTCTGCAAAAGGAAAATAGTGCAAATGTCACATTCCAGTATATTGGAAGTATGCAAAAGAAAAATAATGCACATGTCATATTCCAGGACATTGGAAATATGCTAAAGGAAAATAATGCAAATGTCACATTCCAAGACATTGGAAGTCTGCAAAGGGAGAATAGTGCAAGTTTCACATTCCAGAACATTGGAAGTCTGCAAAAGGAAAAATAGTGCAAATGTCACATTCCAGGATATTGGAAATATGCAAAAGAAAAATAGTGCAAGTATCACATTCCTGGAGATTGGAAATATGCAAAAGGAAAATAGTGCAAAAGTCACATTCCAGGACATTGGAAGTCTGCAAAAGGAAAATAGTTTAAGTGCCACATTCCAGGACATTGAAAGTCTGCAAAAGGGAAATAGTGCAAGTGTCACATTCCAGGACATTGGAAGTTTGCAAAAGAAAAATAGTGCAAGTGTCACATTCCAGGACATTGGAAATATGCTAAAGGAAAAAAGTGGAAGTGTCACATTCCAGGACATTGGAAGCATGCAAAAGGAAAATAGTGCAAGTGTCACATTCCAGGACATTGGAAATATGCTAAAGGAAAATAGTGGAAGTGTCACATTCCAGGACATTGGAAGCATGCAAAAGGAAAATAGTGCAAGTGTCACATTCCAGGACATTAGAAATCTGCTAAGGGAAAATAGTGCAAATGTCACATTCCAGGACATTTGTACTCTGCAAAAGGAAAATAGTGCAAGTGTCACATTCCAGGACATTGGAAGTCTGCAAAAGTAAAATAGTGCAAGTGTCACATTCCAGGACATTGGAAGTCTGCAAAAAAATAAAAATAGTGCAAATGTCACATTAGAAGCAATTGTCACATTTCAGGACATTGGAAGTCTGCAAAAGGAAAATAGTGAAAGTGTCACATTCCAGGGCATTGGAAGTCTGCAAAAGAAAAATAGTGCAAATGTCACATTCAACACAAATGTCACATTCCAGGACATTGGAAGTCTGCAAAAGGAAAATAGTGCAAATGTCACATTCCAGGACATTGGAAATATGCTAAAGGAAAATAGTGCAAGTGTCACATTTCAGGACATTGGAAGTCTGCAAAAGGAAAATAGTGCGAGTGTCACATTCCAGGACATTGGAAGTCTGCAAAAGAAAAATAGCGCAAATGTCACATTCCAGGACATTGGAAGTCTGCAAAAGGAAAATAGTGCAAATGTCACATTCCTGGATATTGGAAATATGCAAAAGAAAAATAGTGCAAGTACCACATTCCTGGAGATTGGAAATATGCTAAAGGAAAATAGTGCAAATGTCACATTCCAGGACATTGGAAGTCTGCAAAAGTAAAATAGTTTTAGTGCCACATTCCAGGACATTGAAAGTCTGCAAAAGGAAAATAGTGCAAGTGTCACATTCCAGGACATTGGAAGTCTGCAAAAGAAAAATAGTGCAAGTGTCACATTCCAGGACATTGGAAGCATGCAAAAGGAAAATAGTGCAAGTGTCACATTCCAGGACTTTAGAAATCTGCTAAGGGAAAATAGTGCAAATGTCACATTCCAGGACATTGGAAGTCTGCAAAAGGAAAATAGTGCAAGTGTCACATTCCAGGACATTGGAAGTCTGCAAAAAAAAAAAATAGTGCAAATGTCACATTCGACGCAAATGTCACATTCCAGGACATTGGAAGTCTGCAAAAGGAAAATAGCGCAAGTGTCACATTCCATGGCATTGGAAGTCTGCAAAAGAAAAATAGTGCAAATGTCACATTCAACACAAATGTCACATTCCAGGACATTGGAAGTCTGCAAAAGGAAAATAGTGCAAGTGTCACATTCCAGGACATTGGAAGTCTGCAAAAAAAAAAAATAGTGCAAATGTCACATTCGACGCAAATGTCACATTCCAGGACATTGAAAATATGCTAAAGGAAAATAGTGCAAGTGTCACATTTCAGGACATTGGAAGTCTGCAAAAGGAAAATAGTGCGAGTGTCACATTCCAGGACATTGGAAGTCTGCAAAAGAAAAATATGATATTTTCATTATAAAATAAATTTTTGAATATACTTACCCGGTGAATATATAAATAGCTGACGTCTCCGACGGCCCGACAGATTCCAAAAATCTCGCGAGCGATTGCCATGAAGGTTGCGGGTGTGCCCACTAGCGCCGACTATCGGCCAGATACTGCATATACTTCTCAACCACTCCAGTTCTTCTCAGTCCGCAGGGTTCTATCGGGGAGGAAGGGAGGGCCTTTAATATTCTATATTCACCGGGTAAGTATATTCAAAAATGTATTTTATAATGAAAATATCATTTTTAAATATTAAACTTAGCCGGTGAATATATAAATAGCTGATTCACACCCATGGTGGTGGGTAGAGACCAGTATTATAACAAAGGCGTATATGCTCAAGAGTTTTTGACAAATATTTCATAAAAACAAACTTAAGTATAGGTACCTGGTAAGGAAGCTGACTCTGATGATTACTCTGCCTCATTAGTCCGCTTTCCTCACGAAGCCCAGCCATCCTCTTAGGATGCTGAAAGACTCCCAGGAACTGTTATATCCAGGGCGAACACCCCTATAACAGGACCTCATCAATACCCTTAATCTGGGCGCTCTCAAGAAACAACATTTTGACCACCCGCCAAATCAAAAAGATTGCGAAAGACTTCTTAGTCTTCCGTACAACCCAAGACAAGATTAAAAAATTTCAAGAGTAGATTAAAAGGATATTGGGATTAAGGGAATGTAGTGGTAGAACCCTCACCCACTACTGCACTCGCTGCAACGAATGGACCCAGCGTGTAGCAGTCCTCATAAAGAGTCTGGACGTCTTTCAAGTAAAATGAAGCGAACACCGACTTGCTCCTCCAAAAGGTCGCGTCCATAATACTTCGAAGGGATCTATTTTGCTTAAATGCCACCGAAGTCGCTATCGCTCTAACTTCGTGAGCCTTGACCTTAAGCAAACTACGATCCTTCTCACTTAGATGAGAATGTGCCTCCCGGATTAAAAGTCTAACAAAGTAAGATAACGCATTCTTAGACATGGGCAACGAGGGCTTCTTAACGGAGCACCATAAAGCCTCAGAACAACCTCGTATTGGTTTAGTCCTTAGATAAGTAAAACTTAAGAGCTCTAACGGGGCACAGCACTCTTTCAACTTCATTACCTACGATCTCCGAAAGACTAGGTATTTCAAAAGATTTAGGCCAAGGACGAGACGGAAGTTCATTCTTGGCCAAAAAACCAAGTTGAAGAGAACATATTGCTTTATTCGTCGAGAAGCCGATGTTCTTACTAAAAGCATGGATCTCACTGACCCTTTTAGCCGAAGCCAAGCTAACCAAAAAAAGTGTCTTGAGGGTCAGATCCTTCAGGGAGGCTGAATTTAAAGGCTCAAACCTGTCTGACATTAGGAACTGTAGTTCCAAGCAGGAGTTGAAATAAGACGCTCCTTAGAGGTCTCGAAAGACTTAAGGAGGTCTTGGAGATCTTTGTTATTCGAAAGATCCAAGCCTCTATGCCTGAACACAGAAGCTAGCATGCTTCTGTAGCCTTTAATGGTGGACGCAGAGAGGGAGCGACCGTTTCTCAGATATAGGAGAAAATCCGCAATCTGCGCTACAGAGGTACTGGAGGAGGAAACAGAGGAGGACTTGCACCAATCTCTAAATACCTCCCACTTCGACTGGTAGATCTTGATGGTAGAGGATCTTCTAGCCCTCGCGATCGCTCTAGCTGCCTCCTTCGAAAATCCTCGAGCTCTTGAGAGTCTTTCGATAGTCTGAAGGCAGTCAGACGAAGCGCTGGGAGGCTTTGATGAAGTCTCTTTACGTGAGGCTGCCGTAAGAGATCCATCCGCAAAGGCAGACTCCTTGGAACGTCTACCAGCCATAGAAGTACCTCTGTGAACCACTCTCTCGCGGGCCAGAGGGGAGCAACCAACGTCAACCTGGTCCCTTCGTGAGAGGCGAACTTCTGCAACACCTTGTTGAGGATCTTGAACAGTGGAAAGGCGTAAGCGTCCAGGTGAGACCAGTCCAACAGAAAGGCATCTATGTGGGCCGCCTCTGGATCTGGGACTGGAGAGCAATAAGTCGGGAGACTTTTGGTCAACGAGGTCGCAAAGAGATCAATGGTGGGTTGACCCCAAGTCATCCAAAGACTCTTTCACACATCCTTGTGGAGCGTCCACTCTGTAGGGATCACCTGACCTCTTCGACTGAGACAGTCCGCCAAGACGTTCAACTTCCCTTGGACGAACCTCGTCAAAAGCGAGATGTTTCGATCTTTTGACCAAATGAGGAGGTCCCTTGCGATGACGAAAAGAGCGTGGGAGTGAGTGCCTCCTTGCTTCGAGATGTAAGCCAAGGCCGTGGTATTGTCTGCATTCACTTCTACCACCTTGTTTCGAAGCAGACTCTCGAAACTCCTCAGTGCTAAATGGACTGCCAACAGCTCCTTGCAGTTGATGTGAAGGCTCCTCTGGTCTGCCGCCCAAAGACCCGAGCATTCCAGACTGTCCAGAGTCGCCCCCCAACCCAAATCCGACGCGTCTGAAAATAACACATGGTTTGGGTTCTTGACTGCCAGAGACAGACCTTCTCGAAGTCTTATATTGCTGTCCCACCAGGCCAGGAAAGTCTTGACTGGTTCGGAGATCGGAATCGAGACCGCCTCCAAAGTTTTCTCCTTGTTCCAATGGGAGTCTAGGTGGAACTGGAGAGGGCGTAGGTGAAGTCTCCCTAGAGAGATAAACTGTTCCATGGATGAAAGCATCCCTAGGAGGCTCATCCAGCTTCTCACAGAGCAACGGTTTTTCTCTAGCACGAGACGGACTTTGAGCAAAGCCTGCTCGATCCTGTTGGACGACGGAAAAGCCCGAAAAGCTAGACTCTGTATCTCCATCCCCAAATAGAGAATCGTTTGGGAGGGAGTCAGCTGTGACTTCTCCATGTTCACCAAGAGGCCCAACTCCTTCGCAAGATCCAAAGTCCACTGTAGGTCCTGCAGACAGCGATGACGGGACGACGCTCTGAATAACCAGTCGTCCAGGTACAGGGAGGCTCTGATCCCCGACAAATGTAGGAACTTTGCTACATTTCTCATGAGCCTCGTAAAAAAAAGAGGAGCAGGGCTGATGCCGAAGCACAGTGCTCGGAATTGGTACACCACATTCCTGTATACAAACCTCAGATAAGGTTGAGAGTCTGTATGTATCGGAATGTGGAAGTACGCATCCTGCAAGTCGAGAGAGACCATCCAGTCCCCCTCTCTGACTGCTGCTAGAACGGATTTGGTGGTCTCCATCGTAAACTTTGTTTTGACAACAAAAACGTTGAGAGCACTGACATCCAGCACTGGCCTCCAACCTCCTGTGTTCTTTGGAACCAGGAAGAGACGGTTATAAAAACCTGGGGATTGAAGGTCCGAGACTTTCACCACCGCCCCCTTCTCTAACAACTGAGACACTGGCAGATGTAATGCCTGTCTCTTTGACTCCTCTCGATACCTGGGAGAGAGGTCTATCGGATCGTTTACTAGAGGAGGTCTCCGTACAAAAGGGATTTTGTAACCCTCCTTTAGCAACAAAACAGACTCCCGGTCTGCACCCCTCTTCTCCCAGGCCTGCCAGAAGTTGGTCAATCTGGCCCCTACTGCTGTCTGAGGACGTGGGCAGTCAGACTCTGCCACGGGAGGACTTAGATCCTCTCTTCTTACCCCGCTTACTATCGGCACGAGAGCCTCCCTTACTGGGAGCTCTGCCACGAAAAGGCGGGATAAACCTTGTCGCTGGAGTTTCAAATTTAGGTCTGTTGACATAAGAGGACGAAGGTATAGCCTTACGAGCAGACGTGGCCATCAAATCATGAGTGTCCTTCTGTACAAGAGACGCTGCGATATCTCTAATAAGCTGCTGCGGGTACAGGGCAGAAGACAATGGCGCAAAGAGCAGTTCTGACCTTTGACAAGGAGTGACACCTGCAGACAGGAAAGAACAGAGAGTCTCTCTTCTTAAGAACCCCTGCTGTGAAAGTAGCAGCAAGTTCATTAGAGCCATCTCTAATAGCATTGTCCATGCAGGACATAATTTGAACAGAGACATCACGGTCTGCTGACGAGATCTTCCTACTCAAGGCTCCTAGCGACCAATCCAAAAAGTTGAAAACCTCAAAGGCCCGATAAATTCCTTTGAGGAGATGATCTAGGTCTGAAGAGGACCAGCAAACCTTCGAGCGTCTCATGGCCAGACGACGAGGAGAGTCTACGAGGCTTGAGAAGTCTCCCTGGGCAGAGGCAGGCACTCCCAAGCCGAGAACTTCTCCCGTGTCATACCAGACGCTCGCACGAGAAGCCAGTTTGAAAGGGGGAAAAGCAAAAGCTGACTTCCCCAAATTCCTCCTGGTCATTAACCAGTCGCCCAATAAACGCAAAGCTCTCTTAGAAGAGCGAGAGAGCACTAACTTCGTGAACGACGGAGTCGAAGAAGCTAGGCCCAGCGTGAACTCCGATGGGGGCGAACGAGGAGGAGCAGACACAAAATGATCAGGAAAAAGGTCCTTAAAAATCAGCATGATCTTCTTAAAATCAAGAGAGGGCTGAGCAACCCTAGGCTCCTCTCCATCCGAAAGTCCCCCCAAAGGAACATCAGTTGGAAGGGGATCAACGACTTCCTCATCCGACGGAACTTCATCCGACAACGGCCGAGTCTCGCGATACGGAGAGACATGCCGAGGAGGCAACGCTAGACAGGCTATGTCAACATGCGACGGAGCCGCAGCAACAGCTGAGGTAACGACGTCACGCCGAGGCTGCAAAGACTGAAAGTCTTGTGACTGACAAACAACAACAGCCTGAGTCGACTGCCGTTCGACATCACGTCGGGACTGCATTGACTGCAGGGTCTGAGCAGGAAAAACAACACCCGACTGCGGTGACTGACGTTCAACGTCACGTCGAGGCAACGGAGTCGGCCGAAGAACGTCACTTCGAGACTGCGGCGACAGTAGCTGAACGTCGCCTTGAGTCTGCGGCAAAAGGGGTTCCACGTCACGGGACTGACGTGAATGACGAGGAACACGATCAGAATCGCGTTTAACAGCACTGAAAACGTTAGCGCTAACATCATAAGGACGAGAAAAAACTCGTTTAGGCGGCTGAAGGCCAGAGTCACGCTTGTCGGACTGGCGAACCGCAAGCAAAGGATCTTTACGAACCTGCTCATGCTCGTAAACCTCCATTAAAGATGAAAGTTTAGACTGCATGTCCTGCAGGACAATCTAGTTTGGGTCAACGGGAGTCGGAACGGGCCGTGACGTCGGCAACGCCTGTGCATGCAAATCATCACACCTAACGAGACCCTCGGACTCCGTGTCACGCTTTCGCTTAACAGGCGAACAGCCATCCGATGACTGAAAGTGGTCAGAGCTGCCCCAATGGCTACAGCCAGGACGCTGGACCTGTCCTGAAGGGACTGACTTGCGCTTTAAGGGTCTAGAAACCTTACGCCAAGGTTTCTTATGCGGCAAATTGTCGGAAGACGAGGAGAACTTAGTCTCCCCCGTCTCATGGTAAGGACGTTCTTGATGAGAAACGTCTGATACCTTAGAGGGAACGTCTGTACGTCGGTTTACACCTCTCGCTCCCTTAAGTCCTACGACATTCCTTCTCCCTGGTGCAGGGGAGCCTAAAAGAGGTCTCGGACTAGGGGAGCGACAAGCACGAACAGACGAACCCTCGGTCGCAACACTAAACACATTTTACGCACTTTCCACTTTACCACTTTGATTTTCCACTTTACCACTTTGACTCTAACAGCTTAACATCGGACATAAGCTGGTTCCTGTCCGAGGCTAAGGTTTCAACCTTCTCACCTAATGCTTGAATAGCTAAAAACATATCGCGCATTGAAGGTTCATGAGTGCTAATAGGGGGTTCAGAAACTACCACTACAGGGGAAGGATTAGGTTCAGGGGCATGGGAGGAGGAAAATTCTAAAGATCTAGATGAGCATCTCCTCACCCTATCTCTTTCGAGTTTACGAGTATACTTTTCATACTCTAACCACTCGAATTCCGATAAAACCACACACTCCTCACACCGATCTCCTAATTGGCAGGATTTACCCCGGCAATTAGCACAAACAGTATGAGGGTCGATAGAAGCTTTCGGAAGACGTTTGTTACAATCTTTCACACATTTGCGATATACAGGAGAAGGGTCAGCCATTATGAAAAACCAGAGAAAGTCCAAAGGAAAGCCAAGTTCATCAACAAAAAACAAAAAAGGTTTCAAGAGTTTTATTGAAGGAACACACCAACACAGCGAAAGCCAATAAAACCCAAAACAAAGTACTTCACCAATTCGGTAGAAAACTCGAGGTCTAGAGCGAGCGGAACCAATGTTGTCGGTGACACCGACAGAGAAGAACTGGAGTGGTTGAGAAGTATATGCGGTATCTGGCCGATAGTCGGCGCTGGTGGGCACACCCGCAACCTTCATGGCGATCGCTCGCGAGTTTTTTGGAATCTGTCGGGCCGTCGGAGACGTCAGCTATTTATATATTCACCGGCTAAGTTTAATATTTAAAAAGTGCAAATGTCACATTCCAGGACATTGGAAGTCTGCAAAAGGAAAATAGTGCAAATGTCACATTCCAGGACATTGGAAATATGCTAAAGGAAAATAGTGCAAATGTCACCTTCCAGGAAATTAGAAGTCTGCAAAGGGAGAATAATGCAAGTGTCACATTCCAGGACATTGGAAGTCTGCAAAAGAAAAATAGTGCAAATATCACATTCAACGCAAATGTCACATTCCAGGACATTGGAAGTCTGCAAAAGGAAAATAGTGCAAATGTCACATTCCAGGACATTGGAAATATGCTAAAGGAAAATAGTGCAAGTGTCACATTCCAGGACATTGGAAGTCTGCAAAAGGAAAATAGTGCAAATGTCACATTCCAGGACATTGGAAATATGCAAAAGGAAAATAGTGCAAGCGTCACATTCCAGGACATTAGAAGTCTGCAAAAGAAAAATAGTGTAAATGTCACATTCCAGAACATTGGAAGTCTTCAAAAGGAAAATAAGGCAAGTGTCACATACCACGACGTATTACATTCCAGGATATTAGAAGTCTGCAAAAGGAAAATAGTGCAAATGTCACATTCCAGGACATTGGAAATATGCTAAAGGAAAATAGTGCAAGTGTCACATTCCAGGACATTGGAAGTCTGCAAAAGGAAAATAGTGCAAGTGTCACATTACAGGACGTTGGAGGTCCTCAAAAGGAAGATGGTGCAAATATCCCATTCCAGGACATTGGAAGTCAGAAAAAGGAAAATAGTGCAAATGTCACATTCAGGACATTGGAAATATGCAAAAGGAAAATAGTGCAAGCGTCACATTCCAGGACATTAAAAGTCTGCAAAAGAAAAATAGTGTAAATGTCACATTCCAGAACATTGGAAGTCTTTAAAAGGAAATTAAGGCAAGTGTCACATTCCAGGATGTATTACATTCCAGGATATTAAAAGTCTGCAAAAGGAAAATAGTGCAATTGTCACATTACAGGACGTTGGAGGTCCTCAAAAGGAAGATGGTGCAAATATTCCTTTCCAGGACATTGGAAGTCTGAAAAAGGAAAATAGTGCAAATGTCACATTACAGGACGTTGGAGGTCC